>NC_134569.1:260019170-260323399 GCF_050947875.1 Dermacentor variabilis
GTAAAATATCAGTTTGATCACCGTGCTCGACTCGCACGTTCACTGATCCTACGACAGGCGCCAGCTCACTCGTATATGTCCTTAAAGGAACAGTCGCTTTCTTGATAGCTGTAGAAATTTGTACTGAAAAACCGACTTCGGCATGACTGTGACATAAGCCCGTGTGTCTATCTGCATCTTTAAGCACTGTCCTTCCATCTCAACAGTGACCATAGTACGCTGAAGTATTATTTATCATACGGTATATTTCTTGCTCTTCGGCCGAATTGTCTTCCGGGCTATCGACTGCATTCAGGGCATTCGTTCTGCCTGGGCGCTGTCTGCACATTGTTCTAAGTGACGTGTGACGTTTACCGCAACGGAAACACTCTAGGCTCTCATTCTTGGCAGAATAGCGGTCCCTAGTTTGACTGCTCTGCCTCAGAAAATTAATTTCTCATCTGGAATGCCTTTGTGAACTGCCTTGGTGCTCTTCTAACGCGATTTGCCAAGTCTGTGTGGATGCTAGTTCATGGTTTAACGGGATTTTGCACGCCTCTTTGAATGTCAGCTCTTCAGCTGTAGACAGCTCACGTTTCGTATCGGCGCATCGTAGCCCGGCAACTAGCCTCTCTCTAAGTGCTTCGTCTAGAAATTTGCCAAACTCGGCGCTTCTGGCCAGGTGCTTCAGCTGAACCGCAAGTTCGGCTACAGTCTCTTGCGCAAGTTGCATTTTCAGTTAAATCGGCACCTTTCCGCTATCACGGCCTTTCTGGGACTGTAGTGACTTTTCAGCAGAGCTGTTACCTCGTTATGCGTTTTGCATCATGGCGAATGTGGTATCAGCAGGTTCTTCAATACCTTATATACTCGAGGATCCACTGCCATCAAGAATACAGCCAGTTTTCTGCCTTCAGCTATCTCGTTTGCCAAGACGTAAAGCTCAAAAGATTCGAAGTAGGACTCGAAGCTGTCGCTCCCTTCGTCAAAATTATCAACTTTTCCCACTTTGGCCAATATGGCTCTTCCTGTCCTCGTGGTGCTAAATCTCTCAATTTGAGAGGTTCGCACCGCTTCCGCCAGTTCTGCCCATGTGCTGTGCACTCCTAGAGCCATCAGTCTCTCTGTGGATGTGCACATGGGAAGTCCCAGCGTTCCTTTTACGCATTTTCTCATTAGAGAATAAATCTTTTCTCTTTCCACCACTTTCAAATTGAGATATGGCGTTGCATAGCTCACCCGGCTGAATATGTACGCCTGTATTTGTTTAATCAAATTTTTATCAAAGCCAGTGGCAAGCCGCCCTGAACCCATCCCCATCGCCAGTGTAGTAGTGTCCGCAACCGAGAAGCCGTACTCAAGAAAATGACAGTGGCCGGCGCAGAATAAGGAATCAGCGTTTATTCTTTTTACATGCTTTCTATAGGCAGCGGTTGTTTATCTGCTGCTGATATCAGTGCGCGTGATGAAGAAGTGGCACGGCATGCACTTGACGTTACGTCATCACAACCTCCATCGAAATGCTGCCGCTGTGGCCTTCGCCGCTTGGGCGATTGCTCTTGCAATCGCAGTTACGCGAAGCAAACTCAAACGGTAAACGAAGCTTATGTGACACGGTAATCACCTGACATAAATTCAATAGTCAAAAGAGGAAAACGTTCTCCAGTGCTAAAAAATAAATCATTTAAACGTTCGCTTTTTATGTGAACTTGGGACGTGGAATACAGATGTAGACATCTGTATCCCGATCGGACCACTTGCTGCACGGGGTGGCTAATTGGCCGGCCGCCATGCTCAACTTTACTACACTTGTCTTTACGGCTGGTATCCGTAAAGACAAGCGTGGTGAAGTTCAGCAGTGCGGCCAGCCAATTAACCACCACGTGCAGCAAGTGTTCTGATCGTGATACAGATGCCTACATCTTTATTCCACGTCCCAACTTCACGTACAAACCTGCACGCTTATTCCTTCATTCCAAGGACGGCGACAAGCTCCTCCATCATCCTTCAAAACCACAATTGTTACTTCTTGTATCGAATCTCACGCCTCTTCGTAAGGCCCTTTGTGACAGTAGCAGTATTGAAACTAATAAGTAAAAAAACTCAGATTATCGCTTAGTTTTTACAATTGTTATCGCGATCATTAAGTGAACAAAATGCCAATGGCAGAGGCAGCTTAAGCGGCACAGTTAGTCGCTGCGAGCGCATGGTAGAGTCAACTCTGACAAACTCTCATCATAATTAAAAAAATTCAACCACGTGCGAACTAGCTAATTGGCGCACACGTTTCGTCGTTACAACTATAGCTGATACGTGAAGTTGACTTTAACACCATACTAGCATGCATCCGTTCACGTGTTCTAAATTATCACAAGTTGCCGAGGTGCTTCATTAATACGACAACGTGCACGACACTGTTAGCCAGAAACAATACCAGCTTTAAATACGGGCTTGGTAAAATTTAGCAACGCAACCGGCCATCCCGGACAGACAATTCTCAGATGGCGACAAGAACGCCCCAACATACTGCCACGTGCGTTTATTTCAGCTTCTAGCGACGCGAGCTACGCAGCTCGCGTCGCTGCGACGCAAGCGGCGTCGCTTGACGCGTTTCGATCATGCACGCGAAGCGTATAAATACGGGACCACCGCCTGGGCTGGCTCAGTCCGACGAACGCCCCAGACGCGCTTGCTGCTTTCGCCGTCACCGCGTTATTCGCTTGATTTCGGGCACAAGTTCGCCCATTAAACTCTCTTTAAGTCTACCGCCGACGCAGTGTCCCTTTCTGTCTGCCTGCGTGCCAGGTAGCTCACAGTCACCTACGTGACATTTTGGTGGAGGTGCTTATGCTTCGGACACCCCCTCAAAGCCGTGACACCAGCCCAAGTGCATCTGGAGCCGGCGACGCGGAAGACAGCTCCAGAGAAGACAAAAAGGAGGAAACCCGGAGCAGCCGCCGACTACAAGGACTGCCGGCTGAATTGGGACCACTACCTGCCCCTGGTCGCCGTGTGAACCACCGCTCGACGTCACCAATGCAAGCCGCCACCACACCTGCGCCGCTCGTCGTCCAACAGCCGCGAGTACCTCCGCTTTTTAGCGGCTCCACTTGCGAAGATGTGTAAGATTGGCTGGAACGTTACGAAAGAGTTGCAACCTTCAACAAGTGGTCTGACGAAGACAAACTTCGGAACGTCTTCTTCTCTCTCGAAGACTCTGCTAGAACCTGGTACGAGAACCAGGAGCTGTTCCTGACAACGTGGGAGGCTTTCAAAAGGCACTTATCTGCAACTTTCGCAAGTATTCTACGCAAAGAACGAGCTGAGGCCTTGCTTCAAACTCGCCAGCAGCATCCAAACGAATCCGTAACCGTCTTTGCGGAAGAAATGCAAAAGCTCTTCCGCCATGACGACAACATGACTGAAGACAAGAAGCTTCAGTACCTTATGAGAGCCGTCAAGGAGCAACTTTTGGTCGCTCTCATTCGCAACCCGCCGAGGACCGTCGCCGAATGGATTAGCGAAGCGGCCACTATCGAGAAGACGCTCGAGCTTCGCGCAAAGCAATACGACCGCAACTTACGCGCTCCTCCGTCAGACTGCGACGACTCCCGAAGTGCCTCCGCAGTGGCCCTTCGAGATACCATCCGTGCCATCGTGCGCGACGAGCTGCGCAAGTTGCTACCGGGTGCACAACCTCTGCAAATATCCTCGCTCGCCGACGTTGTAAGGGACGAGGTCCAGCAAGCGCTGGGCACACTCGATCCTACCGAGGCGGCACCAGCCCTATCGCCACCTTCCCAGGAGCCACGCGTTTCAACTTACGCCGCCGCTCTGCAAAGCCAAGCGAGGCCAACCAGCTGGCGGCGGGAAACGTACGCGCCACCTCAACGCAGCCAAGCCTACCCGCCATCGCCGCGCCCGCAGCAGGCCGCCCGCTCAAACACGTTCCGGCAAATCACCACGAGGAAGACTGACATCTGGAGAACCCCAGATCGACGACCGCTTTGTTTTCACTGTGGTGAAGCGGGCCACCTCCTACGAGAGTGCCCCTACCGTCAGATGGGCCTCCGCGGGTACAACATCGACGCCCCGCGACCCCTTCCTGGCCAACGGCCTCGAGAAATCGAAGCCTATCTTCGACCGACCGAAGATGCTGCCCCACGTCGCTTCAGGTCCCCGTCACCCTACGCACGCCGTTCGTCTTCGCCGTACCAAGGGTACGCGAGGGAGAGGTCCCCGAGCCCTCGTAGGGGAAACTAAAGCCAGCGGCGTCAGGAGGTGACGCCGCTCTCGAGCGAAGACCGAAAAACCCTCCTACAGCCACGACGCATTCCGCCGCCTCGACGCATTCCGACGCCTCGTTGCATTCCGACAGCACGACGCGACCCGACGCAGTGACTCCACAAAACACGAAGCCGCGACCCGACACCACAAATTCGATGACCCGGCTGAAGGCCACAACAGCCCCTTGCAACGAGGCTTCCACCCGACGCAGCCGCGACCGTGCGAAGCGACAGACCGCACAGTCGGTGACTGATCGACATCGAACGCGAACACCAAGTGCCGACTTACAAGTTACCGTAGATGGACATCCAGTGGTTGCACTCGTCGACACCGGGGCCGACTACTCCATCGTTAGTGGACGATTTTTGTCACAACTAAAGAAAGTCAAAACCGCATGGGAAGGTCCTCAAATATGCACAGCAGGAGGCCACCTCATAACCCCGACGGGACGATGCACTGCGCGAGTGGCTGTTCACGGTCACACCTACCCTGTGAACTTCATCATCCTACAGCGCTGCTCTCGCGACGTAATCCTCGGGATGGACTTCCTGAACGAAAACGGTGCGGTGGTCGACCTGCAGACTAAAACCATAACACTGACGACAAAACGGTCAGAAAGAATGCAAAGCAATCATTATCATCGCGCCGCGTTCACCATCCTCGACGATCAAGTGAGCCTCCCGCCAAATGCTGGCGTCATGGCACTCGTTGAAACAGAGGCGTCCTCAAGCGGCGATGCGATTGTCGAAGCGAACTTGCAGCTGCTTCTGCATCGCCAAATTTGCGTCGCACGTGGTGTCATCCACCTGCGTGAAGGCAGAGCGGCTGTGCTAATAACCAATTTCAGCACCGAACACAAGCACCTCAACAGGGGTACGACGGTCGCTTTCTTGGAAGAGCTCGCCGAAATAAGCGACGCATTAGCGCTCTCCGAGTCGTCCCATGAAGCGTCGTCGACTGTGGCTGATGAGGTGAACTTCGACATTAACCCCGCCCTGCCTCAACAAAAGCAAGAAAAGCTACGTCGCCTTCTTCTGCGATATTCCGAATGTTTTTCTAAGTCGTCGAGGATCCGGCAAACGCACATAGCGAAGCATCGCATTATAACCGATGAATCGACTCGTCCCGTCCACCGAAGTCCCTACCGCGTTTCAGCGCGAGAACGTGAAACAATCAAGACACAAGTTGAAGAAATGCTTCGCGACGACGTCATTCAGCCGTCCAAGAGCCCGTGGTCTTCACCCGTGGTGCTCGTAAAGAAGAAAGACGGTACCCTACGATTTTGCGTCGATTATAGGCGTCTCAACAGCTTCACGAAAAAAGACGTCTACCCGCCTCTGAGAATCGACGACACGTTAGATCGACTGTGCGGTGCCAAGTATTTTTCGTCCATGGACCTCCGGAGCGGCTACTGGCAGATTGAGATCGATGAGAGGGACCGTGAGAAGACTGCCTTCATCACGGCGGACGGTCTTTACGAATTTAAAGTCATGCCATTCGGACTATGCTCAGCGCCGGCGACATTTCAGCGTGTCATGGACACCGTGTTGTCTGGGCTGAAATGGCAGATATGCCTCGTATATCTCGACGACGTAGTCGTTTTCGCATCCACCTTCGACGAGCACGTTAATAGGCTGGAGACCGTGCTCGAGGCAATTAGAGTGTCGGGACTCACTCTGAAACCAGAGAAATGTCGTTTCGCCTACGAAGAGCTCCTTTTCCTCGGTCACGTAGTTAATCGCGAAGGCGTGCGTCCGGACCCCAAAAAGACGGCAGCCATCGAACGTTTCCCGATACCCAGTGAAAAGAAAGCTGTCCGTAGATTTTTGGGGCTCTGTGCGTATTACAGGCGTTTTGTCCGAGATTTCTCTCGAATCGCAGAGCCTCTCACTCGCCTTACGAAAGCCGACGCGCAGTTCACATGGAAGAAGCCCCAAGAAGACGCTTTTCGCGAACTTCAACGACGCTTGCAGTCACCGCCAGTACTCGGCCATTTCGACGAGAGCGCTGCCACCGAGATCCGCACGGATGCAAGCGGCATAGGACTCGGTGCTGTGTTGATTCAAAAGAAGAACGGCCTGGAGCGAGCCATCGCCTACGCGAGCAGATCACTGTCGAAAGCCGAATTGAACTATTCGACGACCGAAAAGGAATGCCTCGCTGTCGTTTGGGCGGTCACAAAATTTCGGTCGTATCTTTACGGGAAGCACTTCAAGGTCGTCAGTGACCACCACGCTCTGTGCTGGCTTGCTAACCTGAAAGACCCGTCAGGTCGCCTCGCTCGTTGGAGCCTGCGACTACAGGAGTTCGACGTCACCATCGTGTATAAGTCAGGCCGAAAGCACACTGACGCCGACTGCCTTTCGAGAGCCCCTGTTGAATCCGCCCCGACATGCGACGATGACGACGATGCCTTCCTTGGGCCCATAAGCTCTAACACCTTCGCACACGATCAACGTGCCGATCCTGATTTACGCTGTGTGGTTCAATATCTCGAAGGGAAGACCAATTCAGTGCCAAAAGCATTCAGACGCGCGCTTTCATGGCTATGCCTGCGCGACAATGTGCTTGTGAAAAAGAACTTCACGCCGTACAAAGCGGCATATCTACTCGTCGTGCCGGTCAAGCTAAGGCAGGAGATTTTAGAAGCGTCTCACGATGGGCCGACAGCAGTGCATCTGGGATTCACTCGAACTCTCAGAATAATTCATAAAAAATACTACTGGCCGGGCCTGAACGCAGACGTCGCACGCTACGTGAAAACCTGCCGAGATTGCCAACGTCGGAAAACACCGCCTACAAGGCCAGCCGGCCTCCTGCAACCAATCGAGCCACCATGGAAACCATTCCAGCAGATAGGCATGGATCTGCTTGGCCCCTTCCCTACATCCACTTGCGGGAACAGGTGGATAGTGGTAGCAACGGACTATCTTACGCGCTATGCCGAGACAGCAGCGTTAGCATCCGGAAATGCAATCGAGGTCGCCAGATTCTTCATAAAGAACATCGTTCTCCGTCATGGTGCACCCGAGGTCCTTATTACGGACACAGGTACGGCATTCACAGCTGAACTTACTTAACAGATTCTGCACTTGAGCCACACGAGCCATCGGCGCACTACAGCGTACCTCCCGCAGACAAACGGCCTTACGGAGCGTTTAAATAAAACCCTCGCCGATATGCTCGCCATGTATGTCGACGTCGGGCACAAGACTTGGGACGAAGTCCTTCCATACGTGACGTTCGCCTACAACACCGCGCCACAGGAGACAGCGCAGATGACGCCATTCGAGCTTGTCTTCGGTCGCCAAGTCGCCACAATGCTTGATGCGATGTTGCCTCACGTTGAAGACGACAACATCCATGCAGACGTTGCCAGCTTCCTTCAACGTGCCCAGGAAGCTCGCCAGCTAGCCCGAATGCGTATTAAAGAGCAGCAAAACGTCGACGCCCGACTCTACAACCTACGACGACGAGACCAAGAGTACGCACTTGGTGACCGCGTTATGGTGTGGACACCGGTTCGTCGCCGCGGACTTAATAAGAAGCTCCTGCGCCGTTACTTCGGGCCCTACAAGGTAACCCGGCGACTTGGACCGCTGGTGTACGAGCTTGTGCCCGATGGAGTGACGCAGTCACAGCGACGTCGCGCACGACCTGAGATGGTGCACGTCGCGCGCCTCAAGAAGTTTTTTTAACGTTAGCGGACTAACAGACATTCATTTTTTTTTCGTTATCCGTGGTTGACTGCATGCTTACAAGTTTGTTTTCTTTAGCATCGGGGCGATGCTTTTTCACGGGGGGGTAATGCCACGCGCGTTTATTTCAGCTTCTAGCGACGCGAGCTACGCAGCTCGCGTCGCTGCGACGCAAGCGGCGTCGCTTGACGCGTTTCGATCATGCACGCGAAGCGTATAAATACGGGACCACCGCCTGGGCTGGCTCAGTCCGACGAACGCCCCAGACGCGCTTGCTGCTTTCGCCGTCACCGCGTTATTCGCTTGATTTCGGGCACAAGTTCGCCCATTAAACTCTCTTTAAGTCTACCGCCGACGTAGTGTCCCTTTCTGTCTGCCTGCGTGCCAGGTAGCTCACAGTCACCTACGTGACAATACGTTCTATTATTGCAAACTTACGTAGTTTTACAATTACATAACGGCGAGTCGGCGTAGTTGCAACAGATTAATTTTTAGAAAAACCTTTTGTGCGCAAAGCAAACAGGGACAAAGAAAAGGAGCATCACAAGCATGAGCGTTCGTCCTCATGTTGCTCCTTTCCATTGTCTCTGTTTGTTTTGCGCACGAAATGTTTTTCTGAAAATTTTACAATTATTTTGGCAATTGCTGTTACGCAAACAAAACGCCAACAACACACGTACCGAAGTGTAAGCGACACGGTTATCATTACGAGCACGCGAAAGAATGAAGTCAACTGAAAGAAACTCACTGTTACGTACTAAAAAATATGACCACGTGCGAACGAGCAATTAGGTCAGCGCAAATGTTTCGTTTATCACAGAGAGTTAAGTAAAATTCATTTGATGTCACCACCATACTAGCATCCGATCACGTATAAGTAAGTAGAAGTTAAGTTGCCTAAAAGTTTCGTTAATCCAAGAAACCTGTATGGCACTCTTTTGAAAGAATATAGCAACGCTAAAGACATGCGTGTTAAAATTCAGCGCAGCGGCCGGCCATAATGTGCAGCAAGTGTCCCGACCGGGATACAAGTGTGTACAAAATTTCAGCTATTCAACGTTTCACAGCCATACGATTGTTTTCGCAGTCGCAGTTAGGCGAACAAAGAGCAAAGAATGCTTAAGCAAGGCTATTCCAGAAAGTGCATGCCGAGAATACTTATAATTATCAATAATACTTTTGTTATTATTCGCAACTGTTACGGAAAGGCAACTCTCGCGGACCCATCCTGTGGGCTGCATAGGAATTAAAGGTGCTAAAGTTTTGAATTCAGATAGTTCTTTTCGGCTGACCTCCGCGCTGTGCAGAAACAATATGGGACAGAGTAATCTCGGAAGTTTGCGGAAAGCAATAAGATGTAACCGAACGCAGCACAACGGATGTGCAATCGCGGATTGATGTTACCGTCGCCCAAAACCATGGATATGTACAATGCCCATCATTCAATTACGTGCACACATGACACTTTGATCGAAAAGTTTGCAAGGCTACTAATGCAAAAACACTGACTTCATGAACTGTACTTACCTCTTGTATGACGTAAGCCATACAGGCGCTGTGGAGATGGATCACCAAAGCGCAAGACAATAACGTTCACCTGGAATCGGCAAACGTTCACGCTGGAACTCATGAGCACATGACACAACCACCACGGTCAGAGAAAGTGCGCAAGCTGAGCGTGTGAGTGCGCGGAGGCGCACCAACCCAGCAACCTTCAGGCATTCCGAGCTTACAGTGAAGGGCGAAGAGATCCAATATAACGGCGGTGTTAAGTCGTGTGACCAACTAAGCGCGAATCAGCGCAAAGCGTGCGCGCGCATGCAACAGACAGTGGCGATTGGACTGGATAGAGGTAGTCACTGCTCTGTTTTACGGAAGGGGTTGCAGCCATTTACGAGGTTGCCGTACTCTGCTTTGTCGACATGTTCGGAAAGCGTAGGACGCGATTCATTCGATTACGCCTTGCGGTAGGGTAATGCGCAGCTGTTCTGCAGCTCGGTCTACCGATTTGTGATGTTTCCTCCCGATATGCTTGTGCAGTTTCGGTCGTTCATTGCATCTTCTACATTTATCGTCTGCACTGGAAGTTTGATCCTAAGTGCAGCAGCTTCGCGTTGCAGGCTGACAAGTCTTTTCGGAAGAGCGTGCGCTGAAGGCAGCCATAGAAGAGACTTAACATTCCTCAATATGATCACGTAGTACGTATTGAATTCTGCCTGTTGGTCCCACACATAGCCAGTTTGGGAGATTCCGTTGAAAACATCCTTCGGGCATCCATACGATTAAAATTTGGGGGTTTCTTTTAGATCCTAGAACTTCAATTGTGTGGATGTCTGAAGGATGTCTTAAATAGGAGATCCCGAAATAAATGCCCACATCTTATGCACTGGACGTCTTGACCGGCATTTGGACGTTCGTATCTAATCTGGATGTCCAGGGGATATTCGTGGTTCAATGGAATGATGCGCATGACAACGAATCTTGCGTCCTTGCTATTTATGATCTGCACGACATCCGCACTGAACAACGGTGTGATGACTGTTGACGTGTTCTCATCAATCGTCCTAATTCTGGACATTAGGAATACCAGCGAAATACTGGCAGACCACTCGCATGCGAAGAGGCTGATGAAAGAACTTGCGCAGTGGCAGCGCTCTTTCTGTTTTCGAAAAGTAAGTTGTTTTTAAACGAATTTGATCATTCGTGGTGACTATGTGAATACTCGAGACAGCTAGTTTTATGAACCTTCTCTAAAGTCGGTTGGTCAATATCATTTGGTAAAAGAAAATTCATTGCGGATGGCGTTATTGCTCGTCCAAGCCTGGAAACACTGCTTCTAGGACAGATCCCAGAACATGAATCGAAGCAGCTCTCAATTAGGGGAAAATTAGCGAAGTGCATTCGCAAGGCATTGGTATTGTTCTTCCCGAAAGAGCTGGCCTTTCTCTGTAGTACAGTGACTTGAGGACATGTTGCTCCTTAACATGTGCAATTTCTTATGCGCAAGGAGAATATTCTTGCGACGACGTGTGTGGCAAAGTAACCGCTAACTGCAAGTGAGCGCTCCTGCTCTCGGTATGCTAAGGTTCCGTTCGTTCGCGCTCTGCATAATTCGCACTAGTCCGTTTATTTCACCCCGTTTAGTCTTCGCCAATTTGTCGCTACAGATACAAGTAGTCACGGAATCGGCAGCGTGTCATTTCAAATGCAGCACAGGGAAGAGTTTGCTCAACAATTTCACCACTTAAAAGATGAAGAATTGAACACGGACGTCGGTCCCCCTAATGCGTGGCTCCATTCACCGCTTCCAAATTTTTTTACAGCCGCAGCAACATTTCGCTCCATAGCTGATCGTTGGGCTTGTTTGTTCTGCATTCTGACGTATCCGGCGATTAGATAGGGACAAGAAAGTGGACAAACTCAGAGCTGCACTTACAACTGATGTTTATTTTTCTGAGCACCGCTACAAATACAGATGACCAGGAAAATGTAGAAAACGAAGACAGGGGACGCACGAAAAGGCTATCAGCCGCACACAGCCCTACAGGCATGTCACCTTTTTCTATAAAATTATTCCCACTCCTTTCCTGAGAATGACAGCGATGCAACGCTTACGCGCTTCTCGTCCATTTTCAAGATATCTTGTATCTTGATGAGTTTGTCTTTCCTCTAGCAATTGCGCACGCTTCATCAAACTGAAGCCGGCAGCCAC
Source organism: Dermacentor variabilis (assembly GCF_050947875.1). Classification (NCBI taxonomy): domain Eukaryota; kingdom Metazoa; phylum Arthropoda; class Arachnida; order Ixodida; family Ixodidae; genus Dermacentor; species Dermacentor variabilis. The sequence goes on from NC_134569.1 coordinate 260,030,847, forward strand.
AATCGCGACAATGCAGCCCATACAACCATTTCAAGATTAAATGGTCGTCACAGAGTCCCTCGCGTTTCATTTGGCGATTGTGGCGGCCACCCTCTGTTTTATAAGGAACGTGTAAACCTGACAGACATATTGTTGCGTGTGGAAAGACACAGTCAGAAGAGGCTATTTACAGGCCATTTACACTGGAGCCAGGCAGCCAGGCCGACACTCGCTCGCGCCAAGCGCACCGACCAACTTCATCGCCTTGAGCATCGGTCGATGATATCGTAATACTACCCCGCCCCCCGGCGGCAAAAGGACCGTCACGGTGCTGTTAAATATCCAATGCGCGTGGAGAGTTGTAGGGCTTGAGTCGGGCGACGTGGACAATGTCACTGCTGGTCACAGCGGAGGACGTAGTGGGCGTGGCTAGAACGATTTTATAGGTGACATCGGTCACTTTGCGGAGCACGCGATATGGGCCTGTGTAACAAGAAAGCAGTTTTTCACAAAGGCCAACTTTACGCGAAGGTGACCAAAGCAACACGAGGCTGCGGGGCACAAAATGGACATCACCGTGACAGAGGTCGTAGCGTTGCTTCTGCTTGTCTTGAGATACGTGTAGACGAGAGGCGCAGGTTGGCGAGCATGGTCAGCGTGGACGATTGCATCACGGGCATAAGCGCTAGTTGAAGCTGTGGCGGACGGAAGCACAGTGTCCAGTGGTAGCGTTGGTTCGCGGCCATACAAGAGGTAAAACGGGGAAAGGCCGGCAGTTTCGAGACGTGAAGAGTTGTATGCAAAGGTTATGTAAGGTAGAGCCAGGTCCCAGTCACGGGGGCCGTCGGAAACGTATTTGAATCGCATGTCCGTAAGAGTGCAGTTCAAGCGCTCAGTGAGGCCGTTCGTTTGGGGGTGGTTGGAGGTGGTAAATTTATGCCGTATTGAGCAGGCACGCATGATGCCGTCGATGACTTTGGCCAAAACGTACGGCCACGGTCTGTTAGCAATTGACGTGGAGCGCCATGCGTCAGAATGATATCTTATAGGGGGAAGTCCGCAACATCACTTGCTCAACTGGTCGTAAGAGCATGGGTTACGGTGTAGCGGATCGCGTAATCCGCCTCGACTGCAACCAACTTGTTTCCTGATGTAGATTCCAGAAATGGACCAAGAAGGTCTAAGCCGACGCGATAAAAGGGCTCGGCAGGGATGTCGAGCGGCTGCAGACAACCAGCGGGGAGCTGGGAAAGCTTCTTGCGTCATGGGCAAAGTTCTCAAGCGGCGGCGTAGCGTCGTGCGGAACAGGCAAGGCCCGGCCAGAAAAAACAGTGATGTACATGGTGATAGGTTCGAGATACGCCGAGATGTCCTGCCGCTGGTGCGTCGTGGAGCACTTCTGGACCGGTCGAGCGGAGGTGTTTAGGTATTACAAGCAGGAACTCAGAGCCGTCCGGATGAAGGTTAGGACGGCACAGAGTACCGTGGCGGAGGACGAAGAGGCGTAGAGTAGCATCGGCCGGAGAGTGTTCAAAACGGTTGATGAGTGCTCTGATGTAGGCGTCACGGTGTTGCTCGTCGGCGAAATGAAGCAGCTGGGATACAGAGAATACGCAAGAAGCACTGGCAATATTAGAGGAGTCAGAGTCGTCAACAGCCTAACGCGACAAACTGTCAACATCTTGGTGCAGGCGGCCAGACTTGTACACCACAGAATATGAAAATTTTTGTAGCCTCAAAGCCCATCGACCAAGCTAGCCTGTAGGATCTTTTAGCGATGAGAGCCAGCAGAGAGCATGATGGTAAGTGACTACGGAAAAAGGACGACCGTAAAGGTAAGGATGGAACTTCGCAACCGCCCAGACAACAGCAAGGCATTCGCGTTCCGCAATGGAATAGTTGCGCTCCGATGGTTCTAGGAGGCGGCTCGCATAAGCAATAACGCAATCTTGGCCACGCTGAGGCTGGGCTAAGACGCCGCCTACGCCATGACCGCTGGCATCTGTACGCAATTCTCTAGGGGCATCAGGGTCGAAGTGGGCGAGAATGGGTGGTGAGGTTAGGAGAGTGACGAGACGAGAGAAGGCGGCGGCTTCTCCAGTGCCCCACGGGAAATGTACGCCTTTCTTTAAAATATTCGTTACGGGTCTAGCAATTGTCGCAAAATCTGGAACAAAACGACGAAAGTACCAGCATAGCGCTACAAAACTTCGAAAGTCTGCGGCTGTCTTCGGAACCGGAAACTCTCTGACCGCGCGAGTTTTGTCGGGATCAGGCTGTACTCCAGAAGCGTCAACGAGATGGCCCAGCAGAACAATTTGCCTGTGGCCAAAACGACATTTGGATGCGTTAACTTGCAGCTTCGCCTTTCGAAATACATCAAGTATAGTTGTGAGACGTTCAACGCGAGTGTCGAACCTTGGCGAGAAGACGATGATGTCGTCGAGGTAACAGAGGCATGTGGACCATTGGAAACCTTGGAGCAAGGAGTCCATAATACGCGCCAAGGTGGCAGGGGCGTCGCATAATCCAAAGGATATTATTTTAAATTGGTATATGCCATCAGGTGTGAGGAACGCGGCTTTTTCTCTGTCCATATCGTCAGCAGCAATCTGCCAGTATCCCGAACGAAGATGAATAGACGATAAATAGCTGGAACTGTGCAGGCAGTCAAGGCCTCGTCTATACGTGGGAGCGGGTAGACGTCCTTTTTGTAATGCTGTTCAGATGACGGTAGTCTACACAGAAGCGCCACGTGCCGTCCTCCTTCTTAACCAACACCACGTTTGACGCCCAGGGACTCGAAGAAGGCCATTGATGTTTTCATCTAGCATTTTGTTGACTTCGTTTTGAATTACTCGGCATTCCGACGCAGAAACTCGATACGGTCGTCGGTGGATAGGCGTAGCATCGCCAGTAAGAGTCCGATGCTTGACCGCGAGCGTCTGGCCTAAAGCGCGACCGTTGAAGTCGAAAATATCTTGGTAGGACAGTAATACTCGGCAAAGCTCTTGAGACTGCGCAGAGGACAGGTCCGTCGCCGCCATTTTCTTTATGTTGGGATCGGCACCAGAGGCTGGCGTGAGGGGCATGCTAAGCTCGCGATAACCATCGGTCGATAACGCTGCCATGTATTGGTCGCCGAGATAATCAACGGTGGCAAGGCAAATACCTTGCGGTAGAATTTGCTTTGCCAATCCAAAGTTACAGACAGGCATCCGAGTGCGGTTCCCAGAAATATGAAGTATACTGTGAGGCAATGTAACGTCATACCTTATTGGAATGTCGGGAAGAGGAGTGACGAGGTACTCGCCATGAGGACTTGGTGGGAAAGACAACAGTTGAATTTCGGCTCATGACTTTGGCTGCAGGCGAAGAAAGCCGGTGGAACATAAGCGGCAGTGGGGTGCGTCTGAAGGTTCTGCGAGTATCGGTAACTGAAGGCGAAGGGTATTGGAAGAGCAGTCAACAAGAGCAGAAAGTGCGCAGAGAAAATCGAGGCCGAGGATGAGGTCGTGGGGGCAATGAGCAATTACGATGAAGAGGACAGGAGTGTGGCGGCAGGCGATGCTAACACGTGCCGTACACATGCCGATGATAGACACAGTATCGCCATCCGCAACGCGGACGACGCGTGCCGACGCTGGGGTGAGGAGCTTGTTCAGTCGTCGTCGTCGGAAGGCAGCACACATAATAAAAAGATGTGCTCCTGTATCGATGAGTGCCGTGACAGGATAGCCGTGAACGTCAACGTCAAGAATGTTTCGGTTCGTGGGTAACGTGAGCAGAGGATTTGAGGGCAGGGTCGACAACGCAGCTTCACCTCCAGGAGCTGCAGCGCCTAGTTTTCCGGCTGGATGCGGGAGGCGATAGGAGGCAAAGAGAAACGACGGAGTTGGAGTGAACGACTGATGGCGTCGAAGTGAGGGCGAGCGGCTGTAGCGAAGGTTCGGAGCAGGAACATCATCGGCAGTGGATTCATGGCGGGGGTATAGGGAACAGAAAGTCCAAAGTTGCGGTAAAAAGCGGCGGCGCATGTCCGAGTAGATGGTGGCCATCGGTTGCGGCAGTGACGAGCGACGTGGCCGATGCGACAGCAGCGGAAGCAGATGGGCCGGCCATCAGGAGTACGCCGATAGGACGGGTTGCGGCGAGATGTGGCGGAAAGGGACTGCCGAGGACGACGATGGCCGCTGGGGAACTGGGGAACGCTGGGTAGAGAAGTGGAACAAACGGAGTTCAGACCCATGTTCTCAAATTCCTGTCGGACGGCGGCCTGAATCATCGCAATGGTTCTCGCTTTCGGATCGGCAGGCGTCGTGGAGAAAGCTGGCGAGCAGGCGGCCCCGAGATCGCGGGGCCGCCTGAACAATACGGGTGACGTCGTCACAGGTGGTGGTCTGACGTGGTCGACCCTCACATGTCTACGTAGCAGCTTTGTTGGGTAGACGCGTGATGTGGTGTGTGATACGGCGGCTATTAGCTTGTTCAAGGTGACGGCATTCTCTGATTATGGCGTCGATAGTCGAGACGTTGCCGAAAACACGCAAATTGAAAGCTCGTCGGCGACGCCTTTCAGAATATGTGACACTTTATCTGCTTCGGACATAGCATCGTCAGCTTTACGGCATAGAGCCAAGACGTCGAGGATGTAGGAGCGCCCGTGGCGTGTACCTGCTTGTCCCTGTGTCTTTCTTGCGCTATGTATCCCAGTTCGTAGGATGTAGGAAACGTACGGCTCCATAGATGACTGAACACGAGACGCAAGAGCCTTTCTCGCGGCAGGTTTGCGCCCAATGGGGTCGCCGAACAGTTACCGTAGCTTCTCTTTGAAACTGTCCCAACTGGTTATCTCGTCGTCATGCGTTTGGTGCCACACACGTGGGGTGCCTCTGAGATAAAAGATGGCATTGGGGAGCATGATCGTTGGGTCCCACCTGTTGTTAGTACTGGCGTGTTCATAGCGCTTGATCCAGTGATGAACATCCTGTCCCTCCAGCCCAGAGAACACACCTGGGTCGCGATGTTGGGCGACCGCGACGATTGGAGCAGTGGGACAAGCCGAAGCCGTTGCAGAGGTGGGCGCGTCACCGGGAGGCATGGTGACAAGCTCGGTGTGCCGACCACTTCGGAGTTCCGTGGTGAGAACGGGGATCGCTGACCTCCATCAGAATGTTGCGTGTGGAAGGACACGGAAAGAAGAGGCTATTTAGAGGCCACTTACGCTAGAGCCAGGCAGTCAGGCCGACGCTCGCTCGCGCCGCGCGCAGCGACCAACTTCTTCGCCGTTCTCGCGGCGGCTCGTCTTTGAGCATCGCTCGATGATATCGTAAAAATATTTGCGCAAGAAATTATCGAAGCTTTACAAATTTCGAAAAGCTGTGACAGGCGCGTAAGCGTTGCATCATGGTCATTGTCAATGAAGGAGTGCGAATTATTTTCCACAATTAAGTGTCATGTGCGTAGGGTTGTCTACGGCTCATCACCTCTTTGGGTCTCCGCTGTCTGTTTTTCCTTCAGCTTTTTTTGGCCATATGCAGATAGAGCGGCCCTCAGGAAACTAAACTTCCGTTGGTAGTTTAGCGCTGTTTTTCCACTTTCTTGTCCCAGTCTAATACGCTGAAAAATACCCCAGTAAGCTGCAGGGCTTGGGCGATACCACCTTCGTCCGTCACTACCGATGACGCGCAGTCTGTTTATCTTCATGCCTCGTGTTTCGGACGGGCTCTCATTGGTCGGTGGGCACATTGACCTAAAAAAATTGGCTAAACGTGCGGCAGATTTCACAAATACGCTCACAGTCCTGCAATCAAGTTCTTGACGCCTGGCAAGATGCGTCACCTGGGTTCTCACGACCTGCGCTTTACAAGACGCCTGCCTCCTCCTTAGGGGTCTTCTCTGACAAGCTTATTCAAAAGCATAACTATGAAACGTCTGACCCGGAGATTCTCGTCCAGGTTTTCTCATGTGCGAGAACAGCAGCGCGTCGCAAGAAGAAACACACTGAGTCTTTTCTGTCTTTTCGTCTTTGAGTCTTTGAGTCTTTTCGGCAGCTACGGCCAGCATTTATAGAACAAAGGTTGGATGTGGCGTCCGGTCCAGCCGAGAACCAAAGCATGTAAACCCGTGAGCAAAAGTATACGGACTACACTGTCTTCTAGATAACTAAATTTCTTTGTAATTAGCATACATACCCTGAAATGGATGAGGAAACTGGAAAGTTCCAAATGCTAAGTTTGCACTGCAGTGCTGAGTTTCAAGTTGCATTCGCAGGCTGGCGAAAAAATCGACTTTATCGCGCAATCCGTGGGCCCTATATTTTCGCTCACGGGTGTACGTGCCTTGCGAAGCTAGTGGCTAGAGAGGCTGTGATGAGGATACGTGATCATTATCGATGGCAATGGTGTAGATTAGTTCCGTTGCTGAGATGAAGCTTTTTGCGGAGAGTATGTCACATACGTACCTGGGCTTTTACAGTAAAAAAAAAAGCGTTGTAATACAGAGGGCGTCCAAATATCATGCACTATGATTTAAAGATATGCAAACGCCACGTAGCTGGACAGAACCAAGGTAATGTTGTTTGCCGTCGCTTGGCAATACCAAGATAATTTTTGCATCCCGCTTAAACAGACAATTAGTCTTGAATAATTATTAAACTTCTAAAAAATTACAGTTACATTAAAACTGTCAATAATAGAATTGTAAAGCAACATGAAATACTCCCGACACAGCTTTGCCTTGCTCAATACGTACTACACATAAGTGTTTTTCGTAACGTGGAAGAAGCCATGGAATACATCTAGAGTGCCTCAAGTGGCCGTTCATAATTTCTTACCTGCCATGACAGCCCGCTGAGAAAGTCCAGCAGCGCCCTGGCGATGCCAGCCGTCGAGGACGTGAAGATCAGAGAGCTCGTCTTAAGGCACGTGCTCAGTTCAGCTCGTAGAAAGGCCACCATCTGAACGAGCTCCTCGGACCTGGCTAGTCGCTCCTTCCAATCGCCGTGAAGGCGCCGCGTGGCCACCACTGGCTCGTACCGGTTCACGAACCTCAGGCACGCCTGATGGTAGGGAAGCTTTTCCCTTAGAACCCTAAGCTTCTTGTTAAAGAATATGTTACGCGTCGTCTAGAAGAATTTATTGCCATGACTGTCGATTATGAAATACTGACCATGCATAGCTGTAGGAGTGTATTTCCTGCTGTGTATCAACTTCCGATGGGCGACTTTTTTACGCTAATTTGACGTATACCTAGATGACACATGTGTACAAAAGCAGCTACAACCTGTCACTGCAGAAAACTGATCTTGAAATGTTATAAAAATATAGCACAGTCAAGTGCAAGTGGTGAATATCAATTTTATACGTATAACTAAGCCGATCGGTTACGGCCATTTTTCTCTTACGTAGCTTTGTATGGAGCAGTCTACACCGTATAAAAACTGCAACGACATTTCCTGTTATAATATCATCATCATCATCATCATCATCATCAACAACAACAACATCATCATCATCATAATCCTGGTTACGTCCACTGGAGGGAAAAGGCCTCCGCCATACTTCTCCTACTACCCCGGTCATGCACCAATTATGGTCATGCTGTCCCTGCAAACTTCTTAATCCCATCCGCCCACCTAACATTCTGCCGCCCCCTGTTACGCTTCCCTTCCCTTGGAATCCAGTTCGTAACCCTTAATGACCATCGTTTATCTTCCCTCCTCATTACGTGTCCTGACCATGCCCATTTATTTTTCTTGATTTCACCTAAGATCTCCTTAACTCGCGTTTCTTCCCTCACCCAATCTGTTCTTATCCCTTATCGTTCCACCCATGATTGTTCTTTCGATAGCTCGTTGCATCGTCCTCAATTTATGTTGAATCCCTTTCGTAAGCTTCCAGGTTTCTGCCCCGTATGTGAGTACTGGTAAGACACAGCTGCTATAGAGTTTCCTCTTGACCAGCATTGACAAAGAATCAAAAATCCTTGTTTCCACTTATATTGCGGACTTTTTTATCCCTGATAATAATTAAAAAAATGCAAACAGGGCGGCAGTGTTAAGAACGTTAAGCTAACTAAATACGCAAGTAACATAATATGTTCTGCTGCTACACATATCGATAGTTTTTTTTATCTTCTGATGCGTTTCTTTCTGTTGCGGAAATAGTGCGGCCTATGCGGACGCCCACAATGCGAAGCACAGTTACGCTACATAGGCGAGAAAGGGATGCTCTACAGTATAGAGGTTGTTGACTACGTCTCTGCTTCCCAAGCTCCTAGGCTGTAATAGATACTTAACACCGCGGCTGAAAGCGGCGTGACGATGGAGCAATCCATGCAAACACGATAACCAACAGCCTATAACCAATGATTTACTTCGTGCAGAGCGTCCCGCCACGTCGGGTCTTCGAGCGCTTGTCTCTTGCCTCCCTGCCAAGTCACGAAACATGTCCCATGGAAGCAGCTTGTGAGGCTGCTGACTACGTCTGTGCCTCCAGAGTGCGGACCTCACAAGCCGACTGCTTAAAAAGCACCGCGACTGAACGCATCGGAGCAGCTCAAGAAACCACGAAAACGAAACAGTCTATAATCAAATACTTTTCGTCGTGCACGTATCTTTGCTGGTATTCTTACATATGTAGCTATCGCCTTGGCTGCTGCACTGCTCCTTATAGTGTCTGCTAGTAAGCGACAAGGCTCCTACAACTGCCAAAAGGCTGGCCATGGCTTTGGCCACTTGAGAAGTAGAGTTGATGTGTAACATTACGAAATAAAAAGTGCCTTAAGGCGAGTAACAAGAACCGAGCTGGACCCTGTAAAGCAAGCTATGTAAGTTATCAACGAAAATGCCAAAACATCTAAAACGTAAGTGCAAGCAGTAAAACACAATAAAGATAACAATAAGGAAATAAATAATGAAAAAACTCTTCTTGTGAAGGTATTCATGGACATTAGAAAATAGCTGACTGACTTTCACCAACAGAGCCACGAGAGCAACCTGGAAATGAGAGAAATCCATTTGACCCGAGACGAGAACTTGTCTGAAAATGAAAGCAATATGTTCTTGCATGGCTTCTAAGATGGGAGAAGCTGACGTCAAAAAGTTCTTCAGGTCCCATCGATGGAAAAAGAAAAGTCATACATTATAGTAAAATTTAACTCTCGTTAGGTGAGAAGTTTTTAAAGCAGCAAAGAAGCAAACTGAACAATTCTAGCATCGGTTTAACGATAGTTCGCCAGTGTTCTTGAATGAGCACCTTTGTCAAATAAATAAGATACTTGAGCGGAAAGCACTGAGCACAAAATGGGTGAAAATTGGAAATTCACCTGTGTGTTAGACGGTAAGCTATTAATGCGCAACACAAAAAAATTCCAAGATTCTGAATGGGACATGCGCAGACGACCTCGGCCCAGTACACTAAGCTGGTCAAGGTGATTAATAATTAGGAAATAGAAAGGGCCTGGGGGACAAATGATAATACCAGTAGCATAAAGGCAACATTTGACGAGCTTCTAATCTACCTGTCACAAAATTCGTTTCAACACGACAACATTGCAATAAGGGATAAATGTCCAAGGAGAGATCCTTGCACAACCATATCTGGATATGTAATCTTGTCAGAACCAAGAGTGCGTGTGACACGTGGCGGTGGATAAGCTTTGTTTATCAGTAATGCGCCAAGTTTTTAATAAATTACTGATAGCTGGAGAGCTCGGCGATCTACGAGAAACACTTTATATAAGCCTTGATTGTGGTGTCATAGTTGGCGTATATACTGTCCCTAAACTCGTGCGTTAATGATTTTGTATCCGTCAAGGAAAGCGCCATGGTTCACTTTGTAGCCTCAAATTCTCAAATAACAGTGAATGGTAATTTTAATATTGATCTATCTAGAGACCAATGCCGTGGTTATCTGTTGCTTTTTGAAGTTATTCAAGCTTAGAAATATTATATCCGAAATGGTATATCCTCGCAATCTTCTTCGACACTTATTGATCGCATGCTGTGCTGTCTGGATACAAATATAGGAGCTGGGCCGCTATAACGTAAAGCTATACCAAACTTTTTTATTACAAGGGCCCTAAAACGCAAAACTATTGCAATATGTTTGATTCCAATTTCCCTAAGTCAAATTTGCGTAACCGCCGACGCAAGCATGGACAAGCGGCTGAGTGCGTCCGCGTTGGCGTTTTCCTTGCCGGCCTTCTACTCTATGCGGTAGCTATATTGGCTTAGAAACGGAGCCCATCTCTGAATACGTGCCGATACCATTGGGGGCACAGGTCGATCTTCTCGTAGAAGTCCCACCAGTGGTTGGTGGTCCGTGACCAATACAACCTCGCGGCCCAGCAGGTAGTCTCGAAACTTTGTTATTCCGAATACCAGTGCAAGCGCTTCCTTCTCGAGCTGAGAATAATTATTCTCGGCGTGTGTTAACCTGCGTGAACGGAAGGCAATGGGCTTATCCAATTTTTCAATTTGGTGCGAGATTACGGCACCTAAACCCGAAGGTGACGCATCGCATTCCAAGCGCACTGGTTGCTTGCGATCGAAATACGTCAGAACAGGCGAACTCAGAAGTGTTTGTTTAGCCTTGAGATATGAATTTTCGTGTGGCGTTCCCCAGTGCCATTTATGCTCTTCTTCAAGCAGAAGATACAACAGGGCCAGCATTGTTGACATGTGTGGCAAGAACCGGTGGTAATAAGTCAACGGACCCAAAACCGAGCACACTTCGCTCACATTCGTAGGCCGTGGCGAGTCGCGTATTGCTGCTAGGTTCTTCTCAAGCGGATACAAGCCGTCTTTGTCAATGCGATGGCCCAGGTAGACGATTGAGTCATTGCGAAAATGGCATTTTTCGGCCTTCAGCTTGATACCATTTTCTAGAAGCCTGCGCAAAACGTCCCGAAGCCCTGAGCCAATATCGTCTTGACGTTCCGCTATCAATACATCGTCCAAATACACCTGAACGGCTGGAAGACCGGCCAAGACCATTTCCATGCGCCGCTGAAAAATCGCGGGAGCCGAGGCAACTCCAAACGGAAGACGGTTATAGCAAAACAACCCCTTGTGAGTGTTTATCACGGCCAACTTCCCCGCCTCCTCATCCGAAGGCAGTTGCTTATATGCATCCTTAAGGTCCAATGTTGTGAAAAAATGATCCCCCACGTAGCGACGCGAAAATGGCTTCACTGTTTGGTAAAGGGTACTGCTCAGTTATGCACGCAGCATTGATTGTGGTTTTGAAATCGCCGCAGATGCGAAGGGACCAAGGGACTCGTTTTTCTTCAGTACTGGTACGATTGGCGCCGCCCACTCAGAATGTGCTATGGTCGATAATATGCCTTGCTGTACTATATGGTCCAGCTCCGTTTCCACTTTTTCGCGAAGAGCATAAGGAATTGACCGCGCCTTGTGGAACTTCGGTTGGGCGCCTTCTCGAACGTGGAATTTCACAGGTGGCCCCTGAATGTTCCCAAGTCCTGGCTCAAAAAGGGCAGAAAACTCGGTCCTGAGGCTGTCGGGAACTGCTGACGTCGATTGAACCGTAGCGAGAAACCCGGACGGCAAAAGCGAGAACGCTTGGATTAGGTCCCTTCCGCAAAGGCTGGGACCCGAGCAGCCTGTAACTATCACTGTGGCCGGTACAGTCTTTCCCGCAAAATGGGCTTCAATGTGCAGTTCACCGACAATGGGTAGCTTGCCCAATGAACAGCTGAGCGTGTGTTTGCATTTCAATAAGCGTGGCCAACTCAGACGGTGCTTTAGATACACCTCCTGCGGGAGGTAACCTCCTGCGGGAAACTGGGGACATGGGAGCAGCCAGAGGCGACCCGGGGGCCCCAACGGGTCTCCGCCGGCTAGTCCCTCAGGACCTCAATAAAAGTTCATTGTCTGTCTGTCTGTCACGGTGTCAAAATAATCCGGAGTCCGGCACTACCGCGTGCCTCCTAATCCGATTTGGGTTTTGGCACGTATAGCCCCTTAATCGAATTCAAGTATAATAGTTGTGCCACAACGCGATGTGCCAAGTAGAGGTTATGAAATATGGCGCACAAGAACGCCTCAAGTAAACACCTCTCCTTGTGTGTTCTGTGTAATACGCAGACAAACACCAGTGGTTCCCGCAAGCTAACGTTTGACGTCAACTCACCAATATCGTGTTAGACTAAACGTTGAAGAAATTAAGCTTTAGCTGTCAACATCATCACCAATTATCGTCAATTAAAACATCCAGCACGGAATGCTTCGCTCACACCGATTCCCACAGTGCGTGGAATCTGCATAATTTTAGTCACCTTAAAGTTGTACAGAATCGTAGCGCACGCTTCATTTCATGTATGAAAACAGCGTTACGGCTTCCGCCCCTTGCCTTACACAGACAAATAGCACGCCTCCCCTTATTTCCCAAGATTAATTGCCATAATCCTCTTCTTAAGCAAGAATTAGTCTACAAACTTTAAATTCATATCTTCTCGTATTGACCATCGTTATGAAGTCTTCGTTCCTCGTTGTCACACTAACCAACCCTTTCATTCTTTCGTTCCTCAAACATGCAATGATTAAAAACACTTGCCCACGTTCACGTATCTATTACGGACCCAGGTGACTTTAAAAAGGCGCTTGAAAATATTACTTAATGTTTGCTTTGTGTTATTTTATATATTTATTGTTACCACTTCCTTCTGTAACACCCTTTAGCGCTTGAAAATATTCAAATGAGTAAAAAAATGAATGAATGAATAAATGAATGAATGAATGAATAGAGTGTTTCTATAAGTTATTTAACGGTCTATATAAGGGCGATGTCTAGCATATACTTTCTGATATGAAGTGCTGTGCCACACGTGTCAAACATGATTCATTCTTTTTCTGTTACATCATAGGCAAGCAGCCTATATATATGGTTCGCTGTCACTGAAATAAAACAGTGCGGTACGTGCTCTTGGATCGTCTCCGTCACTCTGACACCCGCGACAACAGTGGCGACGAGGGTGACCGCGCGTGGAGCCCCCGCCACGAACAGTGGCGTCTCGGTAGCGCTGGGAGTCCTGCTGGGTACTGAAAGTAATCGAGTCTACGGAGCATCGGCGGTCATGGCCCTGGCTACGAACCTCGGTACCCCAAGTTTCGACGAAAATCAAGATAAGTGGGATATTTACTTGACTCGACTGGAGGCATTTTTTGAAGCAAATGGTATTAAGACAGATGATAAGAAAAGGGCGCTCTTGGTTTAGACACTGCCAAAGAAGACGGTAGGCGTTCTTGCTGGACACTGCGCCCCCCAGAAAGTAAATGGCCTGAGTTACAAGGACGCACATACGATACTAAATAACCACTATGCGCCGAAGACTAATGAGGTTGCCGCAAGTTATAAGTTCTATACAAGGATCAGGCTGCAAGCGAATCTGTCCGAGATTATGTTGTTGAGCTACGCAAGCTTGCGGATAATTGTAACTTCGGCACCAGTTTGGACCGTATGTTACGGGACCGCAATATTTGTGGCATCCGAAATCGGGCGGTGCAGCAGACGCTTCTTGAAAAAAACTGAGCTCGCACTTGCCCAAGATGAAACGATTGCCATAGCGGCAGAGACAGCTGCACTGGAAGTAAACGCCATGACTAGATCTGATAATGAGGCAGCGGTGTGCGCTGTAGCGAGTAAATCGCGCCGATATCAGACCTTCACCAAAGATAAGCAATGCCATACTGAGTGCGCACGCTGCGGAAACTACGATCACGAAGCAAGCGACTGTCCGCACAAAAAGGAGCAGTGTTTTCACTGTCGGAAGACTGGTCATTTCGCAAGAAAATGCCGCTCCCAATCGGGGCTCCGGGCTGGTCGTAGGCGCCATGGCGTCGCTAACGCAGTTCATTATGGGAAACGGAGGAAGACGACATTTCATCAGTCTTCCCATTGCAGGAATCACGGGAAAAGAAATCATTGCTCCAGGCGTTCCGCAGAGTTATCCGCTGGGGTGGCGTGCCCTTGAACATGATTACTGACACGGGATCACCGTTTTCTATCATTCCGCAGGAGGTGTATCTAAAGCACCGTCTGAGTTGGCCACGCTTATCGAAATGCAAACACACGCTCAGCTGTTCCTTGGACAAGCTACCCATTGTCGGTGAACTGCACATTGAAGCCCATTTTGCGGGAAAGACTGTACTGGCCACACTGATAGTTACAGGCTGCTCGGGTCCCAGCCTTTGCGGAAGGGACCTAATCCAAGCGTTCTCGCTTTTGCCGTCCGGGTTTCTCGCTACGGTTCAATCGACGTCAGCAGTTCCCGACAGCCTCAGGACCGAGTTTTCTGCCCTTTTTGAGCCAGGACTTGGGAACATTCAGGGGCCACCTGTGAAATTCCACGTTCGAGAAGGCGCCCAACCGAAGTTCCACAAGGCGCGGTCAATTCCTTATGCTCTTCGCGAAAAAGTGGAAACGGAGCTGGACCATATAGTACAGCAAGGCATATTATCGACCATAGCACATTCTGAGTGGGCGGCGCCAATCGTACCAGTACTGAAGAAAAACGAGTCCCTTGGTCCCTTCGCATCTGCGGCGATTTCAAAACCACAATCAATGCTGCGTGCATAACTGAGCAGTACCCTTTACCAAACATTGAAGCCATTTTCGCGTCGCTACGTGGGGGATCATTTTTTCCAACATTGGACCTTAAGGATGCATATAAGCAACTGCCTTCGGATGAGGAGGCGGGGAAGTTGGCCGTGATAAACACTCAAAGGGGTTGTTTTGCTATAACCGTCTTCCGTTTGGAGTTGCCTCGGCTCCTGCGATTTTTCAGCGGCGCATGGAAACGGTCCTGGCCGGTCTTCCAGCCGTGCAGGTGTATTTGGACGATGTATTGATAGCGGAACGTCAAGACGATAATGGCTCATAGATTCGGGACGTTTTGCGCAGGCTTCTAGAAAATGGTATCAAGCTGAAGGCCGAAAAATGCCATTTTCGCAATGACTCAATCTTCTACCTGGGCCATCGCATTGACAAAGACGGCTTGCATCCGCTTGAGAAGAACCTAGCAGCAATACGCGACTCGCCACGGCCTACGAATGTGAGCGAAGTGTGCTCGGCTTTGGGTCTGTTGACTTATTATCAGTGGTTCTTGCCACACATGTAAACGATGCTGGCCCTGTTGTATCTTCTGCTTGAAGAAGAGCATAGATGGCACTGGGGAACGGCACAGGAAAATTCATATCTCAAGGCTAAACAAACACTTCTGAGTTCACCTGTTCTGACGTATTTCGATCGCAACCAACCAGTGCGCTTGGAATGCGATGCGTCACCTTCGGGTTTAGGTGCCGTAATCTCGCACCGAATTGAAAAATCGTATAAGCCCATTTCCTTCCGTTCACGCACGTTAACACACGCCGAGAAGAATTATTCTCAGCTCGAGAAGGAAGCGCTCGCACTGGTATTCGGAATAACAAAGTTTCGAGACTACCTGCTGGGCCGCGAGTTTGTATTGGTCACGGACCACCAACCACTGGTGGGACTTCTACGAGAAGATCGACCTGTGCCCCCAATGGTATCGGCACGTATTCAGAGATGGGCTCCGTTTCTAAGCCAATATAGCTACCGCATAGAGTACAAGGCCGGCAAGGAAAATGCCAACGCGGACGCACTCAGCCGCTTGCCCGTGCCGATAACAGACGTTTGTCGATCGGGCACCTTACCAGAATACGTGTTGTCTTCAGAGACCATTGACAGCTCGTTCGTGCCAGCGGATGCCAAACGGGCGCTGACGAACGGAGATGAAAACCTTAGCGTTGTGCAGCACTTTGTACTGAATGGATGGCCTAAACGCTTGTCACCGTGTCACAATCACCTTCAACCTTATTTTTCTAGAAGACTGGAGATTTCAAGCGTAGAAGGCCTGCTCTACTGGGGTCATCGCATTGTCGTACCCCGCAAAGCGCGAGTCTCCATGCTCGCTGAGCTACATCGGTCACACCAGGGTGCATCTGCGATGAAAAGACTGGCTCGGACACTGCTCTGGTGGCCTGGGTTGGATGGTGAGATCGAAAGCCTTGCACGTTCGTGCATCTCATGTGTGCAAGCTCAGCCAATGCCTCATCGACATGCTCCTATCTGTTGGCCAGAAACGGGAACCAAATGGCCAAGGCTTCACATTGCTTATGCCGGACCGATAGAGGGACGCATGCTGTTGATAGTCGTCGACTCGCATACTAAATGGATTGAGGCACTTCCCGTCAAGTCGGCGACCACAGAAGTCACAATCGCGCGGCTTCGAGAATTGTTTGCGCGTTTTCGCCTGCCGCAAACAGTTGTATCAGATAACGGGCCTCAGTTTGCAAGTCAGCAGTTTTCCCAGTTCTTGACTGTCAACAACATAACTCACCTACGTAGTTCGCCGTACCACTCACAATCTAATAGTCTGGCAGAGCGTGCGGTCCGCACAATAAAGGATGGCCTTCTTTAGCACTCGATGGTGAACGATCTCTAAACAAAACTAGCGCGAGTGCTTCTAGGCTATCGACGTACCCCACTACCGTGCGGCAAGTCTCCTTCAGAGATGCTGCTGAGCTACCAAATTCGTTCGCGCTTGGATACTTGCGGCCCTCTTATACCTCGAAGTTACTCCCAGCCTCCCAGATTCCAGTCCGGCGACCAGGTGTGGGTGCGCAACTTTGGCCAAGGGAAGCGTTGGCGTCCAGGCACCGTCAAGAGCATAGAGGGTACACGCCTTGTAACGGTCGACACTCCAGATGGCCTAGCCAGACGTCACTTCGACCAAATTTTCCGTCGAGTGCCTGTGTCACCCGTGACCCCAAAAGCGGAGGCTCCCGACTCGCTTCAACCCAACCCGGACAACAAGAATCGGCCCACGTCAACGCCAGAAGGCCGGTGCAGCCTGGCCACTCCAGAACCAACTGGTGCTGCGCCTGTTCCTTCGACAACACCTCCAACGTCCCTCCCGGCCGCACAGGCTCTGTGTCCCCAAAGTCCGCCGGTCTTATGGAGGTCTACCCGACAACGAAGACCCGTGCAAACACTGCAGTTTTAAAGGAAAGGAAGAAGTGATATGAAGTGCTGTTCCATACGTGTCAAACATGATTCATTCTTTTTATGTTACGTAATAGGCAAGCAGCCTATATATATAGTTCGCTGTCACTGAAATAAAACAGTGCGGTACGTGCTCTTGGATCGTCTCCGTCAATCTGCCACCCGCTACAACTCTTTCCTTCTCTACTTGGTACGCTAAAAGGCATGGACCCAGCGTAACGTATAACAAATTACTGCACCCGTAATTATATCTTGAGGTATTTGTTTTTCTCTGGGACAAATGAATAGAATAAACATGCTAACGGAGTGGATTTACACCCATGCTTACACGAATTTCCTTTACAGCTTCAGCGGAGATTTGACCATGAAGAGCTCTATTTGAAATGTTTCTTTCTAGTGAATAATTGTGTGCCATTGACCTGATATGTACTTTCTTACCCTGCTTCATTGTTTTATTATGATCGTTTCCCAATTTGCAAAACCCAGCAGTCCTACCTGCATCCTGCTAAAACCCCACATCGGGGATGCAGTAGGAGTCAATTAATAAAAACAAATAAGTTATCGGCAATGCGTTCATCTTGTCATCTTACAGGGTGGGTAGTAATAATACTTGGTCTACTGCCAACGCATATTAGGCACGATGCAAGGAATAACACTACGAGGAAATTTGGAGTCCTTTAAGTATACCTGCCTGATAATCATGAAGGCTTGTCGGGTAGTTTCGATGTATGGCGTATTCCAAGCTCGCAGGCACGTTGGTGTCGTCAGCCCCAGTGCCGAAAGGAGACACGAGCAACAGCACACGAAACCCCAGGTAGTTAGCCATCCGGGACTTGGAGCCACGGGCGCTCAGAAGCTGCGTCCTGTTTAGTTTCGTAAACAGTGCCGGGACCGGCAGTAGCACTTCTGTTTCGTTGATGCCGCCTTGAACAAGTTCGGCGAATAACTTGTCCCAGAAGAGCCAGTCGCCGAGCTCAGGAAGCTCACCGACGAGTTTCCTTCGCGCAGCGGCCAAATATATTTGTCAACGGATGCGCGTGGAGCCGCTTTCCACAAGGAAAGCCTTGCGTCATTAGTACAAAAAATAACATAAAAATAAAATAAACACTACAATGCAGCTTGTTGATGACAGCTTAAGGACGAACAAAGGTTCACGTTTGAAGAGGGAACGGACCGCGACTTCAGACAGGACGCGAGACGGAGAAGTGGACAGGACGAGCGGTACAGCTCGTCCTGTCCACTTCTTCGTCTCGCCTGCAGTCGTGGTCCTTTCATTCTGTAAACATACCGCGCCAACTAGTCCAAAGTTCCCATCTTGAACAAAGCTTCATGTTTGTAAGAGATGTTTACTTTCGGCAGGACACCTACTAATCATGACCTGAGTGGCTGGCTCCTAGTCCTACGAGGAGGTAGACCGTTAGAATTTTCTGTGAATACGCGCCTCCAATCAGCTGTGAGCAAAATCTGTCCAAAGAACAAAAATAAAAATTGGAGGGCACCTAAGCACTTATAAGCGTCGAATGCGAAAGCATTGATGCCCCATTTAACGCCACTGAGCGGTTCTTTCAGTTATGAATTCCTCGCGGGCAAGTGAACGTGTTAGCATTCTTAGCCAACACCTCCTGTCTTTAGTACAAGGCTGGTGCACTTCAATTCATGACCTGCTACCTTCTCCGACTGCCTTACAACCTAATGGCGACATTCCCAAGCAAGCCGTGGTGATTTTGACGTCATTGCTTCGTCATGGCGCACTTGGTAATGATATTTTCGGTACAGATTGCACGATGTCATAAAGCAGAGCACACAGGCCTCCTATTTACAAGGTGCTAGTTTAGCACAGTCGATAAGAAACTCGGTTTCAGAGCGTACGTGCGAAACTCACGTCCGCCAATGTTTTTCCTTTCGAATTTATTCGGTTTTTTATCCATTCTTCTTCTATAGTGATAGCCGAGGCGAAGTGAGAACACAGGGCAAAAGCTTGCGCTTGCCGGGAACGCGCGGATAACACCGGCTTCTGAGAGCGAGGATGACGTGGCGTAAGGACGATGCTGTCTCCCCTCACTCAACGCTAGGCGCGCCAGTGCGGGACCAGGTGTTCCCTTTCGCCTACTCTGGTTTGTCGTGGCGCCCACACGACGTGGCGTCGCACCCAAAGGGAAGTTAGGGGCAGTTTCGCTGCTACGGTAGCCGTCTTTTTCGTTCAATACGCCATCTGAAGATCTCGCACCAAAATGAACGAGACCATGTATTCATGCGCAGTAGTGCCCAAAATAGTGTCCAAAATAGGATACGCTAAGTGTTAAGCACCTTCTTATGTTCGTTATGTTACAGTTGTTTAAGTACTATGTATGTGCATACGTGATGTCGTGATCTACCTGCGCAATTATATTTTTCACGCAGTAGTGACGGTAAAGAACACAGTAGCAACGCTGTGAATGACGACATGCACTTCTATTCGACAAACCTGTGTCCACAGAAACAGGCTACACTTTTAAAGCACAACGATAGCGACGAACAGAGTCGACGATTCTCGAAATCTCATTTGCTGGTCAAGCGCGTCGGCTTTAATATACGAGCCACCTAACGTTCCAGAGTAACAGTGCCCGCGTGCCTTTCAGAAAGTTCTACACAATTCTTATCACGCATACATGCAATCAGACTACACAAGGTTCGGTGACAACACACATCGGATAGATCCATTGATAACATTCGAGAAACTTCCTATAGATGCGGGCGCGTCTTGCGCTGAGCGATGAGAATTGTTTGACGGTGAACAGCGGTCTCCCGAAAAAGAAAAACAAGTCCACGTGTCAGTGCCCCCTCTCAAAAAGCATTGTCCTGATGATACAACGAAAACAGGAGTGCGAAACACAAAATTACATTATTCTAAGAAACTAAGTCCAAAGTAACACAGTCCAAAAAAAGAAAGTCCAAAGGTCCAGGCAAGGAAAGTCCCAAAGTTCATTAGCGGTGGTAGAATGGCTTAGGTCGCACAACGTCGACTGTTTCAGGTCGTGACGCGGGCCGCTGTGATAGCGAAATGCCCTCCGGTATGACCCTATAGTCGAATGTGCCAATGCGTCGGATGATCTTGTGTTGTTTAAACAACACCGCTCGATCTGTGTTGTTTTATGCAGCGCTGTGTTGTAAAGGTTACGAACGGCAGGACGGCATCCCAGGTCTTGTGTTCGACGTCGACGTAGATTGATAGCATAACGGCGGTATCTCATTTAAGCGCTCGCTAAGATCATTTGTCTGCGGGTGGTAGGCAGATGTCCCCCTGTGGCATGTCTGACTGTATTGCAGAATGGCTAGGGTGAGCTCCGCTGCAACGGCCGTTTCTTTGTCGCTGATGAGGACCTCTGGGGCACCATGTCGCAGCAAGATGTCCTACACGAACTTCGACTTTTCGGCTGCACTATCTCTGAACAGAGATTTCGTCTCGGTGAAGCGGTTGAGGTAGTCGTTCGCCACAACGATCCACTTATTTTAATATGTTCACGTCAGAAAGGGTCCCAACAAATCCATCCCAATCTGCTGAAGTCATCGGCAACGAGGCTCGATCGGCTGTAGTAATCATGCTGGCTTTGTCCGTGGTGTCTTGCTTCGCTGACACTCTCCGTATTGTTTAGCGTAACGGGCAAAGTCGGCGGTAAGGTGCGGCCAGTAATACATTTCCTGTATCCTCGATAGCGTGCGGGAGAATCGTAGATGCCCAGTGGTCGGATCGTCGTGTACGGTGTGCACTACTTCTTGACGAGGCGCCGACGGAATAACAAAAAAGGTAGTTGGCGCACACTGCTAAGAAGTTGTTTACAAGTAGGTTGTTTTGATTCGAGAACGAAGACAATCCTCGCCTAAATTCTATAGGGAGAACGTCGCTGTTCCATCCCAAGTACTCGGCGAGGCATTTTAGCTCGGTGTGCTCATTGCTGTTCACATAAGTGTCCCGCGCTTATTATACAGAGGAAGGCCCTGTCATCCTCGTTATCTTGCGACTGCGGGTCAATGGAGGCGCGTGAAAGGCAATCGGCATCAGAGTGTTTTTGTCAGGACTTGTAGATTACTTTGGTGTCATATTTTCACGTAGTAGTGACGTTAAAGAACACAGTAGCAATACTGCGAAAGACAAAACTAGCTTTTATTGGGCGAACCTGTGCCCACAAAGGCAGGCTACACCTAAAGTACAACGATAGCGGCGAACACAGTCGGCGATCGTCAAAAATCTGATCAGCGGGTCAAGTGCGTCGGCTTTTATACATCAGTCGTCGAATGCTCCAGAGTAATTGATGGGACCCGCGTGCCTTCCACAAAGTTCTAAGTTATTCGCGTAGCGCGATGAAATCGGATAACACAAGGTTCGGCGACAACAGACAGCGGATATAAGCATCGATAACTTTCCAGAAACTTCGGATACATGAACGCGCGTCCCACGCTGTGCGACAACACCTGTTAGGCGGCGAAACCAGGTCGCCCGATAAAGACAAGTACACGTGTCAATATCCTTGCAATTTGAGGCTCCACCTCATCGTGCGTCCTGAAGGGTCTATTAAATTTGCTAGCCAACAGAACGCGTGATTATCGATTAGGACTTTCAATGGCTTGCCATATAGGTAAGGGCACAATTTCGTTGTAGCCCAAATGATGGCGAGGCATTCCTTTCCGGTCGTAGAATATTCACCTTGAATTTTTGACAGCGACTGACTAGCGTAAGCTATCACCCGTTCAAGTCCGTCTTTCCTATGCACTAGCATGGGCCCGAAGCCAAGGCTACTGGCGTCAGTGTGGATTTCTGTACTGGCGTCTAAGTCGAAGTGTGCAAGTACCGGTAGCGAGTACATGCATCATTCAAGTTCTCGAAATGTGTCGGCCTGAGGCGTTTGCCAACTCGAGATCTCATTTAGTTAAATGTCTGAGCCGATCAGCGATGCGTGTAAAGCCTTGGGCAAAGGTCCTGTTGTAGACACACATGCCAAGGAATCCACGCACCGCCATCTCGTCGATGGGCTGCTGGAACTTTGCGATAGCATCTGCCTTCTTCGGGTCGGGACGGACTCCCGATGTGCTGATGACGTGGCCCAGAAGCAAAAACTTATCGTAAGCGAAGCGACACTTTAGCGGCTTCAGAATGAGCACTGATGACATGCTAGCCTCTAGTACTGTCGCAAGCCGCCTAAGGTGATCGTAAAAATTTCCGGCGAAGACGAAGACTTCACCCCGCTAAACAACACATTTCGGCCACTTAAATGCTGCTAACACCGTATCCATGACACGCTAGAACGTTCCAGGTGCCGAGAACAGTCCGAATGTCACTACCTTGCACTCGTAGAGTCCGTCTGGCGTGATGAAGATGCTCTTTTTGCCATCTCTCTAGTCGACGCCGATTGGTTAGTAGCCAGACTTGAGATCCATTGACGAGAATTATTGAGCAATGCAGGGCGATCCAATGCGTCATCTATCCATGGGAGAGGGTACACTGGGAGAGGGTACACGTCCTTCTCTGTGATCTTGTTCAGCCGATGATAATCGACGCAGAAACGTAGGGTTCCGTCTTTTTTTCTTCAGCAAGTGAACAGGAGGGGTCACCAGCAAACGCTTGGTCCGAGGAAAACGGTCCCGTCCTGTGCCACGGGGACAACCTCGCCCTGACGGAAGACAACGCTCGTCAAGCAAGGCTTATTCTACGGAGACAACCCTCAGCAGAAATGCCAGTAGTCCACCGAGAAACTACAAGTACACAGACGTTTAAGCCCCACACCGCACGTGCCTTATTAGGACGTTGATAACTTGTGAAACGATTTAACAACTTGGGAAAGATATTACTGGGAAGGAGTGAGGGAAAACTCAGTGTAACCATTGTTGCGGATGTATGTAGATTTGGCGAGAACTTATGGGTGTGATACATTAAGAAGGTGTGTGGTGTGTCGGTCCAGACTCATGTCTCGTGCGCCGGTAACCGTGACAAGATAGTGTCCGCGGTCAGTCCCGCCTCTGCAGCCCGCAGCTCGATGGCCCAGCCTGTTGCAGAGGGAGAGCCTTTGAGGCGGCTTCGTCTCTACACCGGAAGCCGGTTCCTTGCGGGTGAACACTTGCCTTTCGTAACGATCATGTATAATTCTCCCGAAGTTTTTCAAGCCTTGTGCTTCTATGAACTCGTCGGCAAATGTCGTGTATCCCCTATGGTCTTTAGGTTGCGTTGTTTCAGAAAGATTGCCAGCTTCGAACTACAACGCGTCAGGAACTGCTCCGTTACTACATGATATCTTACTCCATCCTATGTTTTTTTCTGTGTTGGACATGTATATCCCCCTTTCGAAGTAGTTAGCTATACGCGATGTGAACTGCTTCGCCGTTTCCACATCATGCGATTTTGTACTTCTGAACTTTTCCCTAAATCACTCCGCCGTCAATCTAAACCTCTGTAGTAGGGTGCTTTTCACCATGTCATAGCCCAATGATTCTGATGTTGACATTCTGCCATACACATTCAGTGCTTCTCTTGACAAACACAGACTTACTGCAGTTGCCCATTCATTCATAGTAAAATATTTTTGCGCGCACAATTGACAAGAACACAGTGAAGGGGGAACACACGAGCGCTTACTCACAACTATGTTATTTTCGGAAAGATATAGAAGATATCTACCCCAGCTATCAGCGCTGAGCATGTGCTGAGCATGTCAGTAAAACAGAAACAGATTAAAAAACAGATTAAGAAGGTTCAACCAGTATTTAAAAAAGTGAATTCATTTTCAGTGATTACAACCGATGGTTGGCTTATGCATCTTTCAGCGTACTTTTTTATATGAAATGCTTCTGTGATTTCACGTGTTAGTTTATTTTTATCTGAAAACAAAATGTCAGTGTTAAAAAATACGTCAAATCACGTGAAATCACCGAAGCATTTCATATTTCATAAGCTTTCAGAAATCTTAGGACTGTGTTGGTGTCGAATAAAGGTTCTGGACCGAGTAGCATTACGGGATGTAGGGGGATGTGCTGCCGGTATGCTAGAGAAAAATGTTTCTTTCTCTCAGATTCGGCTACCTGACAGTCCAGGAGGACGTGGAGGACGGTCAGCCTTTCCCCGCATCTACCGCAGCTTGGAGGATCATTTTCAGTGAGAAAGAAGTTATGCGCGCCAAAAGTGTGTCCTATTCTGAGGCGACAGAATAGGACATCTGTTCGCCGTGATTTTGTTATGGAGGGCCAAGAACTTAACTGTGGCTTTACCACGTGTAGTTTGTTATTCACTTCTGCGTCCCACATACGTTGCCAGTGGTTTCGCAGTTTCCTTCTTAAGAAAGGCTTTAGGTCTGTGACAGGGACCGAAGCAGTAGGATTAACTGCATGCAATGAAATTGATATGGCCATCTGGTCCGCAAGAACGTTACCCTCGATGCCCCTTTGTCCAGGCACCCAGCATATAATCACATGTTGGTTAGATATATATGCTTTACACAGTACGGAGTAGAGTTCATTAATTACCGGATTTTTGTGGTTACTGAAAGACACCAAAGCCTTCACAACACTAAGGGAGTCCGTATATATAACTGATTTCTGGTTTTTTGATTTAGGTATATATTTTACAGCTGACAACAGTGCGTAGGCCTCAGCCGTAAAGATACTAGTTTCTGGATGCAATACGTCGGTTTCCGAGAAGGATGGACCGACGGCTGCATAGGACACCTCGTCGTATGACTTCGATGCGCCTGTGTGGAACTCCGTGCAGGAGTGTTTATACTGAAGTTCCCGGAAATTCGTTTGGATTTCATTCTCTGTAGCGTGCTTTGTAACTTGACTGAAAGATGTGTCGCATTGTATCAGCTGCCACTCCCAAGGAGCTAGCAGCTTGGCTGGATGCATTAGGCGAAGCTCGAGGAGTGGAACATGCATTTCATGACTAAGCTCCCTCACACGCAGCGAGAAAGGCTGTCTTACGGAGGGACGATTGCGAAAGAGTGTAGCATATGTCATGTCATTAACGGTATTAAAACACGGATATTCAGGATTTGAGTGGACTTTCAGAAAATATGTTTGGCTGATGTATGTTCTCTGGAGATGAAGTGACCACTCATTCGATTCTGCATATAAACTTTCAACGGGACTTGTCCTGAAAGCACACGTGGATAAGCGGATACCTAGATGGTGAACAGGGTCTAGCATCTTTAGCGCATTTGGGGCGGCAGAATGATAGATCACGGCGCCATAATCTAATCGTGACCGAATAAAGCTCTTATAAAGATACATTAAGCACTTCCTGTCACTACCCCACGTAGTCTGGGATAGAAGTTTCATTAGGTTCATTGTTTTCAGGCATATTTCTTTAAGATGTTTAATGTGGGGGACGAAAGTGAGTCTATAGTCAAGTATAATACCTAGAAATTTGTGTTCTTTGTCAACAGGTAGCTGTTGTCCACATAGTTCTAAGCAAGGATCTGGGATCAGGCCTCTTTTTCTTGTAAAAAGAACACAAGAACTTTTGTTAGGATTGATCTTAAATCCATTTTTGTCTGCCCACATTGACACTTTCTTCAGGCCATGGTGTACCTGTCTCTCGCAGACTGCGAGGTTACAAGATTTGACAGCTATTTGAAAGTCGTCCGCGTAGACAGAGTAAAAGACGGCCGGTGGTAATGAAGCGCGAAGCGTGTTCATCTTCACGATAAAGAGCATGCAGCTGAGCACACCTCCTTGGGGTACACCAGTTTCTTGTGTAAAAGGACGTGAGAGGACATTGCCGACTTTTACCCGGAAGGTACGAGTGGACAAATAGTTTTCTATTAGTTAGCATATTACCATGAATGCCCTCATCATGACCATGAAATCGCCTCGTCATGACTACTCGGGTTCCACTGGGGCTCAAAGCCGCGCAGACACTGAACTGGGTGAAATGTTGCGATCGCTAGAAATAAGGGGTCAAGTTCATGAAGAATTGGTCGCTCCTTTAGAGAATTCGGTGGAGCAACCTTTGCGTCGCAGCACTAGGGTACGCCACACTGTCCAAAGATTTGGGTTTTCTTTACCTGAACAATAAGTGTTTAGTTCGAGTTATTTTGGTTGTTACAAATTACTATGTTGTATTTCCAAGCGCGAGGCGATGTTGTATCCTTTATTGTTTCAGTTTCGTTTCTTTCAGTGTACATATTGTTATGGTCATTTAATATGTTTTGCTATATAAGTGTTTTTACTGTGACGAATAAAGGGAATGTACATACTGCGTTTGCGTAGTCCAGTGTCATGCGTCTGGTTTGAGTCAGAAACCACAGATACTTTTGAAGGTCAACCGACCTGCGTGTAAAACACCTTTGATAACAGCCTGTCTTTTTTTTCTCCTCTAATGTGTTCTACCGAAAGTGGGAGCTCATTCAACATATGTAAACATATGTACACGTCATACACGTCTAATGTGTACATGCCACCTGCGTTCTGAAGCAGCACGCATGAATGTGCCCTAAGCTTTGCCGATATCGCGTGATTTGCGATAAACCTATTTGTAGTCATGAGCAGCAACCTGTAAGGCCCAACGCTGCACGCATGCCGCCTATATAGATGGAATTGGCTTATCGTGTCCTAATTGCGCCACTAAGGGTTTATGGTCGGAGTAGATACCAAATTTCCGCCCGGAAACGTCCTCATGAAAACTTCTCTAGCCTTACACGAGAGCCAGGGCTTGTTTTTCGATATGCGCGCACGCCTGCTCCGTTTCAGTCAGAGTGTTAGAGGCAAAAGCAATTGGTCTTTCTTCAGATCCTTCCTTGTGAAAAAGGACTGCACCTAAACCATACGGAGACGCATCGCATACCAACCCTGGCTCCTTTGAAGGATCGTAGTAGGTGAGTACGGACGCACTCAGCAGTCAGCCCTTGGATGCTTTGTGGGTTTTCTCTGTGGAAGGCGTCCATTTCGACTAAACATTCGCACCTAACAAGTAATTTAATGGCTTAAGCTGTGCTGACATGTTCGATATGAATTTCCTATCGAATGTTACCAAGCCTAAGTAGGCGCGTAGCTCGCTCTTGGTTTTTGGCGTTGGTGCTTCCTTGATGGCACACAACTTGTCTTCTGAAGAACGGATTCCTCGGTCATCAATAACGTGGCCCAAATAGGTCACGACCTTCTTCAAAAAACTTTCATTTCTCCTTACGCAATTTCACACCCCGTTCGTTAAACGCTGTCACCACAGATTCCACCTTATTATAGCATTGTTCCATCCCTTCTCCTGCTATTAACACATGATCAAGATAACGTGACACTCTGTCTAAACTCTTTAACACGCCATGCATCACGGTTTGGAAAATAAATTCCGTACGGCATACGAGTGCATCAAAAAAGGCATAGCTGGGTGTTCCCAGTGACCAAAGGTTGCGAATCAGGGCGCAACTGAAACTGTTGGTACGGTGTAGAAAGTTCAAGGACAGTAAAACATTTGCATTTATGGAATGCAACCAATGTATCTTTCAACGTTGTCAAAGGGTGATAATTGGTTGTCAGACAAAGATTTACAGTCGCTTAGTAGTGTCCGCATATGTGAACTTTGTTGTTAGCCTTGGGGAAGACTATTAGGGGCGTAGCTCATTCACTTTGCTATACAGGCACCAGTACTCTCGTTTCCACTAATGAATGTAATTCCTGTGCTACGGCGTCCCTCAGTGCAAATGCCACAGGTCGATGCTTACAGAAAACAGGTGTACTGCTCTTTTAGCACTAGTTTCACCGATGTGTCAGCTATCAGTCCTGCTGCCGGCTCAAACACTTTCGATATTCTTTCGATGACTGTGGCTGATTTATCAAGGCAGATATTACACATGCTAGTGCAATCCAGCTTCAAAGCCTCTAGCCAATTACGGCGCAGCAACAAACTGTCACAATATTGTGGTGTGCGGACTACAATTAAAGGCAAGGTCGCCGTTTGGCTCTTGTGCTCTACGTGCACCGTCAACGTGCCTGTTGTTGACAGCGGGACACATCCCTACATTTTTAACCAGAAACTACAACTTTCTAGAGATAAGCCAGACCAATGTTTCCGGTACATATCTTCTGGTATGATAGACAAAGATGCTGCTGTGTCAACTTGCACTATGACATTACTACCTGTCCCCTAGCTGCCACCCAAACTCACAGGATGCCGCGCACCTTTCCAGTTCTAATGAAAACGTAGCAGCTGGTTCGTTTTCTTGCTGCGACCGACGGTTGAACCGGAGTGTTTCCGCTATCACCAAGGGCTTCGGTGAATATGCCCTTTGGGAGCGCTGACCAATTCGTCGTACGTTTTGGCTTCGGGCTTCGCTGGGGCCAACAAATTCTTCAACGTGCGATAGGCCTGT
This sequence comes from Dermacentor variabilis, assembly GCF_050947875.1. Lineage (NCBI taxonomy): Eukaryota > Metazoa > Arthropoda > Arachnida > Ixodida > Ixodidae > Dermacentor > Dermacentor variabilis. The sequence goes on from NC_134569.1 coordinate 260,059,204, forward strand.
TTTCCAATGGCAGCCACAAAAGCTCATACGTTCAAATCGTCGCTGACCTGGGTGGCACGGCTGTAGTCTTCAAAGCGTTCCACATAAGATTTGAAGCCTTCGACTCCCTCCTCGGTCAACGGTTCGAAGCGGCCGAAGGAAGCCATGTGGTAGTCTGCCTATACGCCTGCTCTTCCCAAATTGCTGGAGCCGAAACCAGCGCTTCAGCCATGGCCCTGCTATCGTCCGCTATGAGAATCCCATTCTCGTCGCCACTATTGTGCCTTCAAGTACGCAGTAGCCTACTTGCCAGAATACATGTTTATTGCCACTTGCAATACAACGGAATGAGCACCAAGGCACTTACGTGGCCATTTTATATACCTATACAAAGCTACTAATCAGTGACCACATAGACACACGCACAGACACATGCGTACTATCTTAGCTACAATTCAAGACCTCAGTGACGTCACTGAGGTCACTACACTTTCTATCTAAACGGTGAGGAGACAACACCTTGTTACCAGGCTTCGTCGGGACGGCGACGTGTCGTCGCTGTTCAGCCTTGATAGTGTCCTCGGCGTCTTCGGCAGCGGCGGAGGATCTTCGTCATTTCGAGGAACAGCAACTGCACCTCCATTGGTTGCTGCTTTTAACTTTCCGGATATGAGCTGATAGACCGACCCCGGGCTGGGCCTGCGTATGGTCGGCGCTGCGGCGACAGCTAGCGGCATTTGACGGCGAACATGGCGGATGTCGAGGGCTTCGCAGAGGGCGGCGATGTAGTCTTTGATGCGACGTGGGGGCTACCCAAGCTGTGGACGCGGTGTGTTGACGGCGAGCTCTCTGTCCCAATCCCGGTATTTGCATCGGCGGCCATGTGTACACATGGCCGGCATCCCCACAATGGTAGCAGAGCGGGGGGTGGGCGCGGGCACATGAAATGTATGTCTTCTTCAGGACGTTTCGCTGGTCAACACATCAGTGGGCCGGCGGTGGCGGTGGCGGCGTCTGGCACCGGAATCGCGGCGTTATGGGGCCCTAGCGCCGCTGCGGAGGGGGTCTGACGATGGGTGACCGCAGCGTATGTCAACGCTTCTGGCTGTGGCTGTGGCGATGGCTGTTGCACTTCAGTAACCCCAAGTGATCGCTGGACCTCTTCTTTGATGATGTCGGAGATTGAGGGCACCTGAGGCTGCAACCTTGGAAGAGCTGCAGTTCCTCGTGAACGATGGCTCTGGTGGTCTCTCGCATGTCATCACTGCCGAGTGCTGGATCATCGGTATAGTTTCAGCGGTTATATTGCCTTGTCCGCATATCGAGCGTCGCCTCAATAGTTGTGGCTTCGGAAAGAAATTCAGCAACAGTTCTGGGCGGGCTGCGCATCAATCCAGCGAAGAGCTCCAGCTTAATCCAACAGATGAGGAACCGAATTTTCTTCTCCTCAGGCATATGGGGATCGGCGTGGTGGAATAGGCGCGTCACCTCCTCAGTGAAGGTCGGAATGTTTCTGTTAGGTAGTTGTATTCGGGATTCTAGCATAGCTTCGGCCTTTGCGCTCGACGCTCTTAAAGGTCCGGATGAACCTGCTACGGAACAGGTCACATGTCGTCAGGGTCAACTCCCGTTTCTCAAACCATGTTCTGGCGGCGCTTTCTAACGCGAAATATGCAGTTCTTGAAAGTCACGATACGTTCGTAGGACTCCAACCAGGATTCTGAGTCTTCAGTCGATGATCCATGGACGGATGGTGCGTCCCAAGGTTGTTGCATTAGAATGGGGGATGCTGGAGCAGCCATTTTGGCTGTGTTGGCCACAACGAGAAGGTCGTGGTAGTCTAAGGTAGAAGTCCATGCTTCGGGGGCAGCTGTTGCAGTCGGCGGCTTGCTTGATGATCCAGGGTGACGTTGGTGTTGTCTTTGCGGTCCTGGCTTGGATTACGGCTTGTTGGGGGCGTACGGTATATGAACGAACTAGCACCTCTACTAAATCTCACGTGGTAGTGATGGTGAAGAAAGCAGCAACAACTGTGAATGGCGAAACTTGTGTTTAATTGACCGCACCTGCGCCCTCGAAAACAGCCACAATTATAGCGGCGAACACAGCCGGCGATCGTCAAAATCTGAAGAGCAGGTCAAGCACGTCAGCTTTATGCATGCGCGATGGAACGTTCCAGATTAGTCGCTGGTGTTCGCGTCTTTCAGAAAGTTCTACACCATGCGAGACGCGCGTAAATGCAAGCAGATTACACAAGGCTTGGCGACAAAAGACAGCGGATAGAACCATCAATAACATTCCAGAAGCTTCATGCAGGCGCGTCCTGCGCTGAGTGATAACACTTGTTCGACGATGAAACGCGGTCATTAGATAAACAAGTACACGTGTCAATATGCAGAAGGCAAATGTAATGTTCAAAATCTACAAGGGAACAAGAATTAATGGTCACGAGTGAGCCTCTAGAGTAAGTGCAGGAGTGCGTTTATTTCGGTCAATTACTTATCCGGAGAGGCAAATTTACAGCTTGTAGTGCATACTGCAGGTGTTACCAAATTCTGACTGGGAGCTCAGTACTGTCATTGAGAAGAAAAGTGTATGGTCATTGTACTCTAGCGGTACTAACATATGGGGTCGAAACTTGGAGATTAACAAAAGAACCTAAGCGAGCAATCTAAGGGCGGCGCAACGAGCGATCGAGCGAAATGTGCTAGGCTTCAGTAAGAGAGCGGTGTGGGTCAGAAAATGAACAGGGGTAGCCGATATTCTAGTTCACATTAAGGGGAAAAATGAACCTTCGCAGGGCTATGTAATGCACACGGCAGGTAACCGTTGGACCGTTACACTTACCGAATGGGAACGAAGGGATGGAAAGCACAATCGAGGACTCAACAAATATAGGTAGGTTGATGAAATTAATAGATTTGCAGGAGAAGTTGGATTCAGCTAGCGCAAACCACAGGGTAAGTGGAGGTCGCAGCGAGAGGCCTTCGTCCAGCAGTATACATCAAAACAGGCTGATGATGATGACCACTGTTTTTCTCACATAATGGCCTTTTTTTGTACACAGGCTCTCATTTATCTCGAAACTAATTTTTTATTGTTTAAATAAATGGGTTCAAGCCGTAAATAATACACTCACTAGTACTCACACACTCAAACACCTACATGAGTACTCCAATAAAGGACCCCTGCCACTTTTCTTGGCGCAAGCTTCGGGGTTGGGGGGAGGGGTCCTTTTACGGTGCTTGGGGCGGGTGTTTGTGTGCGCGGATGCGTGTATACAAGGGAGTGTGTGTCTTTCGCTATCTGATGCGAAGTTTGGAAGATCAATTGCGAACTATCCTGGCTACAAGATTTCTAGATAGTTCACTGTTTCATATCCTAAAGCGTCAAGTCTGTGTTGTCTGTCTTTATTTGCTAGATTTGTTGCAAAGAGATAAAGAGTTCGGAGCAAAGTGCAGACGCGAAGTGTGCAGCAGTGGTTCTCGATGAAGTTCGAACAGGCAGGTGACATACAAAAGGCCAACACTGTCCTATCTGCAGTCGTCGAACCTTTTTTGTAAGTAATGACACATATTATTATGGGAAGATTATATTTATAAACAGAGACTGGCAATATTTCCACGTGGTAGTGACAGCCAAGAACACCGTAGCAAAACTGTGAGTTGCATAACGTACTCTTCATTAGGCGAGCCTATGCCCGGAAAAACCGGCTACGCTTTAAGCACAACGATAGCAGCGAACACAGTCAGCGACCGTCCGATATCCGATCAGCCGGTCAAGTGTATCGGCTTTTTTACGTGAGTCAGTGAAATTTCCCGAGCAATCATTGGTGCCTGCAAGTCTTCCAGAAAGTACTACACCATTCGCGTAACTCATAGTCAGATTACCCAAACTTCGGTAACAACAGAGAGCAGGCAGAACGACTGATAACATTAGAGTAAGTTTCTAAGATAAAGGCGCGTCTTGCGCTGAGTGATAACCTTTTAGAGGTTCAAATTCAACTGGTTTTAGCGCTTCAAATAAGCGGTTCAAACGTAGTCCCCTCGAAAAGGATAAATAAGTAGACGTGTCAGTATAGCACAGCCCGGCTGCCATGGTCAAGGTCAGTATGAGCACAGCGCCAGATAAAACCGTTGTCGTCGTCTTCTTTGTCCATGTCCAAAGCACATGTCACACAACCCCCTGCGGCAAAAGCACCAGCCCATTGCTTTCTGTGGCGAAGGGCGAGCAGTAGCGTTGTACGACTTGAGGCGAGAAACGGGAACTATTTCAGCCTTCGATCGCGCAGATGACTCTGAAGAGACCTGAGGGGACAGCTCGTACCTCGCGCCAGTGACTTGAGGCAAGGCGCCGTTTGGGCCGTGATGGTGCGAGGCTCGTTTCTCGGTGAGTGCGACACGACGAAAAGGATGAAGACGAGGGATCGAGGCCTAAAGTACACGTGTCGGTGGCGACGGTCATAACTGTATTTTTAAGCAACCTGTGACGTAGACAGACGATTACGGCAATTGTTCGGGCGACGTCAGCGCGGTCAAGCATATGACATATGTACACAGTATTAGAGATCACTTCAGAAGGTAGCAGCGTGTCGAAGAGATTAACAAAACAGTAAAAGGAGAGTAGCCGGCGCAGCCATGTCGTGAACAGCTGTAGGCAAGTGCAGCGCAAGGTAATGCGGTAACTCCGTCCCGATGATCATCTCATGAATACATAGAAAGCATGTCTGTGAGCGTACGGTTCCCAAGTTCCGTAAGTCAATAAGAACGGGGATGATAAACTGTTGTGGGAAGTGGGGTGTCGTGCACAAACGCCGAAGTTCGTCCAAGCGTTCTCAAGAAAGCAGCCGCCGCGATTGGTAATAAGCTCAAAAAAGGTGCCATGAAGTTCAAGTATGTTGTAGAAAATAAAGTCCGTGACATCGTTAGCACAGCTTGTTGAGATAGTCCACATGATCGCGTACCATGTGACGTAATTTGTGGCAACGCAAACTTTTGTAATACGAATAATATGATATCTCTGAAGAAGCAGAAAGCTGGCCTTGTAGGCAACGACTGGTACAAAAGTCATCATTACTTCATGTTACAGCGTCTTCTATGGCGTCAGTAGTAATAAAGAAGATGTTAAATTGTATAACAACGTTAATTAGTGGTAATTACGGGTGAATAAACTGAATAACGTATATCAAGGAGAAATAAGAGAAAGTAAAGTGAATAAAGGGAATTAAAATGTGCAAACAAAAAGGGGTTCTCTACCGTGGACTCAGCTAGCTAACCGCGCACTTGGTTACAAAACTAGCTCTGGCCGAGAGCGGCCCGCGAATGGGCCACTATGGGCCAGAAGCACGCGACGCAAAGTAAGGCTCACGCGTACACTCGCCCCAAGCGGCCCCCACGCAACAAGGGCGCCTCGCAAACTTGGGGGAGCAAGCAGACACACAACCTTTCTCTTTGAAATGCAACTTTACTCTCCCCGACACCGGCTACTGTACACCGCCAGGGTCGTAAAACGCTGGACTCGAGGCGGAGGGAGATGCCTGCGGTCAGCGAAGGGGGGTCGAAACAGGGGTTGCGGCGAGGCTGCAGGCATGCAGCCCGCCGCTTGGGGGACTGTCTCCTCAGTGTCTTCTAGGCACCTCGATTTCTTAGAAAAACAGGGTCTTGTAGTGAAGGCGCAGTGTTCGTTGCTTACACTCGACCATCCTGCACGATCTCGTCCCGAGAGAGTCTCATCATTCTCACTCGCTTCCGCACTCGCTGTCCGACGCCAATTTAAACTGTTTCATCTGGCTTACGTGGGCGCTCGTGACGTGGTCTGGTGGCGTCGACACCTTCGATATTTGTAGGTTCGAGATGCGATATGTGTCTGCAGGCAGCACCCCTGTAACAATGTACGGGCCTCTGTGTTTAGGTTGCGTCTTCGTGGGCTGTCCTGTGTCCTTAACTGTTTGTGGCCACGGAGGCGGCGGTAGTCGATCACCCTCTTGTATGCGCAATCCTTTCTTCTGTGCGAGAAGAACAGGGCTGCTGTACTGGAAACTATTGTCACGGATTAATCCACATGCTTTCAGCTCATCAGTAATGTCCTTCAGTACCCGCCTTTCATAGTAAGAGCTGCGGTATGGTGGCTGGAAAACCGGCTTGCTTCCAGGGAGCTCCACGATTTTCATTTCAGTGATGCCGGTGCACCCCAGTTCTTCGATTTGCACTGCACAACAATTATTATGCTTGTTAAGCAACACGCAGGGCTCTGTTTTCTCCTCTCCATAGACGATCGAGCCAACATTACTATCACTTCGGCTTATTAATTGCAGCGCATGGGCCTCCTCATTGGCGGTCAGTAAAACTTGCTCTGGTATGTTGCAAGGAGCGGGTGTACACTTGAGTATTTGACCTAGCTTCATGGGCAACTTGACGTCGCTGTAGTTGACAACCGGGTCACTGAAAACATCAGGTTCATCAAGAGAAGGCGTTCCCGACACAGACAGAACCATCCGAGGGGCAGCCTCAACGCTTTCGCGACACTTGACGACCTCTCTCGGTCTTTCCAATTCTGCAACAAGGCCTGCCAGCTCTTGTGCTTCCCTTTGGTTTCGCAAATGGGCGCACCCACCACTACGGACCAGAAGCAAATCGGGCAAGTCAATCACGTCCGTACCAATGATGACGTCCGGTCCAACAAAGGCGTCGTCGCTGACTATGTAAAAGTGGACGGCGGGAAGATCAACATCATCGACGCGCACTCTTAAGTCTAGTTCGCCGAGGGATGACCGCTGTCCACCCACACCGCGTATGGCCGCTCCGGGAGGTGCCGTAAGCTCCCTGCACGGCAGGCGTCAGCTTGATCAAGCTCACATCGGCACCCGTATCGAGAAGAGCGGGCATCCATTCGCCGTCAACGCAAACGCCTTTGTGCACCCTCTTTGAAGGCGTGGTGCGTACAATATTGGTCACGTTCTCTGAGCGGCCCTGATTCGGACAAAATTTCGCACTGTGCCCATCGTAATTGCACTTCGTGCAGTGAAGTGGGCGCCGTGGCTCAGAACACTGACGCGACAGGTGGCCCGTTTTTTGGCAGTTGTAACAACGCACTCCGTCCGCGTGTCGCACTCCTTCTCGCACGGTACTGCTGCGTACAGCATCGCCTACTTCTGTTGACGAAGGAAATGGCTGGTGGCCACTGCTCGGTCGGCTTCGGCTGCCGAATCTCTGTGCCGATGGGAATTGCGTTTCGCGGCTTTTTGTAAAATTTTCATACGCTTTGATAGCTTGAAACAACTCGTCCACACTTCTGTAGCTTCTGTCCCGCAGCGCGAAACTCATTTCAGTCGACCAGAGGCATCTGACAATCTCGGCAATTGTGTCCGGCAGACTTAGCTTGACCCTGGTGAACTTTCGTTCCTTTTCTCTGACGTACTTCGTCACCTCCTCGTCACGACTCTGAACTCGTTCCGCCATTCTCCTCCATAAGTCCGGCAAGCTTTCTTCAGTCACGAAGGCGGATTTAAATGTAGTTTCGAACTCTTGCCATGACTGATGCCTTGTTGCTGACGAGATTAGCCAATCCTTAGCGAGGCCCTGCAGCTTGAGGTGAATTGCAGTTAGGCGTTGTTGTTCAGACCAGTTGGCTAAGTCCGCAACGCGCGAAAATGTTTCCAGCCAATCTTCAGCACTGATTTGGGCGCTGTCTCCATTAAAGCTTGGGATTGCGGTAGAGGGGTCCGGACTCACAAGAACCGTTGTCGCTGTCGAGGGCGCATTCATCCTCTCCATCATGCGAGCCATTGCAGTGAAGGCCTCGGTGAGCTGTTCCAAGATGGCGTTGCTCGGGCCTGAATCCGGCTGGAACGACGGTGTTGAGGAAGCAGTAGTAGAGCCACCGAGCTCCCGAATCTCCTCCTGCAGTCTCGAAAGCTCGGCGACTTTTTCTTGGAGCTGGTCTGGTGCGCCGCGATCATGGCGTTGCCTGCTTTCTCGTTGGAGCTCGGTGGCGCTTGTCACCTCCTCAGCAGCGCGTGACTGGGTAGCAAGACGTGTGTTGTACGGATGTTCGCCTTCCTGGCTCATCTTGACGGGCTTGTTGGGATTATCCCACTTCTGAGTGTAAACAAAAAGGGGTTCTCTACCGCGGACTCAGCTAGCTAACCGCGCACTTGGTTACAAAACTAGCTCTGGCCGAGAGCGGCCCGCGAATGTGCCACTGTGGGCCAGAAAACGCGACGCAAAGTAAGGCTCACGCGTACAAGTGTGTAAAGATAAATGAAAGTAGATCAAATTCGAATATGGCTTGTAAAGGTGGATTCAGGTTAGCGCAAGTTAGAGCAAGCTGGATTCATCATCATCATCATCAGCAGCAGCAGCAGCAGCAGCTTATATTGTGTCCACTGCAAGACGAAGGCCTCGCCCTGCGATCTCGAATTACCCATGTTCTTTCTCAGCCGATTCCCACGAGAGTCTGCCAATCACCTAATTTCATCGCCGCATCTAGTCTTCTGCCGTCCTCCGCTGCGCTTCCCTCCTGTTAGCACCTATCCTGTAACCATAATGGTCAACCGGTTGTCTAACCTACGCATTCCACGACTTTCCCAGCTCCACTTTTTCTCATATTGTCAATTATAATATCGGCTATTCCCGTTTGTTGTCTGATTCAACACGCTCTCTTTATGTCTCCTAGCATTATGCCTAGCATCCTTCGCTCAATCGCTCTTTGCTCGGTCATTAACTTGTTCTCAAGCTTCGTTGTCAGTCTCCCAGTTTCTGCCCCTATTTCAGCAGCAGTAAAATGCACTGATTGTACACCTTCCTTTTCAATGATAAAGACGGCAAGAGCAGGCTCGTCGCGAGGTGAAGCGAGAGATAGCACGCACTTTCCGAGCACTTCTAGCAAAGAGGGCAAGAGCAGGCTCGTCGCGAGGCGAAACGAGAGAAAGCACGCGCTTTCCGAGCACTTCTGGCAAAGAGGGCAAGTGCGGGCTCGCCGCGAGGTGAAACGAGAGATAGCACGCGCTTTCCGAGCACTTCTAGCAAAGAGGGCAAGAGCAGGCTCATCGCGAGGTGAAACGTGAGATAGCACGCGCTTTCCGAACACTTCTAGCAAAGAGGGCAAGAGCAGGCTTGTCGGGAGGTGTAACGAGAGAAAGCACGCGCTTTCCAAGCACTTCTAGCAAAGAGGGCAAGAGCAGGCTCGCCGCGAGGTGAAACGAGAGAAAGGACGCGCTTTCCGAGCACTTCTAGCAAAGAGGGCGAGAGCAGGCTCGTCGCGAGGTGAAACCACACGAGCTTTCCGAGCACTTCTATCAAAGAGGGCAAGGGCAGGCTCGTCGCGAGGTGAAACGAGAGCTAGCACGCGGTTTCCGAGCACTTCTAGCAAAAAGGGCAAGAGCAGGCTCGCCGCGAGGTGAAGCGAGAGATAGCATGTGCTTTCCGAGCACTTCTAGCAAAGAGGGCAAGAGCAGGCTCGTCGCGAGGCGAAACGAGAGAAAGCACGCGCTTTCCGAGCACTTCTGGCAAAGAGGGCAAGTGCGGGCTCGTCGCGAGGTGAAACGAGAGATAGCACGCGCTTTCCGAGCACTTCTAGCAAAGAGGGCAAGAGCAGGCTCGTCGCGAGGTGAAACGTGAGATAGCACGCGCTTTCCGAACACTTCTAGCAAAGAGGGCAAGAGCAGGCTTGTCGGGAGGTGTAACGAGAGAAAGCACGCGCTTTCCAAGCACTTCTAGCAAAAAGGGCAAGAGCAGGCTCGCCGCGAGGTGAAACGAGAGAAAGGACGCGCTTTCCGAGCACTTCTAGCAAAGAGGGCGAGAGCAGGCTCGTCGCGAGGTGAAACGAGAGCTAGCACGCGCTTTCCGAGAATTTCTAGCAACGAGGCAAGAGCAGGCTCGTCGCGAGGTGAAACGAGAGAAAGCACGCGCTTTCTGAGCACGTCTAGCAAAGAGCGCCAGAGCAGGCTCGTCGCGAGGTGAAACCACACGAGCTTTCCGAGCACTTCTAGCAAAGAGGGCAAGAGCAGGCTCGTCGAGAGGTGAAGCGAGAGAAAGCACGCGCTTTCCGAGCATTTCTAGCAAAGAGGGCAAGAGCAGGCTCATCGGAAGGTGTAACGAGAGAAAGCACGCGCTTTCCAAGCACTTCTAGCAAAGAGGGCAAGAGCAGGCTCGCCGCGAGGTGAAACGAGAGAAAGGACGCGCTTTCCGAGGACTTCTAGCAAAGAGGGCGAGAACAGGCTCGTCGCGAGGTGAAACGAGAGCTAGCACGCGCTTTCCGAGAATTTCTAGCAAGGAGGCAAGAGCAGGCTTGTCGCGAGGTGAAACGAGAGAAAGCACGCGCTTTCTGAGCACGTCTAGCAAAGAGCGCCAGAGCAGGCTCGTCGCGAGGTGAAACCACACGAGCTTTCCGAGCACTTCTAGCAAAGAGGGCAAGAGCAGGCTCGTCGAGAGGTGAAGCGAGAGAAAGCACGCGCTTTCCGAGCATTTCTAGCAAAGAGGGCAAGAGCAGGCTCATCGGAAGGTGTAACGAGAGAAAGCACGCGCTTTCCAAGCACTTCTAGCAAAGAGGGCAAGAGCAGGCTCGCCGCGAGGTGAAACGAGAGAAAGGACGCGCTTTCCGAGGACTTCTAGCAAAGAGGGCGAGAACAGGCTCGTCGCGAGGTGAAACGAGAGCTAGCACGCGCTTTCCGAGAATTTCTAGCAAGGAGGCAAGAGCAGGCTTGTCGCGAGGTGAAACGAGAGAAAGCACGCGCTTTCTGAGCACGTCTAGCAAAGAGCGCCAGAGCAGGCTCGTCGCGAGGTGAAACCACACGAGCTTTCCGAGCACTTCTAGCAAAGAGGGCAAGAGCAGGCTCGTCGAGAGGTGAAGCGAGAGAAAGCACGCGCTTTCCGAGCATTTCTAGCAAAGAGGGCAAGAGCAGGCTCATCGGAAGGTGTAACGAGAGAAAGCACGCGCTTTCCAAGCACTTCTAGCAAAGAGGGGAAGAGCAGGCTCGCCGCGAGGTGAAACGAGAGAAAGGACGCGCTTTCCGAGCACTTCTAGCAAAGAGGGCAAGAGCAGGCTCGTCGCGAGGCGAAACGAGAGAAAGCACGCGCTTTCCGAGCACTTCTGGCAAAGAGGGCAAGTGCGGGCTCGTCGCGAGGTGAAACGAGAGATAGCACGCGCTTTCCGAGCACTTCTAGCAAAGAGGGCAAGAGCAGGCTCGTCGCGAGGTGAAACGTGAGATAGCACGCGCTTTCCGAACACTTCTAGCAAAGAGGGCAAGAGCAGGCTTGTCGGGAGGTGTAACGAGAGAAAGCACGCGCTTTCCAAGCACTTCTAGCAAAAAGGGCAAGAGCAGGCTCGCCGCGAGGTGAAACGAGAGAAAGGACGCGCTTTCCGAGCACTTCTAGCAAAGAGGGCGAGAGCAGGCTCGTCGCGAGGTGAAACGAGAGCTAGCACGCGCTTTCCGAGAATTTCTAGCAACGAGGCAAGAGCAGGCTCGTCGCGAGGTGAAACGAGAGAAAGCACGCGCTTTCTGAGCACGTCTAGCAAAGAGCGCCAGAGCAGGCTCGTCGCGAGGTGAAACCACACGAGCTTTCCGAGCACTTCTAGCAAAGAGGGCAAGAGCAGGCTCGTCGAGAGGTGAAGCGAGAGAAAGCACGCGCTTTCCGAGCATTTCTAGCAAAGAGGGCAAGAGCAGGCTCATCGGAAGGTGTAACGAGAGAAAGCACGCGCTTTCCAAGCACTTCTAGCAAAGAGGGCAAGAGCAGGCTCGCCGCGAGGTGAAACGAGAGAAAGGACGCGCTTTCCGAGGACTTCTAGCAAAGAGGGCGAGAACAGGCTCGTCGCGAGGTGAAACGAGAGCTAGCACGCGCTTTCCGAGAATTTCTAGCAAGGAGGCAAGAGCAGGCTTGTCGCGAGGTGAAACGAGAGAAAGCACGCGCTTTCTGAGCACGTCTAGCAAAGAGCGCCAGAGCAGGCTCGTCGCGAGGTGAAACCACACGAGCTTTCCGAGCACTTCTAGCAAAGAGGGCAAGAGCAGGCTCGTCGAGAGGTGAAGCGAGAGAAAGCACGCGCTTTCCGAGCATTTCTAGCAAAGAGGGCAAGAGCAGGCTCATCGGAAGGTGTAACGAGAGAAAGCACGCGCTTTCCAAGCACTTCTAGCAAAGAGGGGAAGAGCAGGCTCGCCGCGAGGTGAAACGAGAGAAAGGACGCGCTTTCCGAGCACTTCTAGCAAAGAGGGCAAGAGCAGGCTCGTCGCGAGGCGAAACGAGAGAAAGCACGCGCTTTCCGAGCACTTCTGGCAAACAGGGCAAGAGCGGGCTCGTCGCGAGGTGAAACTAGAGAAAGCACGCGCTTTCCGAGCACTTCTGGCAAACAGGGCAAGAGCGGGCTCGTCGCGAGGTGAAACGAGAGAAAACACGCGCTTTCCGAGCACCTCTAGCAAAGATGGCAAGAGCAGGCTCGTCGCGAGGTGAAACGAGAGATATCACGCGCTTTCTGAGCACTTCTATCAAAGAGGGCAAGAGCAGGCTCGTCGCGAGGTGAAACGACACGCGCTTTCCGAGCACTTCTAGCAAAGAGGGCAAGAGCAGGCTCGTCGCGAGGTCAAACGAGGGAAAACACGCGCTTTCCGAGCACCTCAAGCAAAGAGGGCAAGAGCAGGCTCGTCGAGAGGTGAAGCGAGAGAAAGCACGCGCTTTCCGAGCATTTCTAGCAAAGAGGGCAAGAGCAGGCTCATCGGAAGGTGTAACGAGAGAAAGCACGCGCTTTCCGAGCACTTCTGGCAAACAGGGCAAGAGCGGGCTCGTCGCGAGGTGAAACGAGAGAAAGCACGCGCTTTCTGAGCACTTCTAGCAAAGAGGGCAAGAGCAGGCTTGTCGGGAGGTGTAACGAGAGAAAGCATGCGCTTTCCAAGCACTTCTAGCAAACAGGGCAAGAGCAGGCTCGTCGCGAGGTGAAACGACACGCGCTTTCCGAGCACTTCTATCAAAGAGGGCAAGGGCAGGCTCGTCGCGAGGTGAAACGAGAGCTAGCACGCCGTTTCCGAGCACTTCTAGCAAAAAGGGCAAGAGCAGGCTCGCCGCGAGGTGAAACGAGAGAAAGGACGCGCTTTCCGAGCACTTCTAGCAAAGAGGGCGAGAGCAGGCTCGTCGCGAGGTGAAACGAGAGCTAGCACGCGCTTTCCGAACACTTCTATCAAAGAGGGCAAGAGCAGGCTTGTCGCGAGGTGAAACGACACGCGCTTTCCGAGCACTTCTATCAAAGAGGGCAAGAGCAGGCTCGTCGCGAGGTGAAACGAGAGAAAGGACGCGCTTTTTGAGCAGGTCTAGCAAAGAGCGCCAGAGCAGGCTCGTCGCGAGGTGAAACGACACGCGCTTTCCGAGCATTTCTAGCAAAGAGGGCAAGAGCAGGCTCATCGGAAGGTGTAACGAGAGAAAGCACGCGCTTTCCAAGCACTTCTAGCAAAGAGGGCAAGAGCAGGCTCGTCGCGAGGCGAAACGAGAGAAAGCACGCGCTTTCCGAGCACTTCTGGCAAACAGGGCAAGAGCGGGCTCGTCGCGAGGTGAAACGAGAGCTAGCACGCGGTTTCCGAGCACTTCTAGCAAAGAGGGCAAGAGCAGTCTCGTCGCGCGGTGAAACGAGAGATAGCACGCGCTTTCCGACCACTTCTAGCAAAGAGGGCAAGAGCAGGCTTGTCGGGAGGTGTAACGAGAGATAGCACGCGCTTTCCGAGATCTTCTAGCAAAGAGGCAAGAGCAGGTTCGTCTCGAGGTGAAACGACACGAGCTTTCCGGGCACTTCTAGCAAAGAGGGCAAGAGCAGGCTCGTCGAGAGGTGAAGCGAGAGATGGCACGCGCTTTCCGAGCAATTCTAGCAAAGAGGGCAAAAGCAGGCTCGTTGCGAGGTGAAGCGGAGAGAAAGCACGCGCTTTCCGAACATTTCTAGCAAAGAGGGCAAGAGCAGGCTCGTTGGGAGGTGTAACGAGAGAAAGCGCGCGCTTTCCGAGCGCTTCTAGCAAAGACGGCAAGAGCAGGCTCGTCGCGAGGTGAAGCGAGAGATAGCACGCACTTTCCGAGCACTTCTAGCAAAGAGGGCAAGAGCAGGCTCGTCGCGAGGCGAAACGAGAGAAAGCACGCGCTTTCCGAGCACTTCTGGCAAAGAGGGCAAGTGCGGGCTCGTCGCGAGGTGAAACGAGAGATAGCACGCGCTTTCCGAGCACTTCTAGCAAAGAGGGCAAGAGCAGGCTCGTCGCGAGGTTAAGCGAGGGAAAACACGCGCTATCCGAGCACCTCAAGCAAAGAGGGCAAGAGCAGGCTCGTCGAGAGGTGAAGCGAGAGATGGCACGCGCTTTCCGAGCAATTCTAGCAAAGAGGGCAAAAGCAGGCTCGTTGCGAGGTGAAGCGGAGAGAAAGCACGCGCTTTCCGAACATTTCTAGCAAAGAGGGCAAGAGGAGGCTCGTTGGGAGGTGAAACGAGAGAAAGGACGCGCTTACCGAGCACTTCTAGCAAAGAGGGCGAGAGCAGGCTCGTCGCGAGGTGAAACGAGAGCTAGCACGCGCTTTCCGAGCACTTCTAGCAAGGAGGCAAGAGCAGGCTCGTCGCGAAGTGAAACGAGAGAAAGCACGCGCTTTCTGAGCACGTCTAGCAAAGAGCGCCAGAGCAGGCTCGTCGCGAGGTGAAACCACACGAGCTTTCCGAGCACTTCTAGCAAAGAGGGCAAGAGCAGGCTCGTCGAGAGGTGAAGCGAGAGAAAGCACGCGCTTTCCGAGCATTTCTAGCAAAGAGGGCAAGAGCAGGCTCATCGGAAGGTGTAACGAGAGAAAGCACGCGCTTTCCAAGCACTTCTAGCAAAGAGGGCAAGAGCAGGCTCGTCGCGAGGCGAAACGAGAGAAAGCACGCGCTTTCCGAGCACTTCTGGCAAACAGGGCAAGAGCGGGCTCGTCGCGAGGTGAAACAAGAGAAAGCACGCGCTTTCCGAGCACTTCTGGCAAACAGGGCAAGAGCAGGCTCGTCGCGAGGTGAAACGACACGCGCTTTCCGAGCACTTCTATCAAAGAGGGCAAGGGCAGGCTCGTCGCGAGGTGAAACGAGAGCTAGCACGCGGTTTCCGAGCACTTCTAGCAAAGAGGGCAAGAGCAGTCTCGTCGCGCGCTGAAACGAGAGATAGCACGCGCTTTCCGACCACTTCTAGCAAAGAGGGCAAGAGCAGGCTTGTCGGGAGGTGTAACGAGAGATAGCACGCGCTTTCCGAGATCTTCTAGCAAAGAGGCAAGAGCAGGTTCGTCTCGAGGTGAAACGACACGAGCTTTCCGGGCACTTCTAGCAAAGAGGGCAAGAGCAGGCTCGTCGAGAGGTGAAGCGAGAGATGGCACGCGCTTTCCGAGCAATTCTAGCAAAGAGGGCAAAAGCAGGCTCGTTGCGAGGTGAAGCGGAGAGAAAGCACGCGCTTTCCGAACATTTCTAGCAAAGAGGGCAAGAGCAGGCTCGTTGGGAGGTGTAACGAGAGAAAGCGCGCGCTTTCCGAGCGCTTCTAGCAAAGACGGCAAGAGCAGGCTCGTCGCGAGGTGAAGCGAGAGATAGCACGCACTTTCCGAGCACTTCTAGCAAAGAGGGCAAGAGCAGGCTCGTCGCGAGGCGAAACGAGAGAAAGCACGCGCTTTCCGAGCACTTCTGGCAAAGAGGGCAAGTGCGGGCTCGTCGCGAGGTGAAACGAGAGATAGCACGCGCTTTCCGAGCACTTCTAGCAAAGAGGGCAAGAGCAGGCTCGTCGCGAGGTGAAACGTGAGATAGCACGCGCTTTCCGAACACTTCTAGCAAATAGGGCAAGAGCAGGCTTGTCGGGAGGTGTAACGAGAGAAAGCACGCGCTTTCCAAGCACTTCTAGCAAAGAGGGCAAGAGCAGGCTCGCCGCGAGGTGAAACGAGAGAAAGCACGCGCTTTCCGAGCACTTCTAGCAAGGAGGCAAGAGCAGGCTCGTCGCGAGGTGAAACGAGAGAAAGCACGCGCTTTCTGAGCACGTCTAGCAAAGAGCGCCAGAGCAGGCTCGTCGCGAGGTGAAACCACACGAGCTTTCCGAGCACTTCTAGCAAAGAGGGCAAGAGCAGGCTCGTCGAGAGGTGAAGCGAGAGAAAGCACGCGCTTTCCGAGCGTTTCTAGCAAAGAGGGCAAGAGCAGGCTCATCGGAAGGTGTAACGAGAGAAAGCACGCGCTTTCCAAGCACTTCTAGCAAAGAGGGCAAGAGCAGGCTAGTCGCGAGGCGAAACGAGAGAAATCACGCGCTTTCCGAGCACTTCTGGCAAACAGGGCAAGAGCGGGCTCGTCGCGAGGTGAAACGAGAGAAAGCACGCGCTTTCCGAGCACTTCTGGCAAACAGGGCAAGAGCGGGCTCGTCGAGAGGTGAAACGAGTGATAGCACGCGCTTTCTGAGCACTTCTAGCAAAGATGGCAAGAGCAGGCTCGTCGCGAGGTGAAACGAGAGCAAGCACGCGCTTCCCGAGAACTTCTAGCAAACAGGGCAAGAGCAGGCTCGTCGCGAGGTGAAATGAGAGCTAGCACGCGGTTTCCGAGCACTTCTAGCAAAAAGGGCAAGAGCAGGCTCGTCGCGAGGTGAAGCGAGAGATAGCATGTGCTTTCCGAGGACTTCTAGCAAAGAGGGTAAGAGCAGGCTCGCCGCGAGGTGAAACGAGAGAAAGGACGCGCTTTCTGAGCACTTCTAGCAAAGAGGGCGAGAGCAGGCTCGTCGCGAGGTGAAACGAGAGCTAGCACGCGCTTTCCGAGCACGTCTAGCAAAGAGCGCCAGAGCAGGCTCGTCGCGAGGTGAAACCACACGAGCTTTCTGAGCACTTCTAGCAAAGAGGGCAAGAGCAGGCTCGTCGAGAGGTGAAGCGAGAGAAAGCACGCGCTTTCCGAGCATTTCTAGCAAAGAGGGCAAGAGCAGGCTCATGGGAAGGTGTAACGAGAGAAAGCACGCGCTTTCCAAGCACTTCTAGCAAAGAGGGCAAGAGCAGGCTCGTCGCGAGGCGAAACGAGTTAAAGCACGCGCTTTCCGAGCACTTCTGGCAAACAGGGCAAGAGCGGGCTCGTCGCGAGGTGAAACGAGAGAAAGCACGCGCTTTCCGAGCACTTCTGGCAAACAGGGCAAGAGCGGGCTCGTCGCGAGGTGAAACGAGTGATAGCACGCGCTTTCTGAGCACTTCTAGCAAAGAGGGCGAGAGCAGGCTCGTCGCGAGGTGAAACGAGAGCTAGCACGCGCTTCCCGAGAACTTCTAGCAAAGAGGGTAAGAGCAGGCTCGCCGCGAGGTGAAACGAGAGAAAGGACGCGCTTTCTGAGCACTTCTAGCAAAGAGGGCGAGAGCAGGCTCGTCGCGAGGTGAAACGAGAGCTAGCACGCGCTTTCTGAGCACGTCTAGCAAAGAGCGCCAGAGCAGGCTCGTCGCGAGGTGAAACCACACGAGCTTTCCGAGCACTTCTAGCAAAGAGGGCAAGAGCAGGCTCGTCGAGAGGTGAAGCGAGAGAAAGCACGCGCTTTCCGAGCATTTCTAGCAAAGAGGGCAAGAGCAGGCTCGTCGCGAGGTGAAGCGAGAGATAGCACGCGCTTTCCGAGGACTTCTAGCAAAGAGGGTAAGAGCAGGCTCGCCGCGAGGTGAAACGAGAGAAAGGACGCGCTTTCTGAGCACTTCTAGCAAAGAGGGCGAGAGCAGGCTCGTCGCGAGGTGAAACGAGAGCTAGCACGCGCTTCCCGAGAACTTCTAGCAAACAGGGCAAGAGCAGGCTCGTCGCGAGGTGAAACGAGAGCTAGCACGCGGTTTCCGAGCACTTCTAGCAAAGAGGGCTAGAGCAGGCTCGTCGCGAGGTGAAGCGAGAGATAGCACGCGCTTTCCGAGGACTTCTAGCAAAGAGGGTAAGAGCAGGCTCGCCGCGAGGTGAAACGAGAGAAAGGACGCGCTTTCTGAGCACTTCTAGCAAAGAGGGCGAGAGCAGGCTCGTCGCGAGGTGAAACGAGAGCTAGCACGCGCTTTCCGAGCACGTCTAGCAAAGAGCGCCAGAGCAGGCTCGTCGCGAGGTGAAACCACACGAGCTTTCTGAGCACTTCTAGCAAAGAGGGCAAGAGCAGGCTCGTCGAGAGGTGAAGCGAGAGAAAGCACGCGCTTTCCGAGCATTTCTAGCAAAG
The DNA here is from genome assembly GCF_050947875.1 of Dermacentor variabilis. Classification (NCBI taxonomy): domain Eukaryota; kingdom Metazoa; phylum Arthropoda; class Arachnida; order Ixodida; family Ixodidae; genus Dermacentor; species Dermacentor variabilis. The sequence goes on from NC_134569.1 coordinate 260,077,319, forward strand.
AGGGCAAGAGCAGGCTCATCGGAAGGTGTAACGAGAGAAAGCACGCGCCTTCCAAGCACTTCTAGCAAAGAGGGCAAGAGCAGGCTCGTCGCGAGGCGAAACGAGTTGAAGCACGCGCTTTCCGAGCACTTCTGGCAAACAGGGCAAGAGCGGGCTCGTCGCGAGGTGAAACGAGAGAAAGCACGCGCTTTCTGAGCACTTCTAGCAAAGAGGGCAAGGGCAGGCTCGTCGCGAGGTGAAACGACACGCGGTTTCCGAGCACTTCTAGCAAAAAGGGCAAGAGCAGGCTCGTCGCGAGGTGAAACGAGAGCAAGCACGCGCTTCCCGAGAACTTCTAGCAAACAGGGCAAGGGCAGGCTCTTCGCGAGTTGAAACGCTGCGCGCTTTCGGATGGCTTCTAGCAAAGAGGGCAAGAGCCGGCTCGTCGCGAGGTGAAGCGAGAGATCGCACGCACTTTCCGAGCACTTCTAGCAAAGAGGGCAAGAGCACGCTCGTCGCGAGGTGAAACGAGAGAAAGCACGCGCTTTCCGAGCACTTCTAGAAAAGAGGGCAAGAGCAGGCTCGTCGCGAGGTGAAGCGAGAGATAGCACACACTTTCCGAGCACTTCTAGCAAAGAGGGCAAGAGCAGGCTCCTCGCGAGGTAAAACGAGAGATAGCACGTGCTTTCCGAGAACTTCTAGCAAAGAGGGCAAGAGCAGGCTCATCGCTAGGTGAAACGAGAGATAGCACGCGCTTTCCGAGCACTTCTAGCAAAGAGGCAGGAGCAGGATCGTCGCGAGGGTAAACGATAGAAAGAACGCGCTTTCTGAGCACTTCTTGCAAAGAGTGCAAGAGCAGGCTCGTCGCGAGGTTAAACGAGAGAAAGCACGCGCTTTCCGAGCACTTCTAGCAAAGAGAGCAAGAGCAGGCTCGTCGCGAGTTGAAACGAGAGATAGCACGCACTTTCCGAGCACTTGTAGCAAAGAGGGCAAGAGCAGGCTCGTCGCGAGGTGAAACGAGAGATAGCACGCGCTTTCCGAGCACTGCTAGCAAAGAGGGGCAAAGCAGGCTCGTCGCGAGGTGAAACGAGAGATAGCACGCGCTTTCCGAGAACTTCTAGCAAAGAGTGCAAGAGCAGGCTCGTCGCGAGGTGAAACGAGAGATAGCACGCACTTTCCGAGCACTTCTAGAAAAGAGGGCGAAAGCACGCTCGACCCGAGGTGAAACGAGGGAAAGCACACGCTTTCCGAGAACTTCTAGCAAAGAGGGCAAGAGCAGGCTCGTCGCGTGGTGAAACGAGAGATTGCACGCGCTTTCCGAGCACTTCTAACAAAGAGGCAAGAGCACGATCGTCCCGAGGCTAAACGAGAGAAAGCACGCGCTTTCTGAGCACTTCTTGCAAAGAGTGCAAGAGCAGGCTCGTCGCGAGTTGAAGCGAGAGAAAGCACGCGTTTTCCGAGCACTTCTAGGAAAGAGGGCAAGAGCAGGCTCGTCGCGAGTTGAAACGAGAGATAGCACGCGCTTTCCGAGCCCTTCTAGCAAAGAGGGCAAGAGCAGGCTCGTCGCGAGGTGAAGCGAGAGATAGCACACATTTTCCGAGCACTTCTAGCAAAGAGGGCAAGAGCAGGCTCGTCGCGAGGTAAAACGAGAGATAGCACGTGCTTTCCGAGAACTTCTAGCAAAGAGGGCAAGAGCAGGCTCATCGCTAGGTGAAACGAGAGATAGCACGCGCTTTCCGAGCACTTCTAGCAAAGAGGCAAGAGCAGGATCGTCGCGAGGCTAAACGAGAGAAAGAACGCGCTTTCTGAGCATTTCTTGCAAAGAGTGCAAGAGCAGGCTCGTCGCGAGGTTAAACGAGAGAAAGCACGCGCTTTCCGAGCACTTCTAGCAAAGAGAGCAAGAGCAGGCTCGTCGCGAGTTGAAACGAGAGATAGCACGCACTTTCCGAGCACTTGTAGCAAAGAGGGCAAGAGCACGCTCGTCGCGAGGTGAAACGAGAGATAGCACGCGCTTTCCGAGCACTTCTAGCAAAGAGGGGAAAAGCAGGCTCGTCGCGAGGTGAAACGAGAGATAGCACGCGCTTTCCGAGAACTTCTAGCAAAGAGTGCAAGAGCAGGCTCGTCGCGAGGTGAAACGAGAGATCGCACGCACTTTCCGAGCACTTCTAGCAAAGAGGGCAAGAGCACACTCGTCGCGAGGAGAAACGAGAGATAGCACGTGCTTTCCGAGCACTTTTAGCAAAGAGGGCAAGAGCAGGCTCGTCACGAGGTGAAGCGAGAAATAGCACACACTTTCCGAGCACTTCTAGCAAAGAGGGCAAGAGCAGGCTCGTCGCGAGTTGAAACAAGAGAAAGCACGCGTTTTCCGAGCACTTCTAGGAAAGAGGGCAAGAGAAGGCTCGTCGCGAGTTGAAACGAGAGATAGCACGCGCTTTCCGAGCACTTCTAGCAAAGAGGGCAAGAGCAGGCTCGTCGCGAGGTAAAACGAGAGATAGCACGTGCTTTCCGAGAACTTCTAGCAAAGAGGGCAAGAGCAGGCTCATCGCTAGGTGAAACGAGAGATAGCACGCGCTTTCCGAGCACTTCTAGCAAAGAGGCAGGAGCAGGATCGTCGCGAGGCTAAACGATAGAAAGAACGCGCTTTCTGAGCACTTCTTGCAAAGAGTGCAAGAGCAGGCTCGTCGCGAGGTTAAACGAGAGAAAGCACGCGCTTTCCGAGCACTTCTAGCAAAGAGAGCAAGAGCAGGCTCGTCGCGAGTTGAAACGAGAGATAGCACGCACTTTCCGAGCACTTGTAGCAAAGAGGGCAAGAGCAGGCTCGTCGCGAGGTGAAACGAGAGATAGCACGAGCTTTCCGAGCACTTCTAGCAAAGAGGGGCAAAGCAGGCTCGTCGCGAGGTGAAACGAGAGATAGCACGCGCTTTCCGAGAACTTCTAGCAAAGAGTGCAAGAGCAGGCTCGTCGCGAGGTGAAACGAGAGATAGCACGCACTTTCCGAGCACTTCTAGAAAAGAGGGCGAAAGCACGCTCGACCCGAGGTGAAACGAGGGAAAGCACACGCTTTCCGAGAACTTCTAGCAAAGAGGGCAAGAGCAGGCTCGTCGCGTGGTGAAACGAGAGATTGCACGCGCTTTCCGAGCACTTCTAACAAAGAGGCAAGAGCACGATCGTCCCGAGGCTAAACGAGAGAAAGCACGCGCTTTCTGAGCACTTCTTGCAAAGAGTGCAAGAGCAGGCTCGTCGCGAGTTGAAACGAGAGATAGCACGCGCTTTCCGAGCCCTTCTAGCAAAGAGGGCAAGAGCAGGCTCGTCGCGAGGTGAAGCGAGAGATAGCACACCTTTTCCGAGCACTTCTAGCAAAGAGGGCAAGAGCAGGCTCGTCGCGAGGTAAAACGAGAGATAGCACGTGCTTTCCGAGAACTTCTAGCAAACAGGGCAAGAGCAGGCTCGTCGCGAGGTGAAACGAGAGCTAGCACGCGCTTCCGAGCACTTCTAGCAAAGAGGGCAAGAGCAGGCTCGTCGCGAGGTGAAACGAGAGATAGCACGCGCTTTCTGAGCACTCTTGCAAAGAGGGCAAGAGCAGTCTCGTCGCGAGGTGAAACGAGAGATAGCACGCGCTTTCCGAGCACTTCTAGCAAAGAGAGCAAGAGCAGGCTCGTCGCGAGTTGAAACGAGAGATAGCACGCACTTTCCGAGCACTTGTAGCAAAGAGGGCAAGAGCAGGCTCGTCGCGAGGTGAAACGAGAGATAGCACGAGCTTTCCGAGCACTTCTAGCAAAGAGGGGCAAGAGCAGGCTCGTCGAGAGGTGAAGCGAGAGAAAGCACGCGCTTTCCGAGCATTTCTAGCAAAGAGGGCAAGAGCAGGCTCGTCGCGAGTTGAAGCGAGAGATAGCACGCGCTTTCCGAGGACTTCTAGCAAAGAGGGTAAGAGCAGGCTCGCCGCGAGGTGAAACGAGAGAAAGGACGCGCTTTCTGAGCACTTCTAGCAAAGAGGGCGAGAGCAGGCTCGTCGCGAGGTGAAACGAGAGCTAGCACGCGCTTCCCGAGAACTTCTAGCAAACAGGGCAAGAGCAGGCTCGTCGCGAGGTGAAACGAGAGCTAGCACGCGGTTTCCGAGCACTTCTAGCAAAGAGGGCTAGAGCAGGCTCGTCGCGAGGTGAAGCGAGAGATAGCACGCGCTTTCCGAGGTCTTCTAGCAAAGAGGGTAAGAGCAGGCTCGCCGCGAGGTGAAACGAGAGAAAGGACGCGCTTTCTGAGCACTTCTAGCAAAGAGGGCGAGAGCAGGCTCGTCGCGAGGTGAAACGAGAGCTAGCACGCGCTTTCCGAGCACGTCTAGCAAAGAGCGCCAGAGCAGGCTCGTCGCGAGGTGAAACCACACGAGCTTTCTGAGCACTTCTAGCAAAGAGGGCAAGAGCAGGCTCGTCGAGAGGTGAAGCGAGAGAAAGCACGCGCTTTCCGAGCATTTCTAGCAAAGAGGGCAAGAGCAGGCTCATCGGAAGGTGTAACGAGAGAAAGCACGCGCTTTCCAAGCACTTCTAGCAAAGAGGGCAAGAGCAGGCTCGTCGCGAGGCGAAACGAGTTGAAGCACGCGCTTTCCGAGCACTTCTGGCAAACAGGGCAAGAGCGGGCTCGTCGCGAGGTGAAACGAGAGAAAGCACGCGCTTTCTGAGCACTTCTAGCAAAGAGGGCAAGGGCAGGCTCGTCGCGAGGTGAAATGACACGCGGTTTCCGAGCACTTCTAGCAAAAAGGGCAAGAGCAGGCTCGTCGCGAGGTGAAACGAGAGCAAGCACGCGCTTCCCGAGAACTTCTAGCAAACAGGGCAAGGGCAGGCTCTTCGCGAGTTGAAACGACGCGCGCTTTCGGATGGCTTCTAGCAAAGAGGGCAAGAGCCGGCTCGTCGCGAGGTGAAGCGAGAGATCGCACGCACTTTCCGAGCACTTCTAGCAAAGAGGGCAAGAGCACGCTCGTCGCGAGGTGAAACGAGAGAAAGCACGCGCTTTCCGAGCACTTCTAGAAAAGAGGGCAAGAGCAGGCTCGTCGCGAGGTGAAGCGAGAGATAGCACACACTTTCCGAGCACTTCTAGCAAAGAGGGCAAGAGCAGGCTCCTCGCGAGGTAAAACGAGAGATAGCACGTGCTTTCCGAGAACTTCTAGAAAAGAGGGCAAGAGCAGGCTCATCGCTAGGTGAAACGAGAGATAGCACGCGCTTTCCGAGCACTTCTAGCAAAGAGGCAGGAGCAGGATCGTCGCGAGGCTAAACGATAGAAAGAACGCGCTTTCTGAGCACTTCTTGCAAAGAGTGCAAGAGCAGGCTCGTCGCGAGGTTAAACGAGAGAAAGCACGCGCTTTCCGAGCACTTCTAGCAAAGAGAGCAAGAGCAGGCTCGTCGCGAGTTGAAACGAGAGATAGCACGCACTTTCCGAGGACTTCTAGCAAAGAGGGTAAGAGCAGGCTCGCCGCGAGGTGAAACGAGAGAAAGGACGCGCTTTCTGAGCCCTTCTAGCAAAGAGGGCGAGAGCAGGCTCGTCGCGAGGTGAAACGAGAGCTAGCACGCGCTTCCCGAGAACTTCTAGCAAACAGGGCAAGAGCAGGCTCGTCGCGAGGTGAAACGAGAGCTAGCACGCGGTTTCCGAGCACTTCTAGCAAAGAGGGCTAGAGCAGGCTCGTCGCGAGGTGAAGCGAGAGATAGCACGCGCTTTCCGAGGACTTCTAGCAAAGAGGGTAAGAGCAGGCTCGCCGCGAGGTGAAACGAGAGAAAGGACGCGCTTTCTGAGCACTTCTAGCAAAGAGGGCGAGAGCAGGCTCGTCGCGAGGTGAAACGAGAGCTAGCACGCGCTTTCCGAGCACGTCTAGCAAAGAGCGCCAGAGCAGGCTCGTCGCGAGGTGAAACCACACGAGCTTTCTGAGCACTTCTAGCAAAGAGGGCAAGAGCAGGCTCGTCGAGAGGTGAAGCGAGAGAAAGCACGCGCTTTCCGAGCATTTCTAGCAAAGAGGGCAAGAGCAGGCTCATCGGAAGGTGTAACGAGAGAAAGCACGCGCTTTCCAAGCACTTCTAGCAAAGAGGGCAAGAGCAGGCTCGTCGCGAGGCGAAACGAGTTGAAGCACGCGCTTTCCGAGCACTTCTGGCAAACAGGGCAAGAGCGGGCTCGTCGCGAGGTGAAACGAGAGAAAGCACGCGCTTTCTGAGCACTTCTAGCAAAGAGGGCAAGGGCAGGCTCGTCGCGAGGTGAAACGACACGCGGTTTCCGAGCACTTCTAGCAAAAAGGGCAAGAGCAGGCTCGTCGCGAGGTGAAACGAGAGCAAGCACGCGCTTCCCGAGAACTTCTAGCAAACAGGGCAAGGGCAGGCTCTTCGCGAGTTGAAACGACGCGCGCTTTCGGATGGCTTCTAGCAAAGAGGGCAAGAGCCGGCTCGTCGCGAGGTGAAGCGAGAGATCGCACGCACTTTCCGAGCACTTCTAGCAAAGAGGGCAAGAGCACGCTCGTCGCGAGGTGAAACGAGAGAAAGCACGCGCTTTCCGAGCACTTCTAGAAAAGAGGGCAAGAGCAGGCTCGTCGCGAGGTGAAGCGAGAGATAGCACACACTTTCCGAGCACTTCTAGCAAAGAGGGCAAGAGCAGGCTCCTCGCGAGGTAAAACGAGAGATAGCACGTGCTTTCCGAGAACTTCTAGAAAAGAGGGCAAGAGCAGGCTCATCGCTAGGTGAAACGAGAGATAGCACGCGCTTTCCGAGCACTTCTAGCAAAGAGGCAGGAGCAGGATCGTCGCGAGGCTAAACGATAGAAAGAACGCGCTTTCTGAGCACTTCTTGCAAAGAGTGCAAGAGCAGGCTCGTCGCGAGGTTAAACGAGAGAAAGCACGTGCTTTCCGAGAACTTCTAGCAAAGAGGGCAAGAGCAGGCTCATCGCTAGGTGAAACGAGAGATAGCACGCGCTTTCCGAGCACTTCTAGCAAAGAGGCAGGAGCAGGATCGTCGCGAGGCTAAACGATAGAAAGAACGCGCTTTCTGAGCACTTCTTGCAAAGAGTGCAAGAGCAGGCTCGTCGCGAGGTTAAACGAGAGAAAGCACGCGCTTTCCGAGCACTTCTAGCAAAGAGAGCAAGAGCAGGCTCGTCGCGAGTTGAAACGAGAGATAGCACGCACTTTCCGAGCACTTGTAGCAAAGAGGGCAAGAGCAGGCTCGTCGCGAGGTGAAACGAGAGATAGCACGCGCTTTCCGAGCACTGCTAGCAAAGAGGGGCAAAGCAGGCTCGTCGCGAGGTGAAACGAGGGATAGCACGCGCTTTCCGAGAACTTCTAGCAAAGAGTGCAAGAGCAGGCTCGTCGCGAGGTGAAGCGAGAGAAAGCACGCGTTTTCCGAGCACTTCTAGGAAAGAGGGCAAGAGCAGGCTCGTCGCGAGTTGAAACGAGAGATAGCACGCGCTTTCCGAGCCCTTCTAGCAAAGAGGGCAAGAGCAGGCTCGTCGCGAGGTGAAGCGAGAGATAGCACACATTTTCCGAGCACTTCTAGCAAAGAGAGCAAGAGCAGGCTCGTCGCGAGTTGAAACGAGAGATAGCACGCACTTTCCGAGCACTTGTAGCAAAGAGGGCAAGAGCACGCTCGTCGCGAGGTGAAACGAGAGATAGCACGCGCTTTCCGAGCACTTCTAGCAAAGAGGGCAAGAGCACACTCGTCGCGAGGAGAAACGAGAGATAGCACGTGCTTTCCGAGCACTTTGAGCAAAGAGGGCAAGAGCAGGCTCGTCACGAGGTGAAGCGAGAAATAGCACACACTTTCCGAGCACTTCTAGCAAAGAGGGCAAGAGCAGGCTCGTCGCGAGTTGAAACAAGAGAAAGCACGCGTTTTCCGAGCACTTCTAGGAAAGAGGGCAAGAGAAGGCTCGTCGCGAGTTGAAACGAGAGATAGCACGCGCTTTCCGAGCACTTCTAGCAAAGAGGGCAAGAGCAGGCTCGTCGCGAGGTAAAACGAGAGATAGCACGTGCTTTCCGAGAACTTCTAGCAAAGAGGGCAAGAGCAGGCTCATCGCTAGGTGAAACGAGAGATAGCACGCGCTTTCCGAGCACTTCTAGCAAAGAGGCAGGAGCAGGATCGTCGCGAGGCTAAACGATAGAAAGAACGCGCTTTCTGAGCACTTCTTGCAAAGAGTGCAAGAGCAGGCTCGTCGCGAGGTTAAACGAGAGAAAGCACGCGCTTTCCGAGCACTTCTAGCAAAGAGAGCAAGAGCAGGCTCGTCGCGAGTTGAAACGAGAGATAGCACGCACTTTCCGAGCACTTCTAGAAAAGAGGGCGAAAGCACGCTCGACCCGAGGTGAAACGAGGGAAAGCACACGCTTTCCGAGAACTTCTAGCAAAGAGGGCAAGAGCAGGCTCGTCGCGTGGTGAAACGAGAGATTGCACGCGCTTTCCGAGCACTTCTAACAAAGAGGCAAGAGCACGATCGTCCCGAGGCTAAACGAGAGAAAGCACGCGCTTTCTGAGCACTTCTTGCAAAGAGTGCAAGAGCAGGCTCGTCGCGAGTTGAAACGAGAGATAGCACGCGCTTTCCGAGCCCTTCTAGCAAAGAGGGCAAGAGCAGGCTCGTCGCGAGGTGAAACGAGAGATAGCACGCGCTTTCCGAGGACTTCTAGCAAAGAGGCAAGAGCAGGATCGTCGCGAGGCTAAACGAGAGAAAGAACGCGCTTTCTGAGCATTTCTTGCAAAGAGTGCAAGAGCAGGCTCGTCGCGAGGTTAAACGAGAGAAAGCACGCGCTTTCCGAGCACTTCTAGCAAAGAGAGCAAGAGCAGGCTCGTCGCGAGTTGAAACGAGAGATAGCACGCACTTTCCGAGCACTTGTAGCAAAGAGGGCAAGAGCACGCTCGTCGCGAGGTGAAACGAGAGATAGCACGCGCTTTCCGAGCACTTCTAGCAAAGAGGGGAAAAGCAGGCTCGTCGCGAGGTGAAACGAGAGATAGCACGCGCTTTCCGAGAACTTCTAGCAAAGAGTGCAAGAGCAGGCTCGTCGCGAGGTGAAACGAGAGATAGCACGCACTTTCCGAGCACTTCTAGAAAAGAGGGCGAAAGCACGCTCGTCCCGAGGTGAAACGAGAGAAAGCACGCGCTTTCTGAGCACTTCTTGCAAAGAGTGCAAGAGCAGGCTCGTCGCGAGTTGAAGCGAGAAATAGCACGCGCTTTCGGAGCACTTCTAGCAAAGAGGGCAAGAGCAGGCTCGTCGCGAGCTGAAACGAGAGATAGCACGCGCTTTCCGAGCACTTCTAGGAAAGAGGGCAAGCGCAGGCTGGTCGCGAGTTGAAAGGAGAGATAGCGCGCGCTTTCCGAGCACTTCTAGCAAATTGGGCAAGAGCAGGCTCGTCGCGAGGTGAAGCGAGAAATAGCGCACACATTCCGAGCGCTTCTAGCAAAGAGGGCAAGAGCACGCACGTCGCGAGGTTAAACGAGAGAAAGCACGCGCTTTCCGAGCACTTCTAGCAAAGAAGGCAAAAGCAGGCTCGTCCCGAGGTGAAACGAGAGAAAGCAAGCGCTTTCCGAGCACTTCTAGCAAAGAGGGCAAGAGCAGGCTCGTCGCGAGGTGAAACGAGAGATAGCACGCGCTTTACGAGCACTTCTAGCAAAGAGGGCAAGAGCAGGCTCGTCGCGAGGTGAAACGAGAGATAGCACGCGCTTTCCGAGCACTTCAAGCAAAGAGGGCAAAAGCAGGCTCGCCGCGAAGTGAAACGAGAGATAGCACGCGCTTTGCGAGCACTTCTAGCAAAGAGGGCAAAAGCAGGCTTCTCGCGAGGTGAAACGAGAGATAGCACGCACTTTCCTTGTGCATTGAGCAAAGAGAGCAACAGCAGGCTCATTGCCAGTTGAAACGAGAGATTGCACACTATTTCCGAGCGCATTGAGCAACGAGAGCAACAGCAGGCTCGTCGCTAGGTGAAACGAGACATAGCACGCGTTTTCCGAGCACTTCTAGCAAAGAGGCAAGAGCAGGATCGTCGCGAAGCTAAACGAGAGAAAGCACGCGCTTTCTGAGCACTTCTAGCAAAGAGTGCAAGAGCAGGCTCGTCGCGATGTGAAACGAGAGATAGCACGCGATTTCCGAGCACTTCTAGCAAAGAGGGCAAGAGCAGGCTCGTCGCTAGGTGAAACGAGACATAGTAAGCGCTTTCCGAGCACTTGTAGCAAAGAGGCAAGACCAGGATCGTCGCGAGGCTAAACGAGAGAAAGCACGCGCTTTCTGAGCACTTCTAGCAAAGAGTGCAAGAGCAGGCTCGTCGCGAGTTGAAACGACACGCGCTTTCTGAGCACTTCTAGCAAAGAGGGCAAGAGCAGGCTCGTCGCGAGGTGAAACGAGAGATAGCACGCGCTTTCCGAACACTTCTACCAAAAGGGGCTAGAGCAGGCTCCTCGCGAGGTGGAACGAGAGATAGCACGCGCTTTCTGAGCACTTCTAGCAAAGAGGGCAAGAGCAGGCTCGTCGCGAGGTGAAACGAGAGATAGCACGCGCTTCCGAGCACTTCTAGCAAAGAGGGCAAGAGCAGGCTCGTCGCGAGGTGAAACGAGAGATAGCACGCGCTTTCTGAGCACTCTTGCAAAGAGGGCAAGAGCAGTCTCGTCGCGAGGTGAAACGAGAGAAAGCACGCGCTTTCCGAGCACTTCTAGAAAACAGGGCAAAAGCAGGTACGTCGCGAGTTGAAACGAGAGATAGCGCGCGCTTTCCGAGCACTTCTAGCAAAGCGGGCAGAAGTAGGCTCGTCGCGAGGTGAAGCGAGAGAAAGCACGCGCTTTCCGAGCACTTCTAGAAAACAGGGCAAAAGCAGGTACGTCGAAAGGTGAAGCGAGAGATAGCACACACTTGCCGAGCACTTCTAGCAAAGAGGGCAAGAGCACGCACGTCGCGAGGTTAAACGAGAGAAAGCACGCGCTTTCCGAGGACTTCTAGCAAAGAGGGCAAAAGCAGGCTCGTCCCGAGGTGAAACGAGAGAAAGCACGCGCTTTCCGAGCACTTCTAGCAAAGAGGGCAAGAGCAGGCTGGTCGCGAGGTGAAGCGAGAGATAGCACGCGCTTTCCGAGCACTTCTAGCAAAGAGGGCAAGAGCAGGCTCGTCGCGAGGTGAAGCGAGAAATAGCGCACACATTCCGAGCGCTTCTAGCAAAGAGGGCAAGAGCACGCACGTCGCGAGGTTAAACGAGAGAAAGCACGCGCTTTCCGAGCACTTCTAGCAAAGAAGGCAAAAGCAGGCTCGTCCCGAGGTGAAACGAGAGAAAGCAAGCGCTTTCCGAGCACTTCTAGCAAAGAGGGCAAGAGCAGGCTCGTCGCGAGGTGAAACGAGAGATAGCACGCGCTTTACGAGCACTTCTAGCAAAGAGGGCAAGAGCAGGCTCGTCGCGAGGTGAAACGAGAGATAGCACGCGCTTTCCGAGCACTTCTAGCAAAGAGGGCAAAAGCAGGCTCGTCGCGAGGTGAAACAAGAGATAGCACGCGCATTGCGAGCACTTTAAGCAAAGAGGGCAAAAGCAGGCTTCTCGCGAGGTGAAACGAGAGATAGCACGCACTTTCCGAGTGCATTGAGCAAAGAGAGCAACAGCAGGCTCATTGCCTGTTGAAACGAGAGATTGCACACTATTTCCGAGCGCATTGAGCAACGAGAGCAACAGCAGGCTCGTCGCTGGGTGAAACGAGACATAGCACGCGTTTTCCGAGCACTTCTAGCAAAGAGGTAAGAGCAGGATCGTCGCGAAGCTAAACGAGAGAAAGCACGCGCTTTCTGAGCACTTCTAGCAAAGAGTGCAAGAGCAGGCTCGTCACGATGTGAAACGACACGCGCTTTACGAGCACTTCTACCAAAGGGGGCAAGAGCAGGCTCGTCGCGAGGTGAAACGAGATATAGCACGCGCTTTCCGAGCGCTTCTAGCAATGAGGGCAAGAGCAGGCTCGTCTCGAGGTGAAACGAGAGAAAGCACGCACTTTCTGAGCACTTCTAGCAAAGAGGGCAAGAGCAGGCTCGTCGCGAGTTGAAACGACACGCGCTTTCCGAGCACTTCTAGCAAAGAGGGCAAGAGCAGGCTCGTCGCGAGGTGAAACGAGAGATAGCACGCGCTTTCCGAGCACTTCTAGCAAAGAGGGCAAGAGCAGGCTCGTCGCGAGGTGAAACGAGAGATAGCACGTGCTTTCCGAGACCTTCTAGCAACGAGGGCGAGAGCAGGCTCGTCGCTAGGTGAAACGAGAGATAGTACGCGCTTTCCGAGCACTTGTAGCAAAGAGGCAAGACCAGGATCGTCGCGAGGCTAAACGAGAGAAAGCACGCGCTTTCTGAGCACTTCTAGCAAAGAGTGCAAGAGCAGGCTCGTCGCGAGTTGAAACGACACGCGCTTTCTGAGCACTTCTAGCAAAGAGGGCAAGAGCAGGCTCGTCGCGAGGTGAAACGAGAGATAGCACGCGCTTTCCGAACACTTCTACCAAAAGGGGCTAGAGCAGGCTCCTCGCGAGGTGGAACGAGAGATAGCACGCGCTTTCTGAGCACTTCTAGCAAAGAGGGCAAGAGCAGGCTCGTCGCGAGGTGAAACGAGAGATAGCACGCGCTTCCGAGCACTTCTAGCAAAGAGGGCAAGAGCAGGCTCGTCGCGAGGTGAAACGAGAGATAGCACGCGCTTTCTGAGCACTCTTGCAAAGAGGGCAAGAGCAGTCTCGTCGCGAGGTGAAACGAGAGATAGCACGCGCTTTCCGAGCACTTTTAGCAAAGAGGGCAAGAGCAGTCTCGTCGCGAGGTGAAACGAGAGATAGCACGCGCTTCCCGAGCACTTCTAGCAAAGCGGGCAGAAGTAGGCTCGTCGCGAGGTGAAGCGAGAGAAAGCACGCGCTTTCCGAGCACTTCTAGAAAACAGGGCAAAAGCAGGTACGTCGCGAGTTGAAACGAGAGATAGCGCGCGCTTTCCGAGCACTTCTAGCAAAGCGGGCAGAAGTAGGCTCGTCGCGAGGTGAAGCGAGAGAAAGCACGCGCTTTCCGAGCACTTCTAGAAAACAGGGCAAAAGCAGGTACGTCGCGAGGTGAAGCGAGAGATAGCACACACTTGCCGAGCACTTCTAGCAAAGAGGGCAAGAGCACGCACGTCGCGAGGTTAAACGAGAGAAAGCACGCGCTTTCCTAGCACTTCTAGCAAAGAGGGCAAAAGCAGGCTCGTCCCGAGGTGAAATGAGAGAAAGCACGCGCTTTCCGAGCACTTCTAGCAAAGAGGGCAAGAGCAGGCTGGTCGCGAGGTGAAGCGAGAGATAGCACGCGCTTTCCGAGCACTTCTAGCAAAGAGGGCAAGAGCAGGCTCGTCGCGAGGTGAAGCGAGAAATAGCGCACACATTCCGAGCGCTTCTAGCAAAGAGGGCAAGAGCACGCACGTCGCGAGGTTAAACGAGAGAAAGCACGCGCTTTCCGAGCACTTCTAGCAAAGAAGGCAAAAGCAGGCTCGTCCCGAGGTGAAACGAGAGAAAGCAAGCGCTTTCCGAGCACTTCTAGCAAAGAGGGCAAGAGCAGGCTCGTCGCGAGGTGAAACGAGAGATAGCACGCGCTTTACGAGCACTTCTAGCAAAGAGGGCAAGAGCAGGCTCGTCGCGAGGTGAAACGAGAGATAGCACGCGCTTTCCGAGCACTTCTAGCAAAGAGGGCAAAAGCAGGCTCGTCGCGAGGTGAAACAAGAGATAGCACGCGCATTGCGAGCACTTTAAGCAAAGAGGGCAAAACCAGGCTTCTCGCGAGGTGAAACGAGAGATAGCACGCACTTTCCGAGTGCATTGAGCAAAGAGAGCAACAGCAGGCTCATTGCCAGTTGAAACGAGAGATTGCACACTATTTCCGAGCGCATTGAGCAACGAGAGCAACAGCAGGCTCGTCGCTAGGTGAAACGAGACATAGCACGCGTTTTCCGAGCACTTCTAGCAAAGAGGTAAGAGCAGGATCGTCGCGATGCTAAACGAGAGAAAGCACGCGCTTTCTGAGCACTTCTAGCAAAGAGTGCAAGAGCAGGCTCGTCGCGAGTTGAAACGACACGCGCTTTCTGAGCACTTCTAGCAAAGAGGGCAAGAGCAGGCTCGTCGCGAGGTGAAACGAGAGATAGCACGCGCTTTCCGAACACTTCTACCAAAAGGGGCAAGAGCAGGCTCCTCGCGAGGTGGAACGAGAGATAGCACGCGCTTTCTGAGCACTTCTAGCAAAGAGGGCAAGAGCAGGCTCGTCGCGAGGTGAAACGAGAGATAGCACGCGCTTTCCGAGCACTTCTAGCAAAGAGGGCAAGAGCAGGCTCGTCGCGAGGTGAAACGAGAGATAGCACGCGCTTTCCGAGCACTTCTAGCAAAGAGGGCAAGAGCAGGCTCATCGCGAGGTGAAACGAGAGATAGCACGCGCTTTCCGAGCACTTCTACCAATGGGGGCAAGAGCAGGCTCCTCGCGAGGTGGAACGAGGGATAGCACGCGCTTTCTGAGCACTTCTACCAAAAGGGGCAAGAGCAGGCTCCTCGCGAGGTGGAACGAGAGATAGCACGCGCTTTCTGAGCACTTCTAGCAAAGAGGGCAAGAGCAGGTTCGTCTCGATGTGAAACGAGAGAAAGCCCGTGCTTTCTGAGCACTTCTAGCAAAGAGGGCAAGAGCAGGCTCGTCGTGAGTTGAAACGACACGCGCTTTCCGAGCACTTCTAGCAAAGAGGGCAAGAGCAGGCTCGTCGCGAGGTGAAACGAGAGATAGCACGCGCTTTCCGAGCACTTTTAGCAAAGAGGGCAAGAGCAGTCTCGTCGCGAGGTGAAACGAGAGATAGCACGCGCTTTCCGAGCACTTCTAGCAAAGCGGGCAGAAGTAGGCTCGTCGCGAGGTGAAGCGAAAGATAGCACGCACTTTCCTGGCACTTGTAGCACAGAGGGCCAGAGCAGGCTCGTCGCGAGGTGAAGCGAGAGATAGCACACACTTCCCGAGCACTTCTAGCAAAGAGGGCAAGAGCACGCACGTCGCGAGGTTAAACGAGAGAAAGCACGCGCTTTCCGAGCACTTCTAGCAAAGAGGCCAAAAGCAGGCTCGTCCCGAGGTGAAACGAGAGAAAGCACGCGCTTTCCGAGCACTTCTAGCAAAGAGGGCAAGAGCAGGCTCGTCGCGAGGTGAAGCGAGAGATAGCACGCGCTTTCCGAGCACTTCTAGCAAAGAGGGCAAGAGCAGGCTCGTCGCGAGATGAAGCGAGAGATAGCACGCACTTTCCGAGCAGCTCTAGCAAAGAGTGCAAGAGCACGCTCGTCGCGAGGTGAAACGAGAGAAAGCACGCGCGTTCCGAGCACTTCTAGAAAAGAGGGCAAAAGCAGGCTCGTCCCGATGTGAAACGAGGGAAAGCACGCGCTTTCCGAGAACTTCTAGCAAAGAGGGCAAGAGCAGGCTCGTCGCGAGGTGAAACGAGAGATAGCACGCGCTTTCTGAGCACTTCTAGCAAAGAGTGCAAGAGCAGGCTCGTCGCGAGTTGAAGCGAGAAATAGCACGCGCTTTCGGAGCACTTCTAGCAAAGAGGGCAAGAGCAGCCTCGTCGCGAGTTGAAACGAGAGATAGCATGCGCTTTCCGAGCACTTCTAGCAAAGAGGGCAAGAGCAGGCTCGTCGCGAAGTGAAGCGAGAGATAGCACGCACTTTCCGAGCACTTCTAGCAAAGAGGGCAAAAGCAGGCTCGTCCCGAGGTGAAACGAGAGAAAGCACGCGCTTTCCGAGCACTTCTAGCAAAGAGGGCAAGAGCAGGCTCGTCGCGAGGTGAAACGAGAGATAGCACGCGCTTTCCGAGCACTTCTACCAAAGAGGGCAAGAGCAGGCTCGTCGCGAGGTGAAACGAGAGATAGCACGTGCTTCGCGAGCACTTCTAGAAAGAGGGCAAGAGCAGGCTCGTCGCGAGGTGAAACGAGAGATAGCACGCGCTTTCGGAGCACTTCTAGCAAAGAGGGCAAGAGCAGGCTCGTCTCGAGGTGAAACGAGAGAAAGCACGTGCTTTCTGAGCACTACTAGCCAAGATGGCAAGAGCAGGCTCGTCGCGTGTTGAAACGACACGCGCTTTCCGAGCACTTCTAGCAAAGAGGGCAAGAGCAGGCTCGTCGCGAGTTCAAATGAGAGAGCACGCGCTTTGCGAGCACTTCAAGCAAAGAGGGCAAGAGCAGGCTCGTCGCGAGATGAAGCGAGAGATAGCACGCACTTTCCGAGCACTTCTAGCAAAGAAGGCAAGAGCACGCTCGTCGCGACGTGAAACGAGAGAAAGCACGCGCTTTCCGAGCACTTCTAGAAAAGAGGGCAAAAGCAGGCTCGTCCCGAGGTGAAACGAGAGAAAGCACGCGCTTTCCGAGCACTTCTAGAAAAGAGGGCAAAAGCAGGCTCGTCCCGAGGTGAAACGAGAGACAGCACGCGCTTTCCGAGTACTTCTAGCAAAGAGGGCCAGAGCAGGCTCGTCGCGAGGTGAAGCGAGAGATAGCACACACTTTCCGAGCACTTCTAGCAAAGAGGGCAAGAGCACGCACGTCGCGAGGTTAAACGAGAGAAAGGACGCGCTTTCCGAGCACTTCTAGCAAAGAGGGCAAAAGCAGGCTCGTCCCGAGGTGAAACGAGAGAAAGCACGCGCTTTCCGAGTACTTCTAGCAAAGAGGGCAAGAGCAGGCTCGTCGCGAGGTGAAGCGAGAGATAGCAGGCACTTTCCGAGCACTTCTAGCAAAGAGGGCAAGAGCAAGCTCGTCGCGAGGTGAAACAAGAGAAAGCCCGCTCTTTCCGAGCACTTCTAGAAAAGAGGGCAAAAGCAGGCTCGTCCCGAGGTGAAACGAGGGAAAGCACGTGCTTTCCGAGTACTTCTAGCAAAGAGGGCAAGAGCAGGCTCGTCGCGAGGTGAAGCGAGAGATAGCAGGCACTTTCCGAGCACCTTCTAGCAAAGAGGGCAAGAGCAAGCTCGTCGCGAGGTGAAACGAGAGAAAGCCCGCTCTTTCCGAGCACTTCTAGAAAAGAGGGCAAAAGCAGGCTCGTCCCGAGGTGAAACGAGGGAAAGCACGTGCTTTCCGAGAACTTCTAGCAAAGAGGGCAAGAGCAGGCTCGTCGCGAGGTGAAACGAGAGATAGCATGCGCTTTCCGAGCACTTCTAGCAAAGAGGCAAGAACAGGATCGTCGCGAGGCTAAACGAGAGAAAGCACGCGCTTTCTGAGCACTTCTTGCAAAGAGTGCAAGAGCAGGCACGTCGCGAGTTGAAGCGAGAAATAGCACGCGCTTTCGGAGCACTTCTAGCAAAGAGGGCAAGAGCAGCCTCGTCGCGAGTTGAAACGAGATTTAGCACGCGCTTTCCGAGCACTTCTAGCAAAGAGGGCAAGAGCAGGCTCGTCGCGAAGTGAAACGAGAGATAGCACGCGCATTCCGAGCACTTCTAGCAAAGAGGGCAAGAGCAGGCTCGTCGCGAGGTGAAACGAGAGATAGCACGCGCATTCCGAGCACTTCTAGCAAAGAGGGCAAGAGCAGGCTCGTCGCGAGGTGAAACAAGAGATAGCACGCGCTTTCCGAGTACTACTTTCAAAGAGGGCAAGAGCAGGCTCGTCGCGAAGTGAAGCGAGAGATAGCACGCACTTTCCGAGCACTTCTAGCAAAGAGGGCAAGAGCACGCTCGTCGCGAGGTGAAACGAGAGAAAGCACGCGCTTTCCGAGCACTTCTAGAAAAGAGGGCAAAAGCAGGATCGTCGCGACTTGAAACGAGAGATAGCACACACTTTCCGAGCACTTCTAGCAAAGAGGGCTAAAGCAGGCTCGTCCCGAGGTGAAACGAGAGAAAGCACGCGCTTTCCGAGCACTTCTAGCAAAGAGGGCAAGAGCAGGCTCGTCGCGAGGTGAAGCGAGAGAAAGCACGCGCTTTCTGAGCACTTCTAGCAAAGAGGGCAAAAGCAGGCTCGTCCCGAGGTGAAACGAGAGAAAGCACTCGCTTTCCGAGCACTTCTACCAAAGGGGGCAAAAGCAGGCTGCTCGCGAGGTGAAACGAGAGACAGCACGCGCTTTCCGAGCACTTCTAGCAAAGAGGGCAAGAGCAGGCTCGTCTCGAGGTGAAGCGAGAGAAAGCACTCGCTTTCCGAGCACTTCTAGCAAAGAGGGCAAGAGCAGGCTCGTCGCGAGGTGAAACGAGAGGTAGCACGCGCTTTCCGAGCACTTCTAGCAAAGAGGCAAGAGCAAGATCGCCGCGAGGCAAAACGAGTGAAAGCACGCGCTTTCCGAGCACTTCTAGCAAAGAGGGCAAGAGCAGGCTCGTCTCGGGGAGAAACGAGAGAAAGCACGCGCTTTCCGAGCACTTCTAGCAAAGAGGCAAGAGCAGAATCGTCGCGAGGCTAAACGAGAGAAAGCACGCGCTTTCCGAGCACTTCTAGCAAAGAGGGCAAAAGCAGGTTCGTCGCGTGTTGAAACGAGAGATAGCACGCGCCTTCCAAGCACTTCTAGCAAAGAGGGCCACAGCAGGCTCGTCGCGAGGTGAAGCGAGAGATAGCAAACACTTCCCGAGCACTTCTAGCAAAGAGGGCAAGAGCACGCACGTCGCGAGGTTAAACGAGAGAAAGCACGCGCTTTCCGAGCACTTCTAGCAAAGAGGGCAAAAGCAGGCTCGTCCCGAGGTGAAACGAGAGATAGCACGCGCTTTCCGAGCACTTCTAGCAAAGAGGGCAAGAGCACGCTCGTCGCGAGGTGAAACGAGAGAAAGCACGCGCTTTCCGAGCACTTCTAGAAAAGAGGGCAAAAGCAGGCTCGTCCCGAGGTGAAACGAGAGACAGCACGCGCTTTCCGAGCACTTCTAGCAAAGAGGGCAAGAGCAGGCTCGTGGCGAGGTGAAACAAGAGATAGCACGCGCTTTCCGATCTCTCCTTGCTCAGAGGGCAAGAGCAGGCTCGTCGCGAGGTGAAACGAGAGATAGCACGCGCTTTCCGAGCACTTCTAGGAAAGAGGGCAAGCGCAGGGTGGTCGCGAGTTGAAACGAGAGATAGCGCGCGCTTTCCGAGCACTTCTAGCAAAGAGGGCAAGAGCAGGCTCGTCCCGAGGTGAAACGAGAGAAAGCAAGCGCTTTCCGAGCACTTCTAGCAAAGAGGGCAAGAGCAGGCTCGTCGCGAGGTGAAACGAGAGATAGCACGCGCTTTCCGAGCACTTCTAGCAAAGAGGGCAAGAGCAGGCTCGTCGCGAGGTGAAACGAGAGATAGCACGCGCTTTCCGAGCACTTCTAGCAAAGAGGGCAAAAGCAGGCTTCTCGCGAGGTGAAACGAGAGATAGCACGCACTTTCCGAGTGCATTGAGCAAAGAGAGCAACAGCAGGCTCGTCGCGAGGTGAAGCGAGAGATAGCACACACTTTCCGAGCACTTCTAGCAAAGAGGGCAAGAGCACGCACGTCGCGAGGTTAAACGAGAGAAAGGACGCGCTTTCCGAGCACTTCTAGCAAAGAGGGCAAAAGCAGGCTCGTCCCGAGGTGAAACGAGAGAAAGCACGCGCTTTCCGAACACTTCTAGCAAAGAGGGCAAGAGCAGGCTCGTCGCGAGGTGAAGCGAGAGATAGCAGGCACTTTCCGAGCACTTCTAGCAAAGAGGGCAAGAGCACGCTCGTCGCGAGGTGAAACGAGAGAAAGCCCGCTCTTTCCGAGCACTTCTTGCAAAGAGTGCAAGAGCAGGCACGTCGCGAGTTGAAGCGAGAAATAGCACGCGCTTTCGGAGCACTTCTAGCAAAGAGGGCAAGAGCAGCCTCGTCGCGAGTTGAAACGAGATTTAGCACGCGCTTTCCGAGCACTTCTAGCAAAGAGGGCAAGAGCAGGCTCGTCGCGAAGTGAAACGAGAGATAGCACGCGCATTCCGAGCACTTCTAGCAAAGAGGGCAAGAGCAGGCTCGTCGCGAGTTGAAGCGAGAAATAGCACGCTCTTTCCGAGCACTTCTAGCAAAGAGGGCAAATGCAGTCTCGTCCCGAGGTGAAACGAGAGAAAGCACGCGCTTTCCGAGCACTTCTAGCAAAGAGGGCAAGAGCAGGCTCGTCGCGAGGTGAAACGAGAGATAGCACACGCATTCCGAGCACTTCTAGCAAAGATGGCAAGAGCAGGCTCGTCGCGAGGTGAAACAAGAGATAGCACGCGCTTTCCGAGTACTACTTTCAAAGAGGGCAAGAGCAGGCTCGTCGCGAAGTGAAGCGAGAGATAGCACGCACTTTCCGAGCACTTCTAGCAAAGAGGCAAGAGCAAGATCGCCGCGAGGCAAAACGAGTGAAAGCACGCGCTTTCCGAGCACTTCTAGCAAAGAGGGCAAGAGCAGGCTCGTCTCGGGGAGAAACGAGAGAAAGCACGCGCTTTCCGAGCACTTCTAGCAAAGAGGCAAGAGCAGAATCGTCGCGAGGCTAAACGAGAGAAAGCACGCGCTTTCCGAGCACTTCTAGCAAAGAGGGCAAAAGCAGGTTCGTCGCGTGTTGAAACGAGAGATAGCACGCGCCTTCCAAGCACTTCTAGCAAAGAGGGCCACAGCAGGCTCGTCGCGAGGTGAAGCGAGAGATAGCAAACACTTCCCGAGCACTTCTAGCAAAGAGGGCAAGAGCACGCACGTCGCGAGGTTAAACGAGAGAAAGCACGCGCTTTCCGAGCACTTCTAGCAAAGAGGGCAAAAGCAGGCTCGTCCCGAGGTGAAACGAGAGATAGCACGCGCTTTCCGAGCACTTCTAGCAAAGAGGGCAAGAGCAAGCTCGTCGCGAGGTGAAACGAGAGAAAGCACGCGCTTTCCGAGCACTTCTAGAAAAGAGGGCAAAAGCAGGCTCGTCCCGAGGTGAAACGAGAGACAGCACGCGCTTTCCGAGCACTTCTAGCAAAGAGGGCAAGAGCAGGCTCGTGGCGAGGTGAAACAAGAGATAGCACGCGCTTTCCGATCTCTCCTTGCTAAGAGGGCAAGAGCAGGCTCGTCGCGAGGTGAAACGAGAGATAGCACGCGCTTTCCGAGCACTTCTAGGAAAGAGGGCAAGCGCAGGGTGGTCGCGAGTTGAAACGAGAGATAGCGCGCGCTTTCCGAGCACTTCTAGCAAAGAGGGCAAGAGCAGGCTCGTCCCGAGGTGAAACGAGAGAAAGCAAGCGCTTTCCGAGCACTTCTAGCATAGAGGGCAAGAGCAGGCTCGTCGCGAGGTGAAACGAGAGATAGCACGCGCTTTCCGAGCACTTCTAGCAAAGAGGGCAAGAGCAGGCTCGTCGCGAGGTGAAACGAGAGATAGCACGCGCTTTCCGAGCACTTCTAGCAAAGAGGGCAAAAGCAGGCTTCTCGCGAGGTGAAACGAGAGATAGCACGCACATTCCGAGTGCATTGAGCAAAGAGAGCAACAGCAGGCTCGTCGCGAGGTGAAGCGAGAGATAGCACACACTTTCCGAGCACTTCTAGCAAAGAGGGCAAGAGCACGCACGTCGCGAGGTTAAACGAGAGAAAGGACGCGCTTTCCGAGCACTTCTAGCAAAGAGGGCAAAAGCAGGCTCGTCCCGAGGTGAAACGAGAGAAAGCACGCGCTTTCCGAACACTTCTAGCAAAGAGGGCAAGAGCAGGCTCGTCGCGAGGTGAAGCGAGAGATAGCAGGCACTTTCCGAGCACTTCTAGCAAAGAGGGCAAGAGCACGCTCGTCGCGAGGTGAAACGAGAGAAAGCCCGCTCTTTCCGAGCACTTCTTGCAAAGAGTGCAAGAGCAGGCACGTCGCGAGTTGAAGCGAGAAATAGCACGCGCTGTCGGAGCACTTCTAGCAAAGAGGGCAGCAGCAGCCTCGTCGCGAGTTGAAACGAGATTTAGCACGCGCTTTCCGAGCACTTCTAGCAAAGAGGGCAAGAGCAGGCTCGTCGCGAACTGAAACGAGAGATAGCACGCGCATTCCGAGCACTTCTAGCAAAGAGGGCAAATGCAGTCTCGTCCCGAGGTGAAACGAGAGAAAGCACGCGCTTTCCGAGCACTTCTAGCAAAGAGGGCAAGAGCAGGCTCGTCGCGAGGTGAAACGAGAGATAGCACGCGCATTCCGAGCACTTCTAGCAAAGAGGGCAAGAGCAGGCTCGTCGCGAGGTGAAACAAGAGATAGCACGCGCTTTCCGAGTACTACTTTCAAAGAGGGCAAGAGCAGGCTCGTCGCGAAGTGAAGCGAGAGATAGCACGCACTTTCCGAGCACTTCTAGCAAAGAGGGCAAGAGCACGCTCGTCGCGAGGTGAAACGAGAGAAAGCACGCGCTTTCCGAGCACTTCTAGAAAAGAGGGCAAAAGCAGGATCGTCGCGACTTGAAACGAGAGATAGCACACACTTTCCGAGCACTTCTAGCAAAGAGGGCCAAAGCAGGCTCGTCCCGAGGTGAAACGAGAGGTAGCACGCGCTTTCCGAGCACTTCTAGCAAAGAGGCAAGAGCAAGATCGCCGCGAGGCAAAACGAGTGAAAGCACGCGCTTTCCGAGCACTTCTAGCAAAGAGGGAAAGAGCAGGCTCGTCGCGAGGTGAAACGAGAGATAGCACGCGCTTTCCGAGCACTTCTAGCAAAGAGGGCAAGAGCAGGCTCGTCGCGAGGTGAAACGAGAGATAGCACGCGCTTTCCGAGCACTTCTAGCAAAGAGGGCAAAAGCAGGCTCGTCGCGAGGTGAAACGAGAGATAGCACGCGCTTTGCGAGCACTTCTAGCAAAGAGGGCAAAAGCAGGCTTCTCGCGAGGTGAAACGAGAGATAGCACGCACTTTCCGAGTGCATTGAGCAAAGAGAGCAACAGCAGGCTCATTGCCAGTTGAAACGAGAGATTGCACACTATTTCCGAGCGCATTGAGCAACGAGAGCAACAGCAGGCTCGTCGCTAGGTGAAACGAGTGATAGCACGCGTTTTCCGAGCACTTTTAGCAAAGAGGGCAAGAGCAGTCTCGTCGCGAGGTGAAACGATACGCGCTTTCCGAGCACTTCTAGCAAAGAGGGCAAGAGCAGGCTCGTCGCGAGGTGAAACGAGAGGTAGCACGCGCTTTCCGAGCACTTCTAGCAAAGAGGGCAAAAGCAGGCTCGTCGCGAGGTGAAACGAGAGATAGCATGCGCTTTGCGAGCACTTCTAGCAAAGAGGGCAAAAGCAGGCTTCTCGCGAGGTGAAACGAGAGATAGCACGCACTTTCCGAGTGCATTGAGCAAAGAGAGCAACAGCAGGCTCATTGCCAGTTGAAACGAGAGATTGCACACTATTTCCGAGCGCATTGAGCAACGAGAGCAACAGCAGGCTCGTCGCTAGGTGAAACGAGTGATAGCACGCGTTTTCCGAGCACTTTTAGCAAAGAAGGCAAGAGCAGTCTCGTCGCGAAGTGAAACGATACGCGCTTTCCGAGCACTTCTAGCAAAGAGGGCAAGAGCAGGCTCGTCGCGAGGTGAAACGAGAGATAGCACGCGCTTTCCGAGCACTTCTAGCAAAGAGGGCAAGAGCAGGCTCGTCGCGAGGTGAAACGAGAGATAGCACGCGCTTTCCGAGCACATCTACCAAAGGGGGCAAGAGCAGGCTCCTCGCTAGGTGGAACTAGAGATAGCACGCGCTTTCTGAGCACTTCTAGCAAAGAGGGCAAGAGCAGGCTCGTCGCGAGGTGAAACGAGAGATAGCACGCGCATTCCGAACACTTCTAGCAAAGAGGGCAAGAGCAGGCTCGTCTCGATGTGAAACGAGAGAAAGCACGTGCTTTCTGAGCACTTCTAGCAAAGAGGGCAAGAGCAGGCTCGTCGCGAGATGAAACGATACCCGCTTTCCAAGCATTTCTAGCAAAGAGGGCAAGAGCAGGCTCGTCGCGAGGTGAAACGAGAAATAGCACGCGCTTTCTGAGCACTTCTTGCAAAGAGTGCAAGAGCAGGTTCGTCGCGAGTTGAAGCGAGAAATAGCACGCGCTTTCGGAGCACTTCTAGCAAAGAGGGCAAGAGCAGGCTCGTCGCGATTTGAAACGAGAGATCGCACGCACTTTCCGAGCACTTCTAGCAAAGAGGGCAAGAGCACACTCGTCGCGAGGAGAAACGAGAGATAGCACGTGCTTTCCGAGCACCTTTAGCAAAGAGGGCAAGAGCAGGCTCGTCGCGAGGTGAAACGAGAGATAGCACGCGCTTTCCGAGCACATCTACCAAAGGGGGCAAGAGCAGGCTCCTCGCTAGGTTGAACTAGAGATAGCACGCGCTTTCTGAGCACTTCTAGCAAAGAGGGCAAGAGCAGGCTCGTCGCGAGGTGAAACGAGAGATAGCACGCGCATTCCGAACACTTCTAGCAAAGAGGGCAAGAGCAGGCTCGTCTCGATGTGAAACGAGAGAAAGCACGTGCTTTCTGAGCACTTCTAGCAAAGAGGGCAAGAGCACGCTCGTCGCGAGATGAAACGACACCCGCTTTCCAAGCATTTCTAGCAAAGAGGGCAAGAGCAGGCTCGTCGCGAGGTGAAACGAGAAATAGCACGCGCTTTCTGAGCACTTCTTGCAAAGAGTGCAAGAGCAGGTTCGTCGCGAGTTGAAGCGAGAAATAGCACGCGCTTTCGGAGCACTTCTAGCAAAGAGGGCAAGAGCAGGCTCGTCGCGATTTGAAACGAGAGATCGCACGCACTTTCCGAGCACTTCTAGCAGAGAGGGCAAGAGCACACTCGTCACGAGGAGAAACGAGAGATAGCACGTGCTTTCCGAGCACTTTTAGCAAAGAGGGCAAGAGCAGGCTCGTCACGAGGTGAAGCGAGAGATAGCACACACTTTCCGAGCACTTCTAGCAAAGAGGGCAAGAGCAGGCTCGTCGCGAGTTGAAACGAGAGATAGCACGCGCTTTCCGAGCACTTCTAGCAAAGAGGGCAAGAGCAGGCTCGTCGCGAGGTGAAGCGAGAGATAGCACACACTTTCCGAGCACTTCTAGCAAAAAGGGCAAGAGCAGGCTCGTCGCGAGGTAAAACGAGAGATAGCACGTGCTTTCCGAGAACTTCTAGCAAAGAGGGCAAGAGCAGGCTCATCGCTAGGTGAAACGAGAGATAGCACGCGCTTTCCGAGCACTTCTAGCAAGGAGGCAGGAGCCGGATCGTCGCGAGGCTAAACGATAGAAAGAACGCGCTTTCTGAGCACTTCTTGCAAAGAGTGCAAGAGCAGGCTCGTCGCGAGGTTAAACGAGAGAAAACACGCGCTTTCCGAGCACTTCTAGCAAAGAGAGCAAGAGCAGGCTCGTCGCGAGTTGAAACGAGAGATAGCACGCACTTTCCGAGCACTTGTAGCAAAGAGGGCAAGAGCAGGCTCGTCGCGAGGTGAAACGAGAGATAGCACGCGCTTTCCGAGCACTTCTAGCAAAGAGGGGCAAAGCAGGCTCGACCTGAGGTGAAACGAGGGAAAGCACACGCTTTCCGAGAACTTCTAGCAAAGAGGGCAAGAGCAGGCTCGTCGCGTGGTGAAACGAGAGATTGCACGCGCTTTCCGAGCACTTCTAACAAAGAGGCAAGAGCACGATCGTCCCGAGGCTAAACGAGAGAAAGCACGCGCTTTCTGAGCACTTCTTGCAAAGAGTGCAAGAGCAGGCTCGTCGCGAGTTGAAGCGAGAGAAAGCACGCGTTTTCCGAGCACTTCTAGGAAAGAGGGCAAGAGCAGGCTCGTCGCGAGTTGAAACGAGAGATAGCACGCGCTTTCCGAGCACATCTACCAAAGGGGGCAAGAGCAGGCTCCTCGCTAGGTGGAACTAGAGATAGCACGCGCTTTCTGAGCACTTCTAGCAAAGAGGGCAAGAGCAGGCTCGTCGCGAGGTGAAACGAGAGATAGCACGCGCATTCCGAACACTTCTAGCAAAGAGGGCAAGAGCAGGCTCGTCTCGATGTGAAACGAGAGAAAGCACGTGCTTTCTGAGCACTTCTAGCAAAGAGGGCAAGTGCAGGCTCGTCGCGAGATGAAACGACACCCGCTTTCCAAGCATTTCTAGCAAAGAGGGCAAGAGCAGGCTCGTCACGAGGTGAAGCGAGAGATAGCACACACTTTCCGAGCACTTCTAGCAAAGAGGGCAAGAGCAGGCTCGTCGCGAGTTGAAACGAGAGATAGCACGCGCTTTCCGAGCACTTCTAGCAAAGAGGGCAAGAGCAGGCTCGTCGCGAGGTGAAGCGAGAGATAGCACACACTTTCCGAGCACTTCTAGCAAAGAGGGCAAGAGCAGGCTCGTCGCGAGGTAAAACGAGAGATAGCACGTGCTTTCCGAGAACTTCTAGCAAAGAGGGCAAGAGCAGGCTCATCGCTAGGTGAAACGAGAGATAGCACGCGCTTTCCGAGCACTTCTAGCAAGGAGGCAGGAGCAGGATCGTCGCGAGGCTAAACGATAGAAAGAACGCGCTTTCTGAGCACTTCTTGCAAAGAGTGCAAGAGCAGGCTCGTCGCGAGGTTAAACGAGAGAAAGCACGCGCTTTCCGAGCACTTCTAGCAAAGAGAGCAAGAGCAGGCTCGTCGCGAGTTGAAACGAGAGATAGCACGCACTTTCCGAGCACTTGTAGCAAAGAGGGCAAGAGCAGGCTCGTCGCGAGGTGAAACGAGGGAAAGCACACGCTTTCCGAGAACTTCTAGCAAAGAGGGCAAGAGCAGGCTCGTCGCGTGGTGAAACGAGAGATTGCACGCGCTTTCCGAGCACCTCTAACAAAGAGGCAAGAGCACGATCGTCCCGAGGCTAAACGAGAGAAAGCACGCGCTTTCTGAGCACTTCTTGCAAAGAGTGCAAGAGCAGGCTCGTCGCGAGTTGAAGCGAGAGAAAGCACGCGTTTTCCGAGCACTTCTAGGAAAGAGGGCAAGAGCAGGCTCGTCGCGAGTTGAAACGAGAGATAGCACGCGCTTTCCGAGCCCTTCTAGCAAAGAGGGCAAGAGCAGGGTCGTCGCGAGGTGAAGCGAGAGATAGCACACACTTTCCGAGCACTTCTAGCAAAGAGGGCAAGAGCAGGCTCGTCGCGAGGTAAAAGGAGAGATAGCACGTGCTTTCCGAGAACTTCTAGCAAAGAGGGCAAGAGCAGGCTCATCGCTAGGTGAAACGAGAGATAGCACGCGCTTTCCGAGCACTTCTAGCAAAGAGGCAAGAGCAGGATCGTCGCGAGGCTAAACGAGAGAAAGAACGCGCTTTCTGAGCACTTCTTGCAAAGAGCGCAAGAGCAGGCTCGTCGCGAGGTTAAACGAGAGAAAGCACGCGCTTTCCGAGCACTTCTAGCAAAGAGAGCAAGAGCAGGCTCGTCGCGAGTTGAAACGAGAGATAGCACGCACTTTCCGAGCACTTGTAGCAAAGAGGGCAAGAGCACGCTCGTCGCGAGGTGAAACGAGAGATAGCACGCGCTTTCCGAGCACTTCTCGCAAAGAGGGGAAAAGCAGGCTCGTCGCGAGGTGAAACGAGAGATAGCACGCGCTTTCCGAGAACTTCTAGCAAAGAGTGCAAGAGCAGGCTCGTCGCGAGGTGAAACGAGAGATAGCACGCACTTTCCGAGCACTTCTAGAAAAGAGGGCGAAAGCACGCTCGTCCCGAGGTGAAACGAGAGAAAGCACGCGCTTTCTGAGCACTTCTTGCAAAGAGTGCAAGAGCAGGCTCGTCGCGAGTTGAAGCGAGAAATAGCACGCGCTTTCGGAGCACTTCTAGCAAAGAGGGCAAGAGCAGGCTGGTCGCGAGTTGAAACGACTCGCGCTTTGAGAGCACTTCTAGCAAAGAGTGCAAGAGCAGGCTCGTCGCGAGGTGAAACGAGAGATGGCACGCGCTTTCCGAGCACTTCTAGCGAAGAGGGCAAGAGCAGGCTCGTCGCGAGGTGAAACGAGAGATAGCACGCGCTTTCCGAGCACTTCTAGGAAAGAGGGCAAGAGCAGGCTCGTCGCGAGGTGAAGCGAGAAATAGCGCACACATTCCGAGCGCTTCTAGCAAAGAGGGCAAGAGCACGCACGTCGCGAGGTTAAACGAGAGAAAGCACGCGCTTTCCGAGCACTTCTAGCAAAGAAGGCAAAAGCAGGCTCGTCCCGAGGTGAAACGAGAGAAAGCAAGCGCTTTCCGAGCACTTCTAGCAAAGAGGGCAAGAGCAGGCTCGTCGCGAGGTGAAACGAGAGATAGCACGCGCTTTACGAGCACTTCTAGCAAAGAGGGCAAGAGCAGGCTCGTCGCGAGGTGAAACGAGAGATAGCACGCGCTTTCCGAGCACTTCTAGCAAAGAGGGCAAACGCAGGCTCCTCGCGAGGTAAAACGAGAGATAGCACGCGCTTTGCGAGCACTTCTAGCAAAGAGGGCAAAAGCAGGCTTCTCGCGAGGTGAAACGAGAGATAGCACGCACTTTCCGAGTCCATTGAGCAAAGAGAGCAACAGCAGGCTCATTGCCAGTTGAAACGAGAGATTGCACACTATTTCCGAGCGCATTGAGCAACGAGAGCAACAGCAGGCTCGTCGCTAGGTGAAACGAGACATAGCACGCGTTTTCCGAGCACTTCTAGCAAAGAGGCAAGAGCAGGATCGTCGCGATGTGAAACGACACGCGCTTTCCGAGCACTTCTACCAAAGGGGGCAAGAGCAGGCTCGTCGCGAGGTGAAACGAGAGATAGCACGCGATTTCCGAGCACTTCTAGCAAAGACGGCAAGAGCAGGCTCGTCGCTAGGTGAAACGAGAGATAGTACGCGCTTTCCGAGCACTTGTAGCAAAGAGGCAAGGCCAGGATCGTCGCGAGGCTAAACGAGAGAAAGCACGCGCTTTCTGAGCACGTCTAGCAAAGAGTGCAAGAGCAGGCTCGTCGCGAGTTGAAACGACACGCGCTTTCTGAGCACTTCTAGCAAAGAGGGCAAGAGCAGGCTCGTCGCGAGGTGAAACGAGGGATAGCACGCGCTTTCCGAACACTTCTACCAAAAGGGGCTAGAGCAGGCTCCTCGCGAGGTGGAACGAGAGATAGCACGCGCTTTCTGAGCACTTCTAGCAAAGAGGGCAAGAGCAGGCTCGTCGCGAGGTGAAACGAGAGATAGCACGCGCTTTCCGAGCACTTCTAGCAAAGAGGGCAAGAGCAGGCTCGTCGCGAGGTGAAACGAGAGATAGCACGCGCTTTCTGAGCACTTTTGCAAAGAGGGCAAGAGCAGTCTCGTCGCGAGGTGAAACGAGAGATAGCACGCGCTTTCCGAGCACTTCTAGCAAAGAGGGCAAGAGCAGGCTCCTCGCAAGGTGAAACGAGAGATAGCACGCGCTTTCCGAGCACTTCTAGCAAAGAGGGCAAGAGCAGGTTCGTCTCGATGTGAAACGAGAGAAAGCCCGTGCTTTCTGAGCACTTCTAGCAAAGAGGGCAAGAGCAGGCTCGTCGCGAGTTGAAACGACACGCGCTTTCCGAGCACTTCTAGCAAAGAGGGCAAGAGCAGGCTCGTCGCGAGGTGAAACGAGAGATAGCACGCGCTTTCCGAGCACTTTTAGCAAAGAGGGCAAGAGCAGTCTCGTCGCGAGGTGAAACGAGAGATAGCACGCGCTTTCCGAGCACTTCTAGCAAAGCGGGCAGAAGTAGGCTCGTCGCGAGGTGAAGCGAGAGAAAGCACGCGCTTTCCGAGCACTTCTAGAAAACAGGGCAAAAGCAGGTACGTCGCGAGTTGAAACGAGAGATAGCGCGCGCTTTCCGAGCACTTCTAGGAAAGAGGGCCAGAGCAGGCTCGTCGCGAGGTGAAGCGAGAGATAGCACACACTTCCCGAGCACTTCTAGCAAAGAGGGCAAAGCACGCACGTCGCGAGGTTAAGCGAGAGAAAGCACGCGCTTTCCGAGCACTTCTAGCAAAGAGGGCAAAAGCAGGCTCGTCCCGAGGTGAAACGAGAGAAAGCACGCGCTTTCCGAGCACTTCTAGCAAAGAGGGCAAGAGCAGGCTCGTCGCGAGGTGAAGCGAGAGATAGCACGCGCTTTCCGAGCACTTCTAGCAAAGAGGGCAAGAGCAGGCTCGTCGCGAGGTGAAACGAGAGATAGCACGCGCTTTCTGAGCACTTCTAGCAAAGAGGGCAAGAGCAGGCTCGTCGCGAGGTGAAACGAGAGATAGCACGCGCTTTCCGAGCACTTCTAGCAAAGAGGGCAAGAGCAGGCTCGTCGCGATGTGAAACGAGAGATAGCACGCGCTTTCTGAGCACTTTTGCAAAGAGGGCAAGAGCAGTCTCGTCGCGAGGTGAAACGAGAGATAGCACGCGCTTTCCGAGCACTTCTAGCAAAGAGGGCAAGAGCAGGCTCCTCGCAAGGAGAAACGAGAGATAGCACGCGCTTTCCGAGCACTTCTAGCAAAGAGGGCAAGAGCAGGTTCGTCTCGATGTGAAACGAGAGAAAGCCCGTGCTTCCTGAGCACTTCTAGCAAAGAGGGCAAGAGCAGGCTCGTCGCGAGTTGAAACGACACGCGCTTTCCGAGCACTTCTAGCAAAGAGGGCAAGAGCAGGCTCGTCGCGAGGTGAAACGAGAGATAGCACGCGCTTTCCGAGCACTTTTAGCAAAGAGGGCAAGAGCAGTCTCGTCGCGAGGTGAAACGAGAGATAGCACGCGCTTTCCGAGCATTCTAGCAAAGCGGGCAGAAGTAGGCTCGTCGCGAGGTGAAGCGAGAGAAAGCACGCGCTTTCCGAGCACTTCTAGAAAACAGGGCAAAAGCAGGTACGTCGCGAGTTGAAACGAGAGATAGCGCGCGCTTTCCGAGCACTTCTAGCAAAGAGGGCCAGAGCAGGCTCGTCGCGAGGTGAAGCGAGAGATAGCGCACACTTCCCGAGCACTTCTAGCAAAGAGGGCAAGAGCACGCACGTCGCGAGGTTAAACGAGAGAAAGTACGCGCTTTCCGAGCACTTCTAGCAAAGAGGGCAAAAGCAGGCTCGTCCCGAGGTGAAACGAGAGAAAGCACGCGCTTTCCGAGCACTTCTAGCAAAGAGGGCAAGAGCAGGCTGGTCGCAAGGTGAAGCGAGAGATAGCACGCGCTTTCCGAGCACTTCTAGCAAAGAGGGCAAGAGCGGGCTCGTCGCGAGGTGAAGCGAGAAATAGCGCACACATTCCGAGCGCTTCTAGCAAAGAGGGCAAGAGCACGCACGTCGCGAGGTTAAACGAGAGAAAGCACGCGCTTTCCGAGCACTTCTAGCAAAGAAGGCAAAAGCAGGCTCGTCGCGAGGTGAAACGAGAGATAGCACGCGCTTTCCGAGCACTTCTAGCAAAGAGGGCAAAAGCAGGCTCGTCGCGAGGTGAAACAAGAGATAGCACGCGCTTTGCGAGCACTTTAAGCAAAGAGGGCAAAAGCAGGCTTCTCGCGAGGTGAAACGAGAGATAGCACGCACTTTCCGAGTGCATTGAGCAAAGAGAGCAACAGCAGGCTCGTCGCGATTTGAAACGAGAGATCGCGCGCACTTTCCGAGCACTTCTAGCAAAGAGGGCAAGAGCACACTCGTCGCGAGGAGAAACGAGAGATAGCACGTGCTTTCCGAGCACCTTTAGCAAAGAGGGCAAGAGCAGGCTCGTCGCGAGGTGAAACGAGAGATAGCACGCGCTTTCCGAGCACATCTACCAAAGGGGGCAAGAGCAGGCTCCTCGCTAGGTTGAACTAGAGATAGCACGCGCTTTCTGAGCACTTCTAGCAAAGAGGGCAAGAGCAGGCTCGTCGCGAGGTGAAACGAGAGATAGCACGCGCATTCCGAACACTTCTAGCAAAGAGGGCAAGAGCAGGCTCGTCTCGATGTGAAACGAGAGAAAGCACGTGCTTTCTGAGCACTTCTAGCAAAGAGGGCAAGAGCACGCTCGTCGCGAGATGAAACGACACCCGCTTTCCAAGCATTTCTAGCAAAGAGGGCAAGAGCAGGCTCGTCGCGAGGTGAAACGAGAAATAGCACGCGCTTTCTGAGCACTTCTTGCAAAGAGTGCAAGAGCAGGTTCGTCGCGAGTTGAAGCGAGAAATAGCACGCGCTTTCGGAGCACTTCTAGCAAAGAGGGCAAGAGCAGGCTCGTCGCGATTTGAAACGAGAGATCGCACGCACTTTCCGAGCACTTCTAGCAGAGAGGGCAAGAGCACACTCGTCACGAGGAGAAACGAGAGATAGCACGTGCTTTCCGAGCACTTTTAGCAAAGAGGGCAAGAGCAGGCTCGTCACGAGGTGAAGCGAGAGATAGCACACACTTTCCGAGCACTTCTAGCAAAGAGGGCAAGAGCAGGCTCGTCGCGAGTTGAAACGAGAGATAGCACGCGCTTTCCGAGCACTTCTAGCAAAGAGGGCAAGAGCAGGCTCGTCGCGAGGTGAAGCGAGAGATAGCACACACTTTCCGAGCACTTCTAGCAAAGAGGGCAAGAGCAGGCTCGTCGCGAGGTAAAACGAGAGATAGCACGTGCTTTCCGAGAACTTCTAGCAAAGAGGGCAAGAGCAGGCTCATCGCTAGGTGAAACGAGAGATAGCACGCGCTTTCCGAGCACTTCTAGCAAGGAGGCAGGAGCCGGATCGTCGCGAGGCTAAACGATAGAAAGAACGCGCTTTCTGAGCACTTCTTGCAAAGAGTGCAAGAGCAGGCTCGTCGCGAGGTTAAACGAGAGAAAACACGCGCTTTCCGAGCACTTCTAGCAAAGAGAGCAAGAGCAGGCTCGTCGCGAGTTGAAACGAGAGATAGCACGCACTTTCCGAGCACTTGTAGCAAAGAGGGCAAGAGCAGGCTCGTCGCGAGGTGAAACGAGAGATAGCACGCGCTTTCCGAGCACTTCTAGCAAAGAGGGGCAAAGCAGGCTCGACCTGAGGTGAAACGAGGGAAAGCACACGCTTTCCGAGAACTTCTAGCAAAGAGGGCAAGAGCAGGCTCGTCGCGTGGTGAAACGAGAGATTGCACGCGCTTTCCGAGCACTTCTAACAAAGAGGCAAGAGCACGATCGTCCCGAGGCTAAACGAGAGAAAGCACGCGCTTTCTGAGCACTTCTTGCAAAGAGTGCAAGAGCAGGCTCGTCGCGAGTTGAAGCGAGAGAAAGCACGCGTTTTCCGAGCACTTCTAGGAAAGAGGGCAAGAGCAGGCTCGTCGCGAGTTGAAACGAGAGATAGCACGCGCTTTCCGAGCACATCTACCAAAGGGGGCAAGAGCAGGCTCCTCGCTAGGTGGAACTAGAGATAGCACGCGCTTTCTGAGCACTTCTAGCAAAGAGGGCAAGAGCAGGCTCGTCGCGAGGTGAAACGAGAGATAGCACGCGCATTCCGAACACTTCTAGCAAAGAGGGCAAGAGCAGGCTCGTCTCGATGTGAAACGAGAGAAAGCACGTGCTTTCTGAGCACTTCTAGCAAAGAGGGCAAGTGCAGGCTCGTCGCGAGATGAAACGACACCCGCTTTCCAAGCATTTCTAGCAAAGAGGGCAAGAGCAGGCTCGTCACGAGGTGAAGCGAGAGATAGCACACACTTTCCGAGCACTTCTAGCAAAGAGGGCAAGAGCAGGCTCGTCGCGAGTTGAAACGAGAGATAGCACGCGCTTTCCGAGCACTTCTAGCAAAGAGGGCAAGAGCAGGCTCGTCGCGAGGTGAAGCGAGAGATAGCACACACTTTCCGAGCACTTCTAGCAAAGAGGGCAAGAGCAGGCTCGTCGCGAGGTAAAACGAGAGATAGCACGTGCTTTCCGAGAACTTCTAGCAAAGAGGGCAAGAGCAGGCTCATCGCTAGGTGAAACGAGAGATAGCACGCGCTTTCCGAGCACTTCTAGCAAGGAGGCAGGAGCAGGATCGTCGCGAGGCTAAACGATAGAAAGAACGCGCTTTCTGAGCACTTCTTGCAAAGAGTGCAAGAGCAGGCTCGTCGCGAGGTTAAACGAGAGAAAGCACGCGCTTTCCGAGCACTTCTAGCAAAGAGAGCAAGAGCAGGCTCGTCGCGAGTTGAAACGAGAGATAGCACGCACTTTCCGAGCACTTGTAGCAAAGAGGGCAAGAGCAGGCTCGTCGCGAGGTGAAACGAGGGAAAGCACACGCTTTCCGAGAACTTCTAGCAAAGAGGGCAAGAGCAGGCTCGTCGCGTGGTGAAACGAGAGATTGCACGCGCTTTCCGAGCACCTCTAACAAAGAGGCAAGAGCACGATCGTCCCGAGGCTAAACGAGAGAAAGCACGCGCTTTCTGAGCACTTCTTGCAAAGAGTGCAAGAGCAGGCTCGTCGCGAGTTGAAGCGAGAGAAAGCACGCGTTTTCCGAGCACTTCTAGGAAAGAGGGCAAGAGCAGGCTCGTCGCGAGTTGAAACGAGAGATAGCACGCGCTTTCCGAGCCCTTCTAGCAAAGAGGGCAAGAGCAGGGTCGTCGCGAGGTGAAGCGAGAGATAGCACACACTTTCCGAGCACTTCTAGCAAAGAGGGCAAGAGCAGGCTCGTCGCGAGGTAAAAGGAGAGATAGCACGTGCTTTCCGAGAACTTCTAGCAAAGAGGGCAAGAGCAGGCTCATCGCAAGGTGAAACGAGAGATAGCACGCGCTTTCCGAGCACTTCTAGCAAAGAGGCAAGAGCAGGATCGTCGCGAGGCTAAACGAGAGAAAGAACGCGCTTTCTGAGCACTTCTTGCAAAGAGCGCAAGAGCAGGCTCGTCGCGAGGTTAAACGAGAGAAAGCACGCGCTTTCCGAGCACTTCTAGCAAAGAGAGCAAGAGCAGGCTCGTCGCGAGTTGAAACGAGAGATAGCACGCACTTTCCGAGCACTTGTAGCAAAGAGGGCAAGAGCACGCTCGTCGCGAGGTGAAACGAGAGATAGCACGCGCTTTCCGAGCACTTCTCGCAAAGAGGGGAAAAGCAGGCTCGTCGCGAGGTGAAACGAGAGATAGCACGCGCTTTCCGAGAACTTCTAGCAAAGAGTGCAAGAGCAGGCTCGTCGCGAGGTGAAACGAGAGATAGCACGCACTTTCCGAGCACTTCTAGAAAAGAGGGCGAAAGCACGCTCGTCCCGAGGTGAAACGAGAGAAAGCACGCGCTTTCTGAGCACTTCTTGCAAAGAGTGCAAGAGCAGGCTCGTCGCGAGTTGAAGCGAGAAATAGCACGCGCTTTCGGAGCACTTCTAGCAAAGAGGGCAAGAGCAGGCTGGTCGCGAGTTGAAACGACTCGCGCTTTGAGAGCACTTCTAGCAAAGAGTGCAAGAGCAGGCTCGTCGCGAGGTGAAACGAGAGATGGCACGCGCTTTCCGAGCACTTCTAGCGAAGAGGGCAAGAGCAGGCTCGTCGCGAGGTGAAACGAGAGATAGCACGCGCTTTCCGAGCACTTCTAGGAAAGAGGGCAAGAGCAGGCTCGTCGCGAGGTGAAGCGAGAAATAGCGCACACATTCCGAGCGCTTCTAGCAAAGAGGGCAAGAGCACGCACGTCGCGAGGTTAAACGAGAGAAAGCACGCGCTTTCCGAGCACTTCTAGCAAAGAAGGCAAAAGCAGGCTCGTCCCGAGGTGAAACGAGAGAAAGCAAGCGCTTTCCGAGCACTTCTAGCAAAGAGGGCAAGAGCAGGCTCGTCGCGAGGTGAAACGAGAGATAGCACGCGCTTTACGAGCACTTCTAGCAAAGAGGGCAAGAGCAGGCTCGTCGCGAGGTGAAACGAGAGATAGCACGCGCTTTCCGAGCACTTCTAGCAAAGAGGGCAAACGCAGGCTCCTCGCGAGGTAAAACGAGAGATAGCACGCGCTTTGCGAGCACTTCTAGCAAAGAGGGCAAAAGCAGGCTTCTCGCGAGGTGAAACGAGAGATAGCACGCACTTTCCGAGTCCATTGAGCAAAGAGAGCAACAGCAGGCTCATTGCCAGTTGAAACGAGAGATTGCACACTATTTCCGAGCGCATTGAGCAACGAGAGCAACAGCAGGCTCGTCGCTAGGTGAAACGAGACATAGCACGCGTTTTCCGAGCACTTCTAGCAAAGAGGCAAGAGCAGGATCGTCGCGATGTGAAACGACACGCGCTTTCCGAGCACTTCTACCAAAGGGGGCAAGAGCAGGCTCGTCGCGAGGTGAAACGAGAGATAGCACGCGATTTCCGAGCACTTCTAGCAAAGACGGCAAGAGCAGGCTCGTCGCTAGGTGAAACGAGAGATAGTACGCGCTTTCCGAGCACTTGTAGCAAAGAGGCAAGGCCAGGATCGTCGCGAGGCTAAACGAGAGAAAGCACGCGCTTTCTGAGCACGTCTAGCAAAGAGTGCAAGAGCAGGCTCGTCGCGAGTTGAAACGACACGCGCTTTCTGAGCACTTCTAGCAAAGAGGGCAAGAGCAGGCTCGTCGCGAGGTGAAACGAGGGATAGCACGCGCTTTCCGAACACTTCTACCAAAAGGGGCTAGAGCAGGCTCCTCGCGAGGTGGAACGAGAGATAGCACGCGCTTTCTGAGCACTTCTAGCAAAGAGGGCAAGAGCAGGCTCGTCGCGAGGTGAAACGAGAGATAGCACGCGCTTTCCGAGCACTTCTAGCAAAGAGGGCAAGAGCAGGCTCGTCGCGAGGTGAAACGAGAGATAGCACGCGCTTTCTGAGCACTTTTGCAAAGAGGGCAAGAGCAGTCTCGTCGCGAGGTGAAACGAGAGATAGCACGCGCTTTCCGAGCACTTCTAGCAAAGAGGGCAAGAGCAGGCTCCTCGCAAGGTGAAACGAGAGATAGCACGCGCTTTCCGAGCACTTCTAGCAAAGAGGGCAAGAGCAGGTTCGTCTCGATGTGAAACGAGAGAAAGCCCGTGCTTTCTGAGCACTTCTA
Organism: Dermacentor variabilis; assembly: GCF_050947875.1. Lineage (NCBI taxonomy): Eukaryota > Metazoa > Arthropoda > Arachnida > Ixodida > Ixodidae > Dermacentor > Dermacentor variabilis. The sequence goes on from NC_134569.1 coordinate 260,113,875, forward strand.
GCAAAGAGGGCAAGAGCAGGCTCGTCGCGAGTTGAAACGACACGCGCTTTCCGAGCACTTCTAGCAAAGAGGGCAAGAGCAGGCTCGTCGCGAGGTGAAACGAGAGATAGCACGCGCTTTCCGAGCACTTTTAGCAAAGAGGGCAAGAGCAGTCTCGTCGCGAGGTGAAACGAGAGATAGCACGCGCTTTCCGAGCACTTCTAGCAAAGCGGGCAGAAGTAGGCTCGTCGCGAGGTGAAGCGAGAGAAAGCACGCGCTTTCCGAGCACTTCTAGAAAACAGGGCAAAAGCAGGTACGTCGCGAGTTGAAACGAGAGATAGCGCGCGCTTTCCGAGCACTTCTAGGAAAGAGGGCCAGAGCAGGCTCGTCGCGAGGTGAAGCGAGAGATAGCACACACTTCCCGAGCACTTCTAGCAAAGAGGGCAAAGCACGCACGTCGCGAGGTTAAGCGAGAGAAAGCACGCGCTTTCCGAGCACTTCTAGCAAAGAGGGCAAAAGCAGGCTCGTCCCGAGGTGAAACGAGAGAAAGCACGCGCTTTCCGAGCACTTCTAGCAAAGAGGGCAAGAGCAGGCTGGTCGCGAGGTGAAGCGAGAGATAGCACGCGCTTTCCGAGCACTTCTAGCAAAGAGGGCAAGAGCAGGCTCGTCGCGAGGTGAAGCGAGAAATAGCGCACACATTCCGAGCGCTTCTAGCAAAGAGGGCAAGAGCACGCACGTCGCGAGGTTAAACGAGAGAAAGCACGCGCTTTCCGAGCACTTCTAGCAAAGAAGGCAAAAGCAGGCTCGTCCCGAGGTGAAACGAGAGATAGCACGCGCTTTCTGAGCACTTCTAGCAAAGAGGGCAAGAGCAGGCTCGTCGCGAGGTGAAACGAGAGATAGCACGCGCTTTCCGAGCACTTCTAGCAAAGAGGGCAAGAGCAGGCTCGTCGCGATGTGAAACGAGAGATAGCACGCGCTTTCTGAGCACTTTTGCAAAGAGGGCAAGAGCAGTCTCGTCGCGAGGTGAAACGAGAGATAGCACGCGCTTTCCGAGCACTTCTAGCAAAGAGGGCAAGAGCAGGCTCCTCGCAAGGAGAAACGAGAGATAGCACGCGCTTTCCGAGCACTTCTAGCAAAGAGGGCAAGAGCAGGTTCGTCTCGATGTGAAACGAGAGAAAGCCCGTGCTTCCTGAGCACTTCTAGCAAAGAGGGCAAGAGCAGGCTCGTCGCGAGTTGAAACGACACGCGCTTTCCGAGCACTTCTAGCAAAGAGGGCAAGAGCAGGCTCGTCGCGAGGTGAAACGAGAGATAGCACGCGCTTTCCGAGCACTTTTAGCAAAGAGGGCAAGAGCAGTCTCGTCGCGAGGTGAAACGAGAGATAGCACGCGCTTTCCGAGCATTCTAGCAAAGCGGGCAGAAGTAGGCTCGTCGCGAGGTGAAGCGAGAGAAAGCACGCGCTTTCCGAGCACTTCTAGAAAACAGGGCAAAAGCAGGTACGTCGCGAGTTGAAACGAGAGATAGCGCGCGCTTTCCGAGCACTTCTAGCAAAGAGGGCAAGAGCGGGCTCGTCGCGAGGTGAAGCGAGAAATAGCGCACACATTCCGAGCGCTTCTAGCAAAGAGGGCAAGAGCACGCACGTCGCGAGGTTAAACGAGAGAAAGCACGCGCTTTCCGAGCACTTCTAGCAAAGAAGGCAAAAGCAGGCTCGTCGCGAGGTGAAACGAGAGATAGCACGCGCTTTCCGAGCACTTCTAGCAAAGAGGGCAAAAGCAGGCTCGTCGCGAGGTGAAACAAGAGATAGCACGCGCTTTGCGAGCACTTTAAGCAAAGAGGGCAAAAGCAGGCTTCTCGCGAGGTGAAACGAGAGATAGCACGCACTTTCCGAGTGCATTGAGCAAAGAGAGCAACAGCAGGCTCATTGCCAGTTGAAACGAGAGATTGCACACTATTTCCGAGCGCATTGAGCAACGAGAGCAACAGCAGGCTCGTCGCTAGGTGAAACGAGACATAGCACGCGTTTTCCGAGCACTTCTAGCAAAGAGGCAAGAGCAGGATCGTCGCGAAGCTAAACGAGAGAAAGCACGCGCTTTCTGAGCACTTCTAGCAAAGAGTGCAAGAGCAGGCTCGTCGCGATGTGAAACGACACGCGCTTTACGAGCACTTCTACCAAAGGGGGCAAGAGCAGGCTCGTCGCGAGGTGAAACGAGAGATAGCACGCGATTTCCGAGCACTTCTGGCAAAGAGGGCAAGAGCAGGCTCCTCGCGAGGTGAAACGAGATATAGCACGCGCTTTCCGAGCGCTTCTAGCAATGAGGGCAAGAGCAGGCTCGTCTCGAGGTGAAACGAGAGAAAGCACGCACTTTCTGAGCACTTCTAGCAAAGAGGGCAAGAGCAGGCTCGTCGCGAGGTGAAACGAGAGATAGCACGCGCTTTCCGAGCACTTCTAGCAAAGAGGGCCAGAGCAGGCTCGTCGCGAGGTGAAACGAGAGACAGCACGTGCTTTCCGAGAACTTCTAGCAACGAGGGCGAGAGCAGGCTCGTCGCTAGGTGAAACGAGAGATAGTACGCGCTTTCCGAGCACTTGTAGCAAAGAGGCAAGGCCAGGATCGTCGCGAGGCTAAACGAGAGAAAGCACGCGCTTTCTTAGCACTTCTAGCAAAGAGGGCAAGAGCAGGCTCCTCGCAAGGTGAAACGAGATATAGCACGCGCTTTCCGAGCGCTTCTAGCAATGAGGGCAAGAGCAGGCTCGTCTCGATGTGAAACGAGAGAAAGCCCGTGCTTTCTGAGCACTTCTAGCAAAGAGGGCAAGAGCAGGCTCGTCGCGAGTTAAAACGACACGCGCTTTCCGAGCACTTCTAGCAAAGAGGGCAAGAGCAGGCTCGTCGCGAGGTGAAACGAGAGATAGCACGCGCTTTCCGAGCACTTTTAGCAAAGAGGGCAAGAGCAGTCTCGTCGCGAGGTGAAACGAGAGATAGCACGCGCTTTCCCAGCACTTCTAGCAAAGAGGGCAAGAGCACGCACGTCGCGAGGTTAAACGAGAGAAAGCACGCGCTTTCCGAGCACTTCTAGCAAAGAGGGCAAAAGCAGGCTCGTCCCGAGGTGAAACGAGAGAAAGCACGCGCTTTCCGAGCACTTCTAGCAAAGAGGGCAAGAGCAGGCTCGTCGCGAGGTGAAGCGAGAGATAGCACGCGCTTTCCGAGCACTTCTAGCAAAGAGGGCAAGAGCAGGCTCGTCGCGAGATGAAGCGAGAGATAGCACGCACTTTCCGAGCAGTTCTAGCAAAGAGGGCAAGAGCACGCTCGTCGCGAGGTGAAACGAGAGAAAGCACGCGCTTTCCGAGCACTTCTAGAAAAGAGGGCAAAAGCAGGCTCGTCCCGAGGTGAAACGAGGGAAAGCACGCGCTTTCCGAGAACTTCTAGCAAAGAGGGCAAGAGCAGGCTCGTCGCGAGGTGAAACGAGAGATAGCACGCGCTTTCTGAGCACTTCTAGCAAAGAGTGCAAGAGCAGGCTCGTCGCGAGTTGAAGCGAGAAATAGCACGCGCTTTCGGAACACTTCTAGCAAAGAGGGCAAGAGCAGCCTCGTCGCGAGTTGAAACGAGAGATAGCACGCGCTTTCCGAGCACTTCTAGCAAAGAGGGCAAGAGCAGGCTCGTCGCGAAGTGAAGCGAGAGATAGCACGCACTTTCCGAGCACTTCTAGCAAAGAGGGCAAAAGCAGGCTCGTCCCGATGTGAAACGAGAGAAAGCACGCGCTTTCCGAGCACTTCTAGCAAAGAGGGCAAGAGCAGGCTCGTCGCGAGGTGAAACGAGATATAGCACGCGCTTTCCGAGCACTTCTACCAAAGAGGGCAAGAGCAGGCTCGTCGCGAGGTGAAACGAGAGATAGCACGCGCTTTCCGAGAACATCTAGAAAAGAGGGCAACAGCAGGCTCGTCGCTAGGTGAAACGAGACATAGCACGCGTTTTCCGAGCACTTCTAGCAAAGAGGCAAGAGCAGGATCGTCGCGAAGCTAAACGAGAGAAAGCACGCGCTTTCTGAGCACTTCTAGCAAAGAGTGCAAGAGCAGGCTCGTCGCGATGTGAAACGACACGCGCTTTACGAGCACTTCTACCAAAGGGGGCAAGAGCAGGCTCGTCGCGAGGTGAAACGAGAGATAGCACGCGATTTCCGAGCACTTCTAGCAAAGAGGGCAAGAGCAGGCTCCTCGCGAGGTGAAACGAGATATAGCACGCGCTTTCCGAGCGCTTCTAGCAATGAGGGCAAGAACAGGCTCGTCTCGAGGTGAAACGAGAGAAAGCACGCACTTTCTGAGCACTTCTAGCAAAGAGGGCAAGAGCAGGCTCGTCGCGAGGTGAAACGAGAGATAGCACGCGCTTTCCGAGCACTTCTAGCAAAGAGGGCAACAGCAGGCTCGTCGCGAAGTGAAGCGAGAGATAGCACGCACTTTCCGAGCACTTCTAGCAAAGAGGGCAAAAGCAGGCTCGTCCCGAGGTGAAACGAGAGAAAGCACGCGCTTTCCGAGCACTTCTAGCAAAGAGGGCAAGAGCAGGCTCGTCGCGAGGTGAAACGAGAGATAGCACGCGCTTTCCGAGCACTTCTACCAAAGAGGGCAAGAGCAGGCTCGTCGCGAGGTGAAACGAGAGATAGCACGCGCTTTCCGAGAACATCTAGAAAAGAGGGCAACAGCAGGCTCGTCGCTAGGTGAAACGAGACATAGCACGCGTTTTCCGAGCACTTCTAGCAAAGAGGCAAGAGCAGGATCGTCGCGAAGCGAAACGAGAGAAAGCACGCGCTTTCTGAGCACTTCTAGCAAAGAGTGCAAGAGCAGGCTCGTCGCGATGTGAAACGACACGCGCTTTACGAGCACTTCTACCAAAGGGGGCAAGAGCAGGCTCGTCGCGAGGTGAAACGAGAGATAGCACGCGATTTCCGAGCACTTCTAGCAAGAGCAGGCTCCTCGCGAGGTGAAACGAGATATAGCACGCGCTTTCCGAGCGCTTCTAGCAATGAGGGCAAGAGCAGGCTCGTCTCGAGGTGAAACGAGAGAAAGCACGCACTTTCTGAGCACTTCTAGCAAAGAGGGCAAGAGCAGGCTCGTCGCGAGGTGAAACGAGAGATAGCACGCGCTTTCCGAGCACTTCTAGCAAAGAGGGCCAGAGCAGGCTCGTCGCGAGGTGAAACGAGAGACAGCACGTGCTTTCCGAGAACTTCTAGCAACGAGGGCGAGAGCAGGCTCGTCGCTAGGTGAAACGAGAGATAGTACGCGCTTTCCGAGCACTTGTAGCAAAGAGGCAAGGCCAGGATCGTCGCGAGGCTAAACGAGAGAAAGCCCTTGCTTTCTGAGCACTTCTAGCAAAGAGGGCAAGAGCAGGCTCGTCGCGAGTTAAAACGACACGCGCTTTCCGAGCACTTCTAGCAAAGAGGGCAAGAGCAGGCTCGTCGCGAGGTGAAACGAGAGATAGCACGCGCTTTCCGAGCACTTTTAGCAAAGAGGGCAAGAGCAGTCTCGTCGCGAGGTGAAACGAGAGATAGCACGCGCTTTCCCAGCACTTCTAGCAAAGAGGGCAAGAGCACGCACGTCGCGAGGTTAAACGAGAGAAAGCACGCGCTTTCCGAGCACTTCTAGCAAAGAGGGCAAAAGCAGGCTCGTCCCGAGGTGAAACGAGAGAAAGCACGCGCTTTCCGAGCACTTCTAGCAAAGAGGGCAAGAGCACGCTCGTCGCGAGGTGAAACGAGAGAAAGCACGCGCTTTCCGAGCACTTCTAGAAAAGAGGGCAAAAGCAGGCTCGTCCCGAGGTGAAACGAGGGAAAGCACGCGCTTTCCGAGAACTTCTAGCAAAGAGGGCAAGAGCAGGCTCGTCGCGAGGTGAAACGAGAGATAGCACGCGCTTTCTGAGCACTCCTAGCAAAGAGTGCAAGAGCAGGCTCGTCGCGAGTTGAAGCGAGAAATAGCACGCGCTTTCGGAACACTTCTAGCAAAGAGGGCAAGAGCAACCTCGTCGCGAGTTGAAACGAGAGATAGCACGCGCTTTCCGAGCACTTCTAGCAAAGAGGGCAAGAGCAGGCTCGTCGCGAAGTGAAGCGAGAGATAGCACGCACTTTCCGAGCACTTCTAGCAAAGAGGGCAAAAGCAGGCTCGTCCCGAGGTGAAACGAGAGAAAGCACGCGCTTTCCGAGCACTTCTAGCAAAGAGGGCAAGAGCAGGCTCGTCGCGAGGTGAAACGAGAGATAGCACGCGCTTTCCGAGCACTTCTACCAAAGAGGGCAAGAGCAGGCTCGTCGCGAGGAGAAACGAGAGATAGCACGCGCTTTCCGAGAACATCTAGAAAAGAGGGCAAGAGCAGGCTCGTCGCGAGGTGAAACGAGAGATAGCACGCGCTTTCCGAGCACTTCTATCAAAGAGGGCAAGAGCAGGCTCGTCGCGAGGTGAAACGAGAGATAGCACGTGCTTTGCGAGCACTTCTAGAAAGAGGGCAAGAGCAGGCTCGTCGCGAGGTGAAACGAGAGATAGCACGCGCTTTCGGAGCACTTCTAGCAAAGAGGGCAAGAGCAGGCTCGTCTCGAGTTGAAACGACACGCGCTTTCCGAGCACTTCTAGCAAAGAGGGCAAGAGCAGGCTCGTCGCGAGTTGAAATGAGAGAGCACGCGCTTTCCGAGCACTTCAAGCAAAGAGGGCAAGAGCAGGCTCGTCGCGAGATGAAGCGAGAGATAGCACGCACTTTCCGAGCACTTCTAGCAAAGAGGGCAAGAGCACGCTCGTCGCGACGTGAAACGAGAGAAAGCACGCGCTTTCCGAGCACTTCTAGAAAAGAGGGCAAAAGCAGGCTCGTCCCGAGGTGAAACGAGAGAAAGCACGCGCTTTCCGAGCACTTCTAGCAAAGAGGGCCAGAGCAGGCTCGTCGCGAGGTGAAACGAGAGACAGCACGTGCTTTCCGAGAACTTCTAGCAACGAGGGCGAGAGCAGGCTCGTCGCTAGGTGAAACGAGAGATAGTACGCGCTTTCCGAGCACTTGTAGCAAAGAGGCAAGGCCAGGATCGTCGCGAGGCTAAACGAGAGAAAGCCCGTGCTTTCTGAGCACTTCTAGCAAAGAGGGCAAGAGCAGGCTCGTCGCGAGTTAAAACGACACGCGCTTTCCGAGCACTTCTAGCAAAGAGGGCAAGAGCAGGCTCGTCGCGAGGTGAAACGAGAGATAGCACGCGCTTTCCGAGCACTTTTAGCAAAGAGGGCAAGAGCAGTCTCGTCGCGAGGTGAAACGAGAGATAGCACGCGCTTTCCCAGCACTTCTAGCAAAGAGGGCAAGAGCACGCACGTCGCGAGGTTAAACGAGAGAAAGCACGCGCTTTCCGAGCACTTCTAGCAAAGAGGGCAAAAGCAGGCTCGTCCCGAGGTGAAACGAGAGAAAGCACGCGCTTTCCGAGCACTTCTAGCAAAGAGGGCAAGAGCAGGCTCGTCGCGAGGTGAAGCGAGAGATAGCACGCGCTTTCCGAGCACTTCTAGCAAAGAGGGCAAGAGCAGGCTCGTTGCGAGATGAAGCGAGAGATGGCACGCACTTTCCGAGCAGTTCTAGCAAAGAGGGCAAGAGCACGCTCGTCGCGAGGTGAAACGAGAGAAAGCACGCGCTTTCCGAGCACTTCTAGAAAAGAGGGCAAAAGCAGGCTCGTCCCGAGGTGAAACGAGGGAAAGCACGCGCTTTCCGAGAACTTCTAGCAAAGAGGGCAAGAGCAGGCTCGTCGCGAGGTGAAACGAGAGATAGCACGCGCTTTCTGAGCACTCCTAGCAAAGAGTGCAAGAGCAGGCTCGTCGCGAGTTGAAGCGAGAAATAGCACGCGCTTTCGGAACACTTCTAGCAAAGAGGGCAAGAGCAACCTCGTCGCGAGTTGAAACGAGAGATAGCACGCGCTTTCCGAGCACTTCTAGCAAAGAGGGCAAGAGCAGGCTCGTCGCGAAGTGAAGCGAGAGATAGCACGCACTTTCCGAGCACTTCTAGCAAAGAGGGCAAAAGCAGGCTCGTCCCGAGGTGAAACGAGAGAAAGCACGCGCTTTCCGAGCACTTCTAGCAAAGAGGGCAAGAGCAGGCTCGTCGCGAGGTGAAACGAGAGATAGCACGCGCTTTCCGAGCACTTCTACCAAAGAGGGCAAGAGCAGGCTCGTCGCGAGGTGAAACGAGAGATAGCACGCGCTTTCCGAGAACATCTAGAAAAGAGGGCAAGAGCAGGCTCGTCGCGAGGTGAAACGAGAGATAGCACGCGCTTTCCGAGCACTTCTATCAAAGAGGGCAAGAGCAGGCTCGTCGCGAGGTGAAACGAGAGATAGCACGTGCTTTGCGAGCACTTCTAGAAAGAGGGCAAGAGCAGGCTCGTCGCGAGGTGAAACGAGAGATAGCACGCGCTTTCGGAGCACTTCTAGCAAAGAGGGCAAGAGCAGGCTCGTCTCGAGTTGAAACGACACGCGCTTTCCGAGCACTTCTAGCAAAGAGGGCAAGAGCAGGCTCGTCGCGAGTTGAAATGAGAGAGCACGCGCTTTCCGAGCACTTCAAGCAAAGAGGGCAAGAGCAGGCTCGTCGCGAGATGAAGCGAGAGATAGCACGCACTTTCCGAGCACTTCTAGCAAAGAGGGCAAGAGCACGCTCGTCGCGACGTGAAACGAGAGAAAGCACGCGCTTTCCGAGCACTTCTAGAAAAGAGGGCAAAAGCAGGCTCGTCCCGAGGTGAAACGAGAGAAAGCACGCGCTTTCCGAGCACTTCTAGAAAAGAGGGCAAAAGCAGGCTCGTCCCGAGGTGAAACGAGAGACAGCACGCGCTTTCCGAGCACTTCTAGCAAAGAGGGCCAGAGCAGGCTCGTCGCGAGGTGAAGCGAGAGATAGCACACACTTTCCGAGCACTTCTAGCAAAGAGGGCAAGAGCACGCACGTCGCGAGGTTAAACGAGAGAAAGGACGCGCTTTCCGAGCACTTCTAGCAAAGAGGGCAAAAGCAGGCTCGTCCCGAGGTGAAACGAGAGAAAGCACGCGCTTTCCGAGCACTTCTAGCAAAGAGGGCAAGAGCAGGCTCGTCGCGAGGTGAAACAAGAGATAGCACGCGCTTTGCGAGCACTTTAAGCAAAGAGGGCAAAAGCAGGCTTCTCGCGAGGTGAAACGAGAGATAGCACGCACTTTCCGAGTGCATTGAGCAAAGAGAGCAACAGCAGGCTCATTGCCAGTTGAAACGAGAGATTGCACACTATTTCCGAGCGCATTGAGCAACGAGAGCAACAGCAGGCTCGTCGCTAGGTGAAACGAGACATAGCACGCGTTTTCCGAGCACTTCTAGCAAAGAGGCAAGAGCAGGATCGTCGCGAAGCTAAACGAGAGAAAGCACGCGCTTTCTGAGCACTTCTAGCAAAGAGTGCAAGAGCAGGCTCGTCGCGATGTGAAACGACACGCGCTTTACGAGCACTTCTACCAAAGGGGGCAAGAGCAGGCTCGTCGCGAGGTGAAACGAGAGATAGCACGCGATTTCCGAGCACTTCTAGCAAAGAGGGCAAGAGCAGGCTCCTCGCGAGGTGAAACGAGATATAGCACGCGCTTTCCGAGCGCTTCTAGCAATGAGGGCAAGAGCAGGCTCGTCTCGAGGTGAAACGAGAGAAAGCACGCGCTTTCTGAGCACTTCTAGCAAAGAGGGCAAGAGCAGGCTCGTCGCGAGGTGAAACGAGAGATAGCACGCGCTTTCCGAGCACTTCTAGCAAAGAGGGCCAGAGCAGGCTCGTCGCGAGGTGAAACGAGAGACAGCACGTGCTTTCCGAGAACTTCTAGCAACGAGGGCGAGAGCAGGCTCGTCGCTAGGTGAAACGAGAGATAGTACGCGCTTTCCGAGCACTTGTAGCAAAGAGGCAAGACCAGGATCGTCGCGAGGCTAAACGAGAGAAAGCACGCGCTTTCTGAGCACTTCTAGCAAAGAGGGCAAGAGCAGGCTCCTCGCAAGGTGAAACGAGATATAGCACGCGCTTTCCGAGCGCTTCTAGCAATGAGGGCAAGAGCAGGCTCGTCTCGATGTGAAACGAGAGAAAGCCCGTGCTTTCTGAGCACTTCTAGCAAAGAGGGCGAGAGCAGGCTCGTCGCGAGTTAAAACGACACGCGCTTTCCGAGCACTTCTAGCAAAGAGGGCAAGAGCAGGCTCGTCGCGAGGTGAAACGAGAGATAGCACGCGCTTTCCGAGCACTTTTAGCAAAGAGGGCAAGAGCAGTCTCGTCGCGAGGTGAAACGAGAGATAGCACGCGCTTTCCCAGCACTTCTAGCAAAGAGGGCAAGAGCACGCACGTCGCGAGGTTAAACGAGAGAAAGCACGCGCTTTCCGAGCACTTCTAGCAAAGAGGGCAAAAGCAGGCTCGTCCCGAGGTGAAACGAGAGAAAGCACGCGCTTTCCGAGCACTTTTAGCAAAGAGGGCAAGAGCAGGCTCGTCGCGAGGTGAAGCGAGAGATAGCACGCGCTTTCCGAGCACTTCTAGCAAAGAGGGCAAGAGCAGGCTCGTCGCGAGATGAAGCGAGAGATAGCACGCACTTTCCGAGCAGTTCTAGCAAAGAGGGCAAGAGCACGCTCGTCGCGAGGTGAAACGAGAGAAAGCACGCGCTTTCCGAGCACTTCTAGAAAAGAGGGCAAAAGCAGGCTCGTCCCGAGGTGAAACGAGGGAAAGCACGCGCTTTCCGAGAACTTCTAGCAAAGAGGGCAAGAGCAGGCTCGTCGCGAGGTGAAACGAGAGATAGCACGCGCTTTCTGAGCACTTCTAGCAAAGAGTGCAAGAGCAGGCTCGTCGCGAGTTGAAGCGAGAAATAGCACGCGCTTTCGGAGCACTTCTAGCAAAGAGGGCAAGAGCAGCCTCGTCGAGAGTTGAAACGAGAGATAGCACGCGCTTTCCGAGCACTTCTAGCAAAGAGGGCAAGAGCAGGCTCGTCGCGAAGTGAAGCGAGAGATAGCACGCACTTTCCGAGCACTTCTAGCAAAGAGGGCAAAAGCAGGCTCGTCCCGAGGTGAAACGAGAGAAAGCACGCGCTTTCCGAGCACTTCTAGCAAAGAGGGCAAGAGCAGGCTCGTCGCGAGGTGAAACGAGAGATAGCACGCGCTTTCCGAGCACTTCTACCAAAGAGGGCAAGAGCAGGCTCGTCGCGAGTTGAAACGAGAGATAGCACGCGCTTTCCGAGAACATCTAGAAAAGAGGGCAAGAGCAGGCTCGTCGCGAGGTGAAACGAGAGATAGCACGCGCTTTCCGAGCACTTCTATCAAAGAGGGCAAGAGCAGGCTCGTCGCGAGGTGAAACGAGAGATAGCACGTGCTTTGCGAGCACTTCTAGAAAGAGGGCAAGAGCAGGCTCGTCGCGAGGTGAAACGAGAGATAGCACGCGCTTTCGGAGCACTTCTAGCAAAGAGGGCAAGAGCAGGCTCGTCTCGAGTTGAAACGACACGCGCTTTCCGAGCACTTCTAGCAAAGAGGGCAAGAGCAGGCTCGTCGCGAGTTGAAATGAGAGAGCACGCGCTTTCCGAGCACTTCAAGCAAAGAGGGCAAGAGCAGGCTCGTCGCGAGATGAAGCGAGAGATAGCACGCACTTTCCGAGCACTTCTAGCAAAGAGGGCAAGAGCACGCTCGTCGCGACGTGAAACGAGAGAAAGCACGCGCTTTCCGAGCACTTCTAGAAAAGAGGGCAAAAGCAGGCTCGTCCCGAGGTGAAACGAGAGAAAGCACGCGCTTTCCGAGCACTTCTAGAAAAGAGGGCAAAAGCAGGCTCGTCCCGAGGTGAAACGAGAGACAGCACGCGCTTTCCGAGCACTTCTAGCAAAGAGGGCCAGAGCAGGCTCGTCGCGAGGTGAAGCGAGAGATAGCACACACTTTCCGAGCACTTCTAGCAAAGAGGGCTAAAGCAGGCTCGTCCCGAGGTGAAACGAGAGAAAGCACGCGCTTTCCGAGCACTTCTAGCAAAGAGGGCAAGAGCAGGCTCGTCGCGAGGTGAAGCGAGAGAAAGCACGCGCTTTCTGAGCACTTCTTGCAAAGAGGGCAAGAGCACGCTCGTCGCGAGGTGAAACGAGAGAAAGCACGCGCTTTCCGAGCACTTCTACCAAAGGGGGCAAAAGCAGGCTCCTCGCGAGGTGAAACGAGAGATAGCACGCGCTTTCCGAGCACTTCTAGCAAAGAGGGCAAGAGCAGGCTCGTCTCGAGGTGAAGCGAGAGAAAGCACTCGCTTTCCGAGCACTTCTAGCAAAGAGGGCAAGAGCAGGCTCGTCGCGAGGTGAAGCGAGAGAAAGCACGCGCTTTCTGAGCACTTCTTGCAAAGAGGGCAAGAGCACGCTCGTCGCGAGGTGAAACGAGAGAAAGCACGCGCTTTCCGAGCACTTCTACCAAAGGGGGCAAAAGCAGGCTCCTCGCGAGGTGAAACGAGAGATAGCACGCGCTTTCCGAGCACTTCTAGCAAAGAGGGCAAGAGCAGGCTCGTCTCGAGGTGAAGCGAGAGAAAGCACTCGCTTTCCGAGCACTTCTAGCAAAGAGGGCAAGAGCAGGCTCGTCGCGAGGTGAAACGAGAGGTAGCACGCGCTTTCCGAGCACTTCTAGCAAAGAGGCAAGAGCAAGATCGCCGCGAGGCAAAACGAGTGAAAGCACGCGCTTTCCGAGCACTTCTAGCAAAGAGGGCAAGAGCAGGCTCGTCTCGGGGAGAAACGAGAGAAAGCACGCGCTTTCCGAGCACTTCTAGCAAAGAGGCAAGAGCAGAATCGTCGCGAGGCTAAACGAGAGAAAGCACGCGCTTTCCGAGCACTTCTAGCAAAGAGGGCAAAAGCAGGTTCGTCGCGTGTTGAAACGAGAGATAGCACGCGCCTTCCAAGCACTTCTAGCAAAGAGGGCCATAGCAGGCTCGTCGCGAGGTGAAGCGAGAGATAGCAAACACTTCCCGAGCACTTCTAGCAAAGAGGGCTAGAGCACGCACGTCGCGAGGTTAAACGAGAGAAAGTACGCGCTTTCCGAGCACTTCTAGCAAAGAGGGCAAAAGCAGGCTCGTCCCGAGGTGAAACGAGAGAAAGCTCGCGCTTTCGGAGCACTTCTAGCAAAGACGGCAAGAGCAGGCTCGTCGCGAGGTGAAGCGAGAGATAGCACGCGCTTTCCGAGCACTTCTAGCAAAGAGGACAAGAGCAGGCTCGTCGCGAGTTGAAACGAGAGATAGCACGCCCTTTCCGAGCACTTCTAGCAAAGAGGGCAAGAGCAGGCTCGTCGCGAGATGAAGCGAGAGATAGCACGCACTTTCCGAGCACTTCTAGAAAAGAGGGCAAAAGCAGGCTCGTCCCGAGGTGAAACGAGAGACAGCACGCGCTTTCCGAGCACTTCTAGCAAAGAGGGCAAGAGCAGGCTCGTGGCGAGGTGAAACGAGAGATAGCACGCGCTTTCCGATCTCTCCTTGCAAAGAGGGCAAGAGCAGGCTCGTCGCGAGGTGAAACGAGAGATACCACGCGCTTTCCGAGCACTTCTACCAAAGGGGGCAAGAGCAGGCTCCTCGCGAGGTGGAACGAGAGATAGCACGCGCTTTCTGAGCACTTCTAGCAAAGAGGGCAAGAGCAGGCTCGTCGCGAGGTGAAACGAGAGATAGCACGCGCTTTCCGAGCACCTCTAGCAAAGAGGGCAAGAGCAGTCTCGTCGCGAGGTGAAACGAGAGATAGCACGTGCTTTCCGAGCACTTCTAGCAAAGAGGGCAAGAGCAGGCTCGTCGCGAGGTGAAACGAGAGATAGCACGCGCTTTCCGAGCACTTCTAGCAAAGAGGGCCAGAGCAGGCTCATCGCGAGGTGAAGCGAGAGATAGCACACACTTCCCGAGCACTTCTAGCAAAGAGGGCAAGAGCACGCACGTCGCGAGGTTAAACGAGAGAAAACACGCGCTTTCCGAGCACTTCTAGCAAAGAGGGCAAAATCAGGCTCGTCCCGAGGTGAAACGAGAGAAAGCACGCGCTTTCCGAGCACTTCTAGCAAAGAGGGCAAGAGCAGGCTCGTCGCGAGGTGAAGCGAGAGATAGCACGCGCTTTCCGAGCACGTCTAGCAAAGAGGGCAAGAGCAGGCTCGTCGCGAGTTGAAACGAGAAATAGCACGCGCTTTCCGATCTCTCCTTGCAAAGAGGGCAAGAGCAGGCTCGTCGCAAGGTGAAACGAGAGATAGCGCGCGCTTTCCGAGCACTTCTAGCAAAGAGAGCAACAGCAGGCTCAATGCCAGCTGAAACGAGAGATTGCACACTACTTCCGAGCGCATTGAGCAACGAGAGCTACAGCAGGCTCGTCGCTAGGGGAAACGAGAGATAGCACTCGTTTTCCGAGCACTTCTAGCAAAGAGGCAAGAGCAGGCTCGTCTCGAGGTGAAACGAGAGAAAGCACGCACTTTCTGAGCACTTCTAGCAAAGACGGCAAGAGCAGGCTCGTCGCGAGTTTAAACGACACGCGCTTTCCGAGCACTTCTAGCAAAGAGGGCAAGAGCAGGCTCGTCGCGAGGTGAAACAAGAGATAGCACGCGCTTTCCGAGCACTTCTAGCAAAGAGGGCAAGAGCAGGCTCCTCGCGAGGTGAAACGAGAGATAGCACGTGCTTTCCGAGAACTTCAAGCAACGAGGGCAAGAGCAGGCTCGTCGCTAGGTGAAACGAGAGATAGTACGCGCTTTCCGAGCACTTGCAGCAAAGAGGCAAGACCAGGATCGTCGCGAGGCTAAACGAGAGAAAGCACGCGCTTTCTCAGCACTTCTAGCAAAGAGTGCAAGAGCAGGCTCGTCGCGAGTTGAAACGACACGCGCTTTCCGAGCACTTCTTGCAAAGAGGGCAAGAGCAGGCTCGTCTCGATGTGAAACGAGAGAAAGCACGTGCTTTCTGAGCACTTCTAGCAAAGAGGGCAAGAGCAGGCTCGTCGCGAGTTGAAACGACACGCGCTTTCCAAACACTTCTAGCAAAGAGGGCAAGAGCAGGTTCGTCGCGAGGTGAAACGAGAGATAGCACACGCTTTCCGAGCACTTTTAGCAAAGAGGGCAAGAGCAGTCTCGTCGCGAGGTGAAACGAGAGATAGCACGCGCTTTCCGAGCACTTCTAGCAAAGCGGGCAGGAGCAGGCTCGTCGCGAGGTGAAGCGAGAGATAGCACGCACTTTCCGAGCACTTCTAGCACAGAGGGCAAGAGCACGCTCGTCGCGAGGTGAAACGATAGAAAGCACGCGCTTTCCGAGCACTTCTAGAAAACAGGGCAAAAGCAGGTTCGTCGCGAGTTGAAACGAGAGATAGCACGCGCTTTCCGAGCACTTCTGGCAAAGAGGGCCAGAGCAGGCTCGTCGCGAGGTGAAGCGAGAGATAGCACGCACTTTCCGAGCACTTCTAGCACAGAGGGCAAGAGCACGCACGTCGCGAGGTTAAACGAGAGAAAACACGCGCTTTCCGAGCACTTCTAGCAAAGAGGGCAAAATCAGGCTCGTCCCGAGGTGAAACGAGAGAAAGCACGCGCTTTCCGAGCACCTCTAGCAAAGAGGGCAAGAGCAGGCTCGTCGCGAGGTGAAGCGAGAGATAGCACGCGCTTTCCGAGCACGTCTAGCAAAGAGGGCAAGAGCAGGCTCGTCGCGAGTTGAAACGAGAAATAGCACGCACTTTCCGAGCACTTCTAGCAAAGAGGGCAAGAGCACGCTCGTCGCGAGGTGAAACGAGAGAAAGCACGCGCTTTCCGAGCACTTCTAGAAAAGAGGGCAAAAGCAGGCTCGTCCCGAGGTGAAACGAGAGACAGCACGCGCTTTCCGAGCACTTCTAGCAAAGAGGTCAAGAGCAGGCTCGTAGCGAGGTGAAACGAGAGATAGCACGCGCTTTCCGATCTCTCCTTGCAAAGAGGGCAAGAGCAGGCTCGTCGCGAGGTGAAGCGAGAGATAGCACGCACTTTCCGAGGACTTCTAGCAAAGAGGGCAAGAGCAGGCTTGTCGCGAGGTGAAACGAGGGAAAGCACGCGCTTTCCGAGCACTTCTAGCAAAGAGGGCAAGAGCAGGCTCGCCGCGAGGTGAAACGAGAGAAAGCACGCGCTTTCCGAGCACTTCTAGCAAAAAGGGCAAGAGCAGGCTCGTCGCTAGGTGAAACGAGAGATAGCACGCGCTTTCCGAGCACTTCTAGCAAAGAGGCAAGAGCAGCATCGTCGCGAGGCTAAACGAGAGAAAGCACGCGCTTTCTGAGCACTTCCAGCAAAGAGTGCAAGAGCAGGCTCGTCGCGAGTTGAAGAGAGAAATAGCACGCGCTTTCTGAGCACTTCTTGCAAAGAGTGCAAGAGCAGGCTCGTCGCGAGTTGAAGCGAGAAATAGCACGCGCTTTCGGAGCACTTGTAGCAAAGAGGGCAAGAGCAGGCTCGTCGCGATTTGAAACGAGAGATCGCACGCACTTTCCGAGCACTTCTAGCAAAGAGGGCAAGAGCACACTCGTCGCGAGGTGAAACCAGAGATAGCACGTGCTTTCCGAGCACTTTTAGCAAAGAGGGCAAGAGCAGGCTCGTCGCGAGGTGAAGCGACAGATAGCACACACTTTCCGAGCACTTCTAGCAAAGACGGCAAGAGCAGGCTCGTCGCGAGTTGAAACGAGAGAAAGCACGCGTTTTCCGAGCATTTCTAGGTAAGAGGGCAAGAGAAGGCTCGTCGCGAGTTGAAAGGAGAGATAGCACGCGCTTTCCGAGCACTTCTAGCAAAGAGGGCAACAGCAGGCTCGTCGCGAGGTGAAACAAGAGATAGCACGCGCTTTCCGAGCACTTCTAGCAAAGAGGGCAAGAGCAGGCTCCTCGCGAGGTGAAACGAGAGATAGCACGTGCTTTCCGAGAACTTCTAGCAACGAGGGCAAGAGCAGGCTCGTCGCTAGGTGAAATGAGAGGTAGTACGCCCTTTCTGAGCAATTGTAGCAAAGAGGCAAGACCAGGATCGTCGCGAGACTAAACGAGAGAAAGCACGCGCTTTCTGAGCACTTCTAGCAAAGAGTGCAAGAGCAGGCTCGTCGCGAGTTGAAACGACACGCGCTTTCCGAGCACTTCTAGCAAAGAGGGCAAGAGCAGGCTCGTCTCGATGTGAAACGAGAGAAAGCACGTGCTTTCTGAGCACTTCTAGCAAAGAGGGCAAGAGCAGGCTCGTCGCGAGTTGAAACGACACGCACTTTCCAAGCACTTCTAGCAAAGAGGGCAAGAGCAGGCTCGCCGCGAGGTGAAACGAGAGATAGCACACGCTTTCCGAGCACTTTTAGCAAAGAGGGCAAGAGCAGTCTCGTCGCGAGGTGAAACGAGAGATAGCACGCGCTTTCCGAGCACTTCTAGCAAAGCGGGCAGGACCAGGCTCGTCGCGAGGTGAAGCGATAGATAGCACGCACTTTCCGAGCACTTCTAGCACAGAGGGCAAGAGCACGCTCGTCGCGAGGTGAAACGAGAGAAAGCACGCGCTTTCCGAGCACTTCTAGAAAACAGGGCAAAAGCAGGTTCGTCGCGAGTTGAAACGAGAGATAGCACGCGCTTTCTGAGCACTTCTAGCAAAGAGGGCCAGAGCAGGCTCGTCGCGAGGTGAAGCGAGAGATAGCACACACTTCCCGAGCACTTCTAGCAAAGAGGGCAAGAGCACGCACGTCGCGAGGTTAAACGAGAGAAAACACGCGCTTTCCGAGCACTTCTAGCAAAGAGGGCAAAAGCAGGCTCGTCCCGAGGTGAAACGAGAGAAAGCACGCGCTTTCCGAGCACTTCTAGCAAAGAGGGCAAGAGCAGGCTCGTCGCGAAGTGAAGCGAGAGATAGCACGCGCTTTCCGAGCACTTCTAGCAAAGAGGGCAAGAGCAGGCTCGTCGCGAGTTGAAACGAGAGATAGCACGCGCTTTCCGAGCACTTCTAGCAAAGAGGGCAAGAGCAGGCTCGTCGCGAGGTGAAACGAGAGATAGCACGCGCTTTCCGATCTCTCCTTGCAAAGAGGGCAAGAGCAGGCGCGTCGCGAGGTGAAGCGAGAGATAGCACGCACTTTCCGAGGACTTCTAGCAAAGAGGGCAAGAGCAGGCTTGTCGCGAGGTGAAACGAGGGGAAAGCACGCGCTTTCCGAGCACTTCTAGCAAAGAGGGCAAGAGCAGGCTCGCCGCGAGATGAAACGAGAGAAAGCACGCGCTTTCCGAGCACTTCTAGCAAAAAGGGCAAGAGCAGGCTCGTCGCTAGGTGAAACGAGAGATAGCACGCGCTTTCCGAGCACTTCTAGCAAAGAGGCAAGAGCAGCATCGTCGCGAGGCTAAACGAGAGAAAGCACGCGCTTTCTGAGCACTTCCAGCAAAGAGTGCAAGAGCAGGCTCGTCGCGAGTTGAAGCGAGAAATAGCGCGCGCTTTCTGAGAACTTCTTGCAAAGTGTGCAAGGGCAGGCTCGTCGCGAGTTGAAGCGAGAAATAGCACGCGCTTTTGGAGCACTTCTAGCAAAGAGGGCAAGAGCAGGCTCGTCGCGATTTGAAACGAGAGATCGCACGCACTTTCCGAGCACTTCTAGCAAAGAGGGCAAGAGCACACTCGTCGCGAGGTGAAACGAGAGATAGCACGTGCTTTCCGAGCACTTTTAGCAAAGAGGGCGAGAGCAGGCTCGTCGCGAGGTGAAACGAGAGATAGCACACACTTTCCGAGCACTTCTAGCAAAGAGGGAAAGAGCAGGCTCGTCGCGAGTTGAAACGAGAGAAAGCACGCGTTTTCCGAGCATTTCTAGGAAAGAGGGCAAGAGAAGGCTCGTCGCGAGTTGAAACGAGAGATAGCACGCGCTTTCCGAGCACTTCTAGCAAAGAGGGCAAGAGCAGGCTCGTCGCGAGGTGAAACAAGAGATAGCACGCGCTTTCCGAGCACTTCTAGCAAAGAGGGCAAGAGCAGGCTCCTCGCGAGGTGAAACGAGAGATAGCACGTGCTTTCCGAGAACTTCTAGCAACGAGGGCAAGAGCAGGCTCGTCGCTAGGTGAAACGAGAGATAGTACGCGCTTTCCGAGCACTTGTAGCAAAGAGGCAAGACCAGGATCGTCGCGAGGCTAAACGAGAGAAAGCACGCGCTTTCTGAGCACTTCTAGCAAAGAATGCAAGAGCAGGCTCGCCCCGAGTTGAAACGACACGCGCTTTCCGAGCACTTCTAGCAAAGAGGGCAAGAGCAGGCTCGTCTCGATGTGAAACGAGAGAAAGCACGTGCTTTCTGAGCACTTCTAGCAAAGAGGGCAAGAGCAGGCTCGTCGCGAGTTGAAACGACACGCGCTTTCCAAGCACTTCTAGCAAAGAGGGCAAGAGCAGGCTCGTCGCGAGGTCAAACGAGAGATAGCACACGCTTTCCGAGCACTTTTAGCAAAGAGGGCAAGAGCAGTCTCGTCGTGAGGTGAAACGAGAGATAGCACGCGCTTTCCGAGCACTTCTAGCAAAGCGGGCAGGAGCAGGCTCGTCGCGAGGTGAAGCGAGAGATAGCACGCACTTTCCGAGCACTTCTAGCACAGAGGGCAAGAGCACGCTCGTCGCGAGGTGAAACGAGAGAAAGCACGCGCTTTCCGAGCACTTCTAGAAAACAGGGCAAAAGCAGGTTCGTCGCGAGTTGAAACGAGAGATAGCACGCGCTTTCCGAGCACTTCTAGCAAAGAGGGCCAGAGCAGGCTCGTCGCGAGGTGAAGCGAGAGATAGCACACACTTCCCGAGCACTTCTAGCAAAGAGGGCAAGAGCACGCACGTCGCGAGGTTAAACGAGAGAAAACACGCGCTTTCCGAGCATTTCTAGCAAAGAGGGCAAAAGCAGGCTCGTCCCGAGGTGAAACGAGAGAAAGCACGCGCTTTCCGAGCACTTCTAGCAAAGAGGGCAAGAGCAGGCTCGTCGCGAGGTGAAGCGAGAGATAGCACGCGCTTTCCGAGCACTTCTAGCAAAGAGGGCAAGAGCAGGCTCGTCGCGAGTTGAAACGAGAGATAGCACGCGCTTTCCGAGCACTTCTAGCAAAGAGGGCAAGAGCAGGCTCGTCGCGAGGTGAAGCGAGAGATAGCACGCACTTTCCGAGCACATCTAGCAAAGAGAGCAAGAGCACGCTCGTCGCGAGGTGAAACGAGAGAAAGCACGCGCTTTCCGAGCACTTCTAGAAAAGAGGGCAAAAGCAGGCTCGTCCCGAGGTGAAACGAGAGACAGCACGCGCTTTCCGACCACTTCTAGCAAAGAGGGCAAGAGAAGGCTCGTCGCGAGTTGAAGCGAGAAATAGCACGCGCTTTCTGAGCACTTCTTGCAAAGAGTGCAAGAGCAGGCTCGTCGCGAGTTGAAGCGAGAAATAGCACGCGCTTTCGGAGCACTTCTAGAAAAGAGGGCAAGAGAAGGCTCGTCGCGAGTTGAAACGAGAGATAGCACGCGCTTTCCGAGGACTTCTAGCAAAGAGGGCAAGAGCAGGCTCGTCGCGAGGTGAAGCGAGAGATAGCACACACTTCCCGAGCACTTCTATCAAAGAGGGCAAGAGGAGGCTCGTCGCGAGGTAAAACGAGACATAGCACGTGCTTTCCGAGCACTTCTAGCAAAGAGGGGAAAAGCAGGCTCGTCGCGAGGTGAAACGCGAGATAGCACGCGCTTTCCGAGAACTTCTAGCAAAGAGTGCAAGAGCAGGCTCGTCGCGAGGTGAAACGAGAGATTGCACGCGGTTTCCGAGCACTTTAACAAAGAGGCAAGAGCAGGATCGTCCCGAGGCTAAACGAGAGAAAGCACGCGTTTTCTGAGCACTTCTTGCAAAGAGTGCAAGAGCAGGCTCGTCGCGAGTTGAAGCGAGAAAGAGCACGCGCTTTCGGAGCACTTCAAGCAAAGAGGGCAAGAGCAGGCTCGTCGCGAGGTGAAACGAGAGATAGCACGCACTTTCCGAGCACTTCTAGAAAAGAGGGCGAAAGCACGCTCGTCCCGAGGTGAAACGAGGGAAAGCACACGTTTTCCGAGAACTTCGAGCAAAGAGGGCAAGAGCAGGCTCGTCGCGTGGTGAAACGAGAGATTGCACGCGGTTTCCGAGCACTTCTAACAAAGAGGCAAGAGCAGGATCGTCCCGAGGCTAAACGAGAGAAAGCACGCGCTTTCTGAGCACTTCTTGCAAAGAGTGCAAGAGCAGGCTCGTCGCGAGTTGAAGCAAGAAATAGCACGCGCTTTCGGAGCACTTCAAGCAAAGAGGGCAAGAGCAGGCTCGTCGCGAGTTGAAACGAGAGAAAGCACGCGTTTTCCGAGCACTTCTAGGAAAGAGGGCAAGAGCAGGCTCGTCGCGAGTTCAAACGAGAGATAGCACACACTTCCCGAGCACTTCTAGCAAAGAGGGCAAGAGCACGCACGTCGCGAGGTTAAACGAGAGAAAACACGCGCTTTGCGAGCACTTCTAGCAAAGAGGGCAAAAGCAGGCTCGTCCCGGGGTGAAACGAGAGAAAGCACGCGCTTTCCGAGCACTTCTAGCAAAGAGGGCAAGAGCAGGCTCGTTGCGAGGTGAAGCGAGAGATAGCACGCGCTTTCCGAGCACTTCTAGCAAAGAGGGCAAGAGCAGGCTCGTCGCGAGTTGAAACGAGAGATAGCACGCGCTTTCCGAGCACTTCTAGCAAAGAGGGCAAGAGCAGGCTCGTCGCGAGATGAAGCGAGAGATAGCACGCACTTTCCGAGCACTTCTACCAAAGAGGGCAAGAGCACGCTCGTCGCGAGGTGAAACGAGAGAAAGCACGCGCTTTCCGAGCACTTCTAGAAAAGAGGGCAAAAGCAGGCTCGTCCCGAGGTGAAACGAGAGACAGCACGCGCTTTCCGATCTCTCCTTGCAAAGAGGGCAAGAGCAGGCTCGTCGCGAGGTGAAGCGAGAGATAGCACGCGCTTTCCGAGCACTTCTAGCAAAGAGGCAAGAGCAGCATCGTCGCGAGGCTAAACGAGAGAAAGCACGCGCTTTCTGAGCACTTCCAGCAAAGAGTGCAAGAGCAGGCTCGTCGCGAGTTGAAGCGAGAAATAGGACGCGCTTTCTGAGCACTTCTTGCAAAGAGTGCAAGAGCAGGCTCGTCGCGAGTTGAAGCGAGAAATAGCACGCGCTTTCGGAGCACTTCTAGCAAAGATGGCAAGAGCAGGCTCGACGCGATTTGAAACGAGAGATCGCACGCACTTTCCGAGCACTTCTAGCAAAGAGGGCAAGAGCACACTCGTCGCGAGGTGAAACGAGAGATAGCACGTGCTTTCCGAGCGCTTTTAGCAAAGAGGGCAAGAGCAGGCTCGTCGCGAGGTGAAGCGAGAGATAGCACACACTTTCCAAGCACTTCTAGCAAAGAGGGCAAGAGCAGGCTCGTCGCGAGTTGAAACGAGAGAAAGCACGCGTTTTCCGAGCACTTCTCGGAAAGAGGGCAAGAGAAGGCTCGTCGCGAGTTGAAACGAGAGATAGCACGCGCTTTCCGAGCACTTCTAGCAAAGAGGGCAAGAGCAGGCTCGTCGCGAGGTGAAGCGAGAGATAGCACACACTTTCCGAGCACTTCTAGCAAAGAGGGCAAGAGCAGGCTCCTCGCGAGGTAAAACGAGAGATAGCACGTGCTTTCCGAGAACTTCTAGCAAAGAGGGCAAGAGCAGGCTCATCGCTAGGTGAAACGAGAGATAGCATGCGCTTTCCGAGCACTTCTAGCAAAGAGGCAAGAGCAGGATCGTCGCGAGGCTAAACGAGAGAAACAACGCGCTTTCTGAGCACTTCTTGCAAAGAGTGCAAGAGCAGGCTCGTCGCGAGGTTAAACGAGAGAAAGCACGCGCTTTCCGAGCCCTTCTAGCAAAGAGACCAAGAGCAGGCTCGTCGCGAGTTGAAACGAGAGATAGCACGCACTTTCCGAGCACTTGTAGCAAAGAGGGCAAGAGCACGCTCGTCGCGAGGTGAAACGAGAGATAGCACGCGCTTTCCGAGCACTTCTAGCAAAGAGGGGAAAAGCAGGCTCGTCGCGAGGTGAAACGAGAGATAGCACGCGCTTTCCGAGAACTTCTAGCAAAGAGTGCAAGAGCAGGCTCGTCGCGAGGTGAAACGAGAGATAGCACGCACTTTCCGAGCACTTCTAGAAAAGAGGGCGAAAGCACGCTCGTCCCGAGGTGAAACGAGGGAAAGCACGCGCTTTCTGAGCACTTCTTGCAAAGAGTGCAAGAGCAGGCTCGTCGGGAGTTGAAGCGAGAAATAGCACGCGCTTTCGGAGCACTTCTAGCAAAGAGGGCAAGAGCAGGCTGGTCGCGAGTTGAAACGACACGCGCTTTGAGAGCACTTCTAGCAAAGAGGGCAAGAGCAGGCTCGTCGCGAGGTGAAACGAGAGATGGCACGCGCTTTCCGAGCACTTTTAGCAAAGAGGGCAAGAGCAGGCTCGTCGCGAGGTGAAACAAGATATATCACGCGCTTGCCGAGCACTTCTAGCAAAGAGGGCAAGAGCAGGCTCGTCGCGAGGTGAAACGGGAGATAGCACGCGCTTTCCGAGCACTTCTAGCAAAGAGGGCAAGAGCAGGCTCGTCGCGAGGTGAAACGTGAGATAGCACGCGCTTTCCGAGCATTTCTAGGAAAGAGGGCAAGAGCAGGCTGGTCGCGAGTTGAAACGAGAGATAGCGCGCGCTTTCCGAGCACTTCTAGCAAAGAGGGCAAGAGCAGGCTCGTCGCGAGGTGAAGCGAGAAATAGCGCACACATTCCGAGCGCTTCTAGCAAAGAGGGCAAGAGCACGCAGGTCGCGACGTTAAACGAGAGAAAGCACGCGCTTTCCGAGCACTTCTAGCAAAGAGGGCAAAAGCAGGCTCGTCCCGAGGTGAAACGAGAGAAAGCAAGCGCTATCCGAGCACTTCTAGCAAAGAGGGCAAGAGCAGGCTCGTCGCGAGGTGAAACGAGAGATAGCACGCGCTTTCCGAGCACTTCTAGCAAAGAGGGCAAGAGCAGGCTCGTCGCGAGGTGAAACGAGAGATAGCACGCGCTTTCCGAGCACTTCTAGGAAAGAGGGCAAGAGCAGGCTCGTCGCGAGGTGAAACGAGAGATAGCACGCGCTTTGCGAGGATTTCTAGCAAAGAGGGCAAAAGCAGGCTTCTCGCGAGGTGAAACGAGAGATAGCACGCACTTTCCGAGTGCATTGAGCAAAGAGAGCAACAGCAGGCTCATTGCCAGCTGAAACGAGAGATTGCACACTATTTCCGAGCGCATTGAGCAACGAGAGCAACAGCAGGCTCGTCGCTAGGTGAAACGAGAGATAGCACGCGTTTTCCGAGCACTTCTAGCAAAGAGGCAAGAGCAGGATCGTCGCGAGGCTAAACGAGAGAAAGCACGCGCTTTCTGAGCACTTCTAGCAAAGAGTGCAAGAGCAGGCTCGTCGCGAGGTGAAACGACACGCGCTTTCCGAGCACTTCTACCAAAGGGGGCAAGAGCAGGCTCCTCGCGAGGTGAAACGAGAGATAGCACGCGATTTCCGAGCACTTCTAGCAAAGAGGGCAAGAGCACGCTCCTCGCGAGGTGAAACTAGATATAGCACGCGCTTTCCGAGCGCTTCTAGCAATGAGGGCAAGAGCAGGCTCGTCTCGAGGTGAAACGAGAGAAAGCACGCACTTTCTGAGCACTTCTAGCAAAGAGGGCAAGAGCAGGCTCGTCGCGAGTTGAAACGACACGCGCTTTCCGAGCACTTCTAGCAAAGAGGGCAAGAGCAGGCTCGTCGCGAGGTGAAACGAGTGATAGCACGCGCTTTCCGAGCACTTCTAGCAAAGAGGGCAAGAGCAGGCTCGTCGCGAGCTGAAACGAGAGATAGCACGTGCTTTCCGAGAACTTCTAGCAACGAGGGCGAGAGCAGGCTCGTCGCTAGGTGAAACGAGAGATAGTACGCGCTTTCCGAGCACTTGTAGCAAAGAGGCAAGACCAGGATCGTCGCGAGGCTAAACGAGAGAAAGCACGCGCTTTCTGAGCACTTCTAGCAAAGAGTGCAAGAGCAGGCTCGTCGCGAGTTGAAACGACACGCGCTTTCTGAGCATTTCTAGCAAAGAGGGCAAGAGCAGGCTCGTCGCGAGGTGAAACGAGAGATAGCACGCGCTTTCCGAGAACTTCTAGCAAAGAGTGCAAGAGCAGGCTCGTCGCGAGGTGAAACGAGAGATTGCACGCGGTTTCCGAGCACTTTAACAAAGAGGCAAGAGCAGGATCGTCCCGAGGCTAAACGAGAGAAAGCACGCGTTTTCTGAGCACTTCTTGCAAAGAGTGCAAGAGCAGGCTCGTCGCGAGTTGAAGCGAGAAAGAGCACGCGCTTTCGGAGCACTTCAAGCAAAGAGGGCAAGAGCAGGCTCGTCGCGAGGTGAAACGAGAGATAGCACGCACTTTCCGAGCACTTCTAGAAAAGAGGGCGAAAGCACGCTCGTCCCGAGGTGAAACGAGGGAAAGCACACGTTTTCCGAGAACTTCGAGCAAAGAGGGCAAGAGCAGGCTCGTCGCGTGGTGAAACGAGAGATTGCACGCGGTTTCCGAGCACTTCTAACAAAGAGGCAAGAGCAGGATCGTCCCGAGGCTAAACGAGAGAAAGCACGCGCTTTCTGAGCACTTCTTGCAAAGAGTGCAAGAGCAGGCTCGTCGCGAGTTGAAGCAAGAAATAGCACGCGCTTTCGGAGCACTTCAAGCAAAGAGGGCAAGAGCAGGCTCGTCGCGAGTTGAAACGAGAGAAAGCACGCGTTTTCCGAGCACTTCTAGGAAAGAGGGCAAGAGCAGGCTCGTCGCGAGTTCAAACGAGAGATAGCACACACTTCCCGAGCACTTCTAGCAAAGAGGGCAAGAGCACGCACGTCGCGAGGTTAAACGAGAGAAAACACGCGCTTTGCGAGCACTTCTAGCAAAGAGGGCAAAAGCAGGCTCGTCCCGGGGTGAAACGAGAGAAAGCACGCGCTTTCCGAGCACTTCTAGCAAAGAGGGCAAGAGCAGGCTCGTTGCGAGGTGAAGCGAGAGATAGCACGCGCTTTCCGAGCACTTCTAGCAAAGAGGGCAAGAGCAGGCTCGTCGCGAGTTGAAACGAGAGATAGCACGCGCTTTCCGAGCACTTCTAGCAAAGAGGGCAAGAGCAGGCTCGTCGCGAGATGAAGCGAGAGATAGCACGCACTTTCCGAGCACTTCTACCAAAGAGGGCAAGAGCACGCTCGTCGCGAGGTGAAACGAGAGAAAGCACGCGCTTTCCGAGCACTTCTAGAAAAGAGGGCAAAAGCAGGCTCGTCCCGAGGTGAAACGAGAGACAGCACGCGCTTTCCGATCTCTCCTTGCAAAGAGGGCAAGAGCAGGCTCGTCGCGAGGTGAAGCGAGAGATAGCACGCGCTTTCCGAGCACTTCTAGCAAAGAGGCAAGAGCAGCATCGTCGCGAGGCTAAACGAGAGAAAGCACGCGCTTTCTGAGCACTTCCAGCAAAGAGTGCAAGAGCAGGCTCGTCGCGAGTTGAAGCGAGAAATAGCACGCGCTTTCTGAGCACTTCTTGCAAAGAGTGCAAGAGCAGGCTCGTCGCGAGTTGAAGCGAGAAATAGCACGCGCTTTCGGAGCACTTCTAGCAAAGATGGCAAGAGCAGGCTCGTCGCGATTTGAAACGAGAGATCGCACGCACTTTCCGAGCACTTCTAGCAAAGAGGGCAAGAGCACACTCGTCGCGAGGTGAAACGAGAGATAGCACGTGCTTTCCGAGCGCTTTTAGCAAAGAGGGCAAGAGCAGGCTCGTCGCGAGGTGAAGCGAGAGATAGCACACACTTTCCGAGCACTTCTAGCAAAGAGGGCAAGAGCAGGCTCGTCGCGAGTTGAAACGAGAGAAAGCACGCGTTTTCCGAGCACTTCTAGCAAAAAGGGCAAGAGCAGGCTCGTCGCGAGGTGAAGCGAGAGATAGCACACACTTTCCGAGCACTTCTAGCAAAGAGGGCAAGAGCAGGCTCCTCGCGAGGTAAAACGAGAGATAGCACGTGCTTTCCGAGAACTTCTAGCAAAGAGGGCAAGAGCAGGCTCATCGCTAGGTGAAACGAGAGATAGCATGCGCTTTCCGAGCACTTCTAGTAAAGAGGCAAGAGCAGGATCGTCGCGAGGCTAAACGAGAGAAACAACGCGCTTTCTGAGCACTTCTTGCAAAGAGTGCAAGAGCAGGCTCGTCGCGAGGTTAAACGAGAGAAAGCACGCGCTTTCCGAGCCCTTCTAGCAAAGAGACCAAGAGCAGGCTCGTCGCGAGTTGAAACGAGAGATAGCACGCACTTTCCGAGCACTTGTAGCAAAGAGGGCAAGAGCACGCTCGTCGCGAGGTGAAACGAGAGATAGCACGCGCTTTCCGAGCACTTCTAGCAAAGAGGGGAAAAGCAGGCTCGTCGCGAGGTGAAACGAGAGATGGCACGCGCTTTCCGAGAACTTCTAGCAAAGAGTGCAAGAGCAGGCTCGTCGCGAGGTGAAACGAGAGATAGCACGCACTTTCCGAGCACTTCTAGAAAAGAGGGCGAAAGCACGCTCGTCCCGAGGTGAAACGAGGGAAAGCACGCGCTTTCTGAGCACTTCTTGCAAAGAGTGCAAGAGCAGGCTCGTCGCGAGTTGAAGCGAGAAATAGCACGCGCTTTCGGAGCACTTCTAGCAAAGAGGGCAAGAGCAGGCTGGTCGCGAGTTGAAACGACACGCGCTTTGAGAGCACTTCTAGCAAAGAGGGCAAGAGCAGGCTCGTCGCGAGGTGAAACGAGAGATGGCACGCGCTTTCCGAGCACTTTTAGCAAAGAGGGCAAGAGCAGGCTCGTCGCGAGGTGAAACAAGATATATCACGCGCTTGCCGAGCACTTCTAGCAAAGAGGGCAAGAGCAGGCTCGTCGCGAGGTGAAACGAGAGATAGCACGCGCTTTCCGAGCACTTCTAGCAAAGAGGGCAAGAGCAGGCTCGTCGCGAGGTGAAACGTGAGATAGCACGCGCTTTCCGAGCATTTCTAGGAAAGAGGGCAAGAGCAGGCTGGTCGCGAGTTGAAACGAGAGATAGCGCGCGCTTTCCGAGCACTTCTAGCAATGAGGGCAAGAGCAGGCTCGTCGCGAGGTGAAGCGAGAAATAGCGCACACATTCCGAGCGCTTCTAGCAAAGAGGGCAAGAGCACGCACGTCGCGACGTTAAACGAGAGAAAGCACGCGCTTTCCGAGCACTTCTAGCAAAGAGGGCAAAAGCAGGCTCGTCCCGAGGTGAAACGAGAGAAAGCAAGCGCTATCCGAGCACTTCTAGCAAAGAGGGCAAGAGCAGGCTCGTCGCGAGGTGAAACGAGAGATAGCACGCGCTTTCCGAGCACTTCTAGCAAAGAGGGCAAGAGCAGGCTCGTCGCGAGGTGAAACGAGAGATAGCACGCGCTTTCCGAGCACTTCTAGGAAAGAGGGCAAGAGCAGGCTCGTCGCGAGGTGAAACGAGAGATAGCACGCGCTTTGCGAGGATTTCTAGCAAAGAGGGCAAAAGCAGGCTTCTCGCGAGGTGAAACGAGAGATAGCACGCACTTTCCGAGTGCATTGAGCAAAGAGAGCAACAGCAGGCTCATTGCCAGCTGAAACGAGAGATTGCACACTATTTCCGAGCGCATTGAGCAACGAGAGCAACAGCAGGCTCGTCGCTGGGTGAAACGAGAGATAGCACGCGTTTTCCGAGCACTTCTAGCAAAGAGGCAAGAGCAGGATCGTCGCGAGGCTAAACGAGAGAAAGCACGCGCTTTCTGAGCACTTCTAGCAAAGAGTGCAAGAGCAGGCTCGTCGCGAGGTGAAACGACACGCGCTTTCCGAGCACTTCTACCAAAGGGGGCAAGAGCAGGCTCCTCGCGAGGTGAAACGAGAGATAGCACGCGATTTCCGAGCACTTCTAGCAAAGAGGGCAAGAGCACGCTCCTCGCGAGGTGAAACGAGATATAGCACGCGCTTTCCGAGCGCTTCTAGCAATGAGGGCAAGAGCAGGCTCGTCTCGAGGTGAAACGAGAGAAAGCACGCACTTTCTGAGCACTTCTAGCAAAGAGGGCAAGAGCAGGCTCGTCGCGAGTTGAAACGACACGCGCTTTCCGAGCACTTCTAGCAAAGAGGGCAAGAGCAGGCTCGTCGCGAGGTGAAACGAGTGATAGCACGCGCTTTCCGAGCACTTCTAGCAAAGAGTGCAAGAGCAGGCTCGTCGCGAGTTGAAACGACACGCGCTTTCTGAGCACTTCTAGCAAAGAGGGCAAGAGCAGGCTCGTCGCGAGGTGAAACGAGAGATAGCACGCGCTTTCCCAGCACTTCTACCAAAAGGGGCAAGAGCAGGCTCCTCGCGAGGTGGAACGAGAGATAGCACGCGCTTTCTGAGCACTTCTAGCAAAGAGGGCAAGAGCAGGCTCGGCGCGAGGTGAAACAAGAGATAGCACGCGCTTTCCGAGCACGTCTAGCAAAGAGGGCAAGAGCAGGCTCGTCGCGAGATGAAACGAGAGATAGCACGCGCTTTCCGCGCACTTCTAGCAAAGAGGGCAAGAGCAGGCTCATCGCGAGGTGAAACTAGAGATAGCACGTGCTTTCCGAGCACTTCTACCAAAGGGGGCAAGAGCAGGCTCCTCGCGAGGTGGAACGAGGGATAGCACGCGCTTTCTGAGCACTTCTACCAAAGGGGCAAGAGCAGGCTCCTCGCGAGGTGGAACGAGAGATAGCACGCGCTTTCTGAGCACTTTTAGCAAAGAGGGCAAGAGCAGTCTCGTCGCGAGGTGAAACGAGAGATAGCACGCGCTTTCCGAGCACTTCTAGCAAAGAGGGCAAGAGCAGGCTCCTCGCAAGGTGAAACGAGAGATAGCACGCGCTTTCCAAGCGCTTCTAGCAAAGAGGGCAAGAGCAGGTTCGTCTCGATGTGAAACGAGAGAAAGCACGTGCTTTCTGAGCACTTCTAGCAAAGAGGGCAAGAGCAGGCTCGTCGCGAGTTGAAACGACACGCGCTTTCCGAGCACTTCTAGCAAAGAGGGCAAGAGCAGGTTCGTCGCGAGGTGAAACGAGAGATAGCACGCGCTTTCCGAGCACTTTTAGCAAAGAGGGCAAGAGCAGTCTCGTCGCGAGGTGAAACGAGAGATAGCACGCGCTTTCCGAGCACTTCAAGCAAAGCGGGCAGGAGTAGGCTCGTCGCGAGGTGAAGCGAGAGATAGCACGCACTTTCCGAGCACTTCTAGCACAGAGGGCAAGAGCAGGCTCCTCGCAAGGTGAAACGAGAGATAGCACGCGCTTTCCAAGCACTTCTAGCAAAGAGGGCAAGAGCAGGTTCGTCTCGATGTGAAACGAGAGAAAGCACGTGCTTTCTGAGCACTTCTAGCAAAGAGGGCAAGAGCAGGCTCGTCGCGAGTTGAAACGACACGCGCTTTCCGAGCACTTCTAGCAAAGAGGGCAAGAGCAGGCTCGTCGCGAGGTGAAACGTGAGATAGCACGCGCTTTCCGAGCATTTCTAGGAAAGAGGGCAAGAGCAGGCTGGTCGCGAGTTGAAACGAGAGATAGCGCGCGCTTTCCGAGCACTTCTAGCAAAGAGGGCAAGAGCAGGCTCGTCGCGAGGTGAAGCGAGAAATAGCGCACACATTCCGAGCGCTTCTAGCAAAGAGGGCAAGAGCACGCACGTCGCGACGTTAAACGAGAGAAAGCACGCGCTTTCCGAGCACTTCTAGCAAAGAGGGCAAAAGCAGGCTCGTCCCGAGGTGAAACGAGAGAAAGCAAGCGCTATCCGAGCACTTCTAGCAAAGAGGGCAAGAGCAGGCTCGTCGCGAGGTGAAACGAGAGATAGCACGCGCTTTCCGAGCACTTCTAGCAAAGAGGGCAAGAGCAGGCTCGTCGCGAGGTGAAACGAGAGATAGCACGCGCTTTCCGAGCACTTCTAGGAAAGAGGGCAAGAGCAGGCTCGTCGCGAGGTGAAACGAGAGATAGCACGCGCTTTGCGAGGATTTCTAGCAAAGAGGGCAAAAGCAGGCTTCTCGCGAGGTGAAACGAGAGATAGCACGCACTTTCGAGTGCATTGAGCAAAGAGAGCAACAGCAGGCTCATTGCCAGCTGAAACGAGAGATTGCACACTATTTCCGAGCGCATTGAGCAACGAGAGCAACAGCAGGCTCGTCGCTAGGTGAAACGAGAGATAGCACGCGTTTTCGAGCACTTCTAGCAAAGAGGCAAGAGCAGGATCGTCGCGAGGCTAAACGAGAGAAAGCACGCGCTTTCTGTGCACTTCTAGCAAAGAGTGCAAGAGCAGGCTCGTCGCGAGGTGAAACGACACGCGCTTTCCGAGCACTTCTACAAAGGGGCAAGAGCAGGCTCCTCGCGAGGTGAAACGAGAGATAGCACGCGATTTCCGAGCACTTCTAGCAAAGAGGGCAAGAGCACGCTCCTCGCGAGGTGAAACGAGATATAGCACGCGCTTTCCGAGCGCTTCTAGCAATGAGGGCAAGAGCAGGCTCGTCTCGAGGTGAAACGAGAGAAAGCACGCACTTTCTGAGCACTTCTAGCAAAGAGGGCAAGAGCAGGCTCGTCGCGAGTTGAAACGACACGCGCTTTCCGAGCACTTCTAGCAAAGAGGGCAAGAGCAGGCTCGTCGCGAGGTGAAACGAGTGATAGCACGCGCTTTCCGAGCACTTCTAGCAAAGAGGGCAAGAGCAGGCTCGTCGCGTGGTGAAACGAGAGATAGCACGTGCTTTCCGAGAACTTCTAGCAACGAGGGCGAGAGCAGGCTCGTCGCTAGGTGAAACGAGAGATAGTACGCGCTTTCCGAGCACTTGTAGCAAAGAGGCAAGACCAGGATCGTCGCGAGGCTAAACGAGAGAAAGCACGCGCTTTCTGAGCACTTCTAGCAAAGAGTGCAAGAGCAGGCTCGTCGCGAGTTGAAACGACACGCGCTTTCTGAGCACTTCTAGCAAAGAGGGCAAGAGCAGGCTCGTCGCGAGGTGAAACGAGAGATAGCACGCGCTTTCCCAGCACTTCTACCAAAAGGGGCAAGAGCAGGCTCCTCGCGAGGTGGAACGAGAGATAGCACGCGCTTTCTGAGCACTTCTGGCAAAGAGGGCAAGAGCAGGCTCGGCGCGAGGTGAAACGAGAGATAGCACGCGCTTTCCGAGCACGTCTAGCAAAGAGGGCAAGAGCAGGCTCGTCGCGAGATGAAAGGAGAGATAGCACGCGCTTTCCGCGCACTTCTAGCAAAGAGGGCAAGAGCAGGCTCATCGCGAGGTGAAACTAGAGATAGCACGTGCTTTCCGAGCACTTCTACCAAAGGGGGCAAGAGCAGGCTCCTCGCGAGGTGGAACGAGGGATAGCACGCGCTTTCT
Organism: Dermacentor variabilis; assembly: GCF_050947875.1. Lineage (NCBI taxonomy): Eukaryota > Metazoa > Arthropoda > Arachnida > Ixodida > Ixodidae > Dermacentor > Dermacentor variabilis. The sequence goes on from NC_134569.1 coordinate 260,146,057, forward strand.
GAGCACTTCTACCAAAGGGGCAAGAGCAGGCTCCTCGCGAGGTGGAACGAGAGATAGCACGCGCTTCTGAGCACTTTTAGCAAAGAGGGCAAGAGCAGTCTCGTCGCGAGGTGAAACGAGAGATAGCACGCGCTTTCCGAGCACTTCTAGCAAAGAGGGCAAGAGCAGGCTCCTCGCAAGGTGAAACGAGAGATAGCACGCGCTTTCCAAGCACTTCTAGCAAAGAGGGCAAGAGCAGGTTCGTCTCGATGTGAAACGAGAGAAAGCACGTGCTTTCTGAGCACTTCTAGCAAAGAGGGCAAGAGCAGGCTCGTCGCGAGTTGAAACGACACGCGCTTTCCGAGCACTTCTAGCAAAGAGGGCAAGAGCAGGTTCGTCGCGAGGTGAAACGAGAGATAGCACGCGCTTTCCGAGCACTTTTAGCAAAGAGGGCAAGAGCAGTCTCGTCGCGAGGTGAAACGAGAGATAGCACGCGCTTTCCGAGCACTTCAAGCAAAGCGGGCAGGAGTAGGCTCGTCGCGAGGTGAAGCGAGAGATAGCACGCACTTTCCGAGCACTTCTAGCACAGAGGGCAAGAGCAGGCTCCTCGCAAGGTGAAACGAGAGATAGCACGCGCTTTCCAAGCACTTCTAGCAAAGAGGGCAAGAGCAGGTTCGTCTCGATGTGAAACGAGAGAAAGCACGTGCTTTCTGAGCACTTCTAGCAAAGAGGGCAAGAGCAGGCACGTCGCGAGTTGAAACGACACGCGCTTTCCGAGCACTTCTAGCAAAGAGGGCAAGAGCAGGCTCGTCGCGAGGTGAAACGTGAGATAGCACGCGCTTTCCGAGCATTTCTAGGAAAGAGGGCAAGAGCAGGCTGGTCGCGAGTTGAAACGAGAGATAGCGCGCGCTTTCCGAGCACTTCTAGCAAAGAGGGCAAGAGCAGGCTCGTCGCGAGGTGAAGCGAGAAATAGCGCACACATTCCGAGCGCTTCTAGCAAAGAGGGCAAGAGCACGCACGTCGCGACGTTAAACGAGAGAAAGCACGCGCTTTCCGAGCACTTCTAGCAAAGAGGGCAAAAGCAGGCTCGTCCCGAGGTGAAACGAGAGAAAGCAAGCGCTATCCGAGCACTTCTAGCAAAGAGGGCAAGAGCAGGCTCGTCGCGAGGTGAAACGAGAGATAGCACGCGCTTTCCGAGCACTTCTAGCAAAGAGGGCAAGAGCAGGCTCGTCGCGAGGTGAAACGAGAGATAGCACGCGCTTTCCGAGCACTTCTAGGAAAGAGGGCAAGAGCAGGCTCGTCGCGAGGTGAAACGAGAGATAGCACGCGCTTTGCGAGGATTTCTAGCAAAGAGGGCAAAAGCAGGCTTCTCGCGAGGTGAAACGAGAGATAGCACGCACTTTCCGAGTGCATTGAGCAAAGAGAGCAACAGCAGGCTCATTGCCAGCTGAAACGAGAGATTGCACACTATTTCCGAGCGCATTGAGCAACGAGAGCAACAGCAGGCTCGTCGCTAGGTGAAACGAGAGAAAGCACGCGCTTTCTGAGCACTTCTAGCAAAGAGTGCAAGAGCAGGCTCGTCGCGAGGTGAAACGACACGCGCTTTCCGAGCACTTCTACCAAAGGGGGCAAGAGCAGGCTCCTCGCGAGGTGAAACGAGAGATAGCACGCGATTTCCGAGCACTTCTAGCAAAGAGGGCAAGAGCACGCTCCTCGCGAGGTGAAACGAGATATAGCACGCGCTTTCCGAGCGCTTCTAGCAATGAGGGCAAGAGCAGGCTCGTCTCGAGGTGAAACGAGAGAAAGCACGCACTTTCTGAGCACTTCTAGCAAAGAGGGCAAGAGCAGGCTCGTCGCGAGTTGAAACGACACGCGCTTTCCGAGCACTTCTAGCAAAGAGGGCAAGAGCAGGCTCGTCGCGAGGTGAAACGAGTGATAGCACGCGCTTTCCGAGCACTTCTAGCAAAGAGGGCAAGAGCAGGCTCGTCGCGAGGTGAAACGAGAGATAGCACGTGCTTTCCGAGAACTTCTAGCAACGAGGGCGAGAGCAGGCTCGTCGCTAGGTGAAACGAGAGATAGTACGCGCTTTCCGAGCACTTGTAGCAAAGAGGCAAGACCAGGATCGTCGCGAGGCTAAACGAGAGAAAGCACGCGCTTTCTGAGCACTTCTAGCATAGAGTGCAAGAGCAGGCTCGTCGCGAGTTGAAACGACACGCGCTTTCTGAGCATTTCTAGCAAAGAGTGCAAGAGCAGGCTCGTCGCGAGTTGAAGCGAGAAAGAGCACGCGCTTTCGGAGCACTTCAAGCAAAGAGGGCAAGAGCAGGCTCGTCGCGAGGTGAAACGAGAGATAGCACGCACTTTCCGAGCACTTCTAGAAAAGAGGGCGAAAGCACGCTCGTCCCGAGGTGAAACGAGGGAAAGCATACGTTTTCCGAGAACTTCGAGCAAAGAGGGCAAGAGCAGGCTCGTCGCGTGGTGAAACGAGAGATTGCACGCGGTTTCCGAGCACTTCTAACAAAGAGGCAAGAGCAGGATCGTCCCGAGGCTAAACGAGAGAAAGCACGCGCTTTCTGAGCACTTCTTGCAAAGAGTGCAAGAGCAGGCTCGTCGCGAGTTGAAGCAAGAAATAGCACGCGCTTTCGGAGCACTTCAAGCAAAGAGGGCAAGAGCAGGCTCGTCGCGAGTTGAAACGAGAGAAAGCACGCGTTTTCCGAGCACTTCTAGCAAAGAGGGCAAGAGCACGCACGTCGCGAGGTTAAACGAGAGAAAACACGCGCTTTGCGAGCACTTCTAGCAAAGAGGGCAAAAGCAGGCTCGTCCCGGGGTGAAACGAGAGAAAGCACGCGCTTTCCGAGCACTTCTAGCAAAGAGGGCAAGAGCAGGCTCGTTGCGAGGTGAAGCGAGAGATAGCACGCGCTTTCCGAGCACTTCTAGCAAAGAGGGCAAGAGCAGGCTCGTCGCGAGTTGAAACGAGAGATAGCACGCGCTTTCCGAGCACTTCTAGCAAAGAGGGCAAGAGCAGGCTCGTCGCGAGATGAAGCGAGAGATAGCACGCACTTTCCGAGCACTTCTACCAAAGAGGGCAAGAGCACGCTCGTCGCGAGGTGAAACGAGAGAAAGCACGCGCTTTCCGAGCACTTCTAGAAAAGAGGGCAAAAGCAGGCTCGTCCCGAGGTGAAACGAGAGACAGCACGCGCTTTCCGATCTCTCCTTGCAAAGAGGGCAAGAGCAGGCTCGTCGCGAGGTGAAGCGAGAGATAGCACGCGCTTTCCGAGCACTTCTAGCAAAGAGGCAAGAGCAGCATCGTCGCGAGGCTAAACGAGAGAAAGCACGCGCTTTCTGAGCACTTCCAGCAAAGAGTGCAAGAGCAGGCTCGTCGCGAGTTGAAGCGAGAAATAGCACGCGCTTTCTGAGCACTTCTTGCAAAGAGTGCAAGAGCAGGCTCGTCGCGAGTTGAAGCGAGAAATAGCACGCGCTTTCGGAGCACTTCTAGCAAAGATGGCAAGAGCAGGCTCGTCGCGATTTGAAACGAGAGATCGCACGCACTTTCCGAGCACTTCTAGCAAAGAGGGCAAGAGCACACTCGTCGCGAGGTGAAACGAGAGATAGCACGTGCTTTCCGAGCGCTTTTAGCAAAGAGGGCAAGAGCAGGCTCGTCGCGAGGTGAAGCGAGAGATAGCACACACTTTCCGAGCACTTCTAGCAAAGAGGGCAAGAGCAGGCTCGTCGCGAGTTGAAACGAGAGAAAGCACGCGTTTTCCGAGCACTTCTCGGAAAGAGGGCAAGAGAAGGCTCGTCGCGAGTTGAAACGAGAGATAGCACGCGCTTTCCGAGCACTTCTAGCAAAGAGGGCAAGAGCAGGCTCGTCGCGAGGTGAAGCGAGAGATAGCACACACTTTCCGAGCACTTCTAGCAAAGAGGGCAAGAGCAGGCTCCTCGCGAGGTAAAACGAGAGATAGCACGTGCTTTCCGAGAACTTCTAGCAAAGAGGGCAAGAGCAGGCTCATCGCTAGGTGAAACGAGAGATAGCATGCGCTTTCCGAGCACTTCTAGCAAAGAGGCAAGAGCAGGATCGTCGCGAGGCTAAACGAGAGAAACAACGCGCTTTCTGAGCACTTCTTGCAAAGAGTGCAAGAGCAGGCTCGTCGCGAGGTTAAACGAGAGAAAGCACGCGCTTTCCGAGCCCTTCTAGCAAAGAGACCAAGAGCAGGCTCGTCGCGAGTTGAAACGAGAGATAGCACGCACTTTCCGAGCACTTGTAGCAAAGAGGGCAAGAGCACGCTCGTCGCGAGGTGAAACGAGAGATAGCACGCGCTTTCCGAGCACTTCTAGCAAAGAGGGGAAAAGCAGGCTCGTCGCGAGGTGAAACGAGAGATGGCACGCGCTTTCCGAGAACTTCTAGCAAAGAGTGCAAGAGCAGGCTCGTCGCGAGGTGAAACGAGAGATAGCACGCACTTTCCGAGCACTTCTAGAAAAGAGGGCGAAAGCACGCTCGTCCCGAGGTGAAACGAGGGAAAGCACGCGCTTTCTGAGCACTTCTTGCAAAGACTGCAAGAGCAGGCTCGTCGCGAGTTGAAGCGAGAAATAGCACGCGCTTTCGGAGCACTTCTAGCAAAGAGGGCAAGAGCAGGCTGGTCGCGAGTTGAAACGACACGCGCTTTGAGAGCACTTCTAGCAAAGAGGGCAAGAGCAGGCTCGTCGCGAGGTGAAACGAGAGATGGCACGCGCTTTCCGAGCACTTTTAGCAAAGAGGGCAAGAGCAGGCTCGTCGCGAGGTGAAACAAGATATATCACGCGCTTGCCGAGCACTTCTAGCAAAGAGGACAAGAGCAGGCTCGTCGCGAGGTGAAACGAGAGATAGCACGCGCTTTCCGAGCACTTCTAGCAAAGAGGGCAAGAGCAGGCTCGTCGCGAGGTGAAACGAGAGATAGCACGCGCTTTCCGAGCACTTCTAGCAAAGAGGGCAAGAGCAGGCTCGTCGCGAGGTGAAACGAGAGATAGCACGCGCTTTCCGAGCACTTCTAGGAAAGAGGGCAAGAGCAGGCTCGTCGCGAGGTGAAACGAGAGATAGCACGCGCTTTGCGAGGATTTCTAGCAAAGAGGGCAAAAGCAGGCTTCTCGCGAGGTGAAACGAGAGATAGCACGCACTTTCCGAGTGCATTGAGCAAAGAGAGCAACAGCAGGCTCATTGCCAGCTGAAACGAGAGATTGCACACTATTTCCGAGCGCATTGAGCAACGAGAGCAACAGCAGGCTCGTCGCTAGGTGAAACGAGAGATAGCACGCGTTTTCCGAGCACTTCTAGCAAAGAGTGCAAGAGCAGGCTCGTCGCGAGTTGAAACGACACGCGCTTTCTGAGCACTTCTAGCAAAGAGGGCAAGAGCAGGCTCGTCGCGAGGTGAAACGAGAGATAGCACGCGCTTTCCCAGCACTTCTACCAAAAGGGGCAAGAGCAGGCTCCTCGCGAGGTGGAACGAGAGATAGCACGCGCTTTCTGAGCACTTCTAGCAAAGAGGGCAAGAGCAGGCTCGGCGCGAGGTGAAACGAGAGATAGCACGCGCTTTCCGAGCACGTCTAGCAAAGAGGGCAAGAGCAGGCTCGTCGCGAGGTGAAACGAGAGATAGCACGCGCTTTCCGCGCACTTCTAGCAAAGAGGGCAAGAGCAGGCTCATCGCGAGGTGAAACTAGAGATAGCACGTGCTTTCCGAGCACTTCTACCAAAGGGGGCAAGAGCAGGCTCCTCGCGAGGTGGAACGAGGGATAGCACGCGCTTTCTGAGCACTTCTACCAAAGGGGGCAAGAGCAGGCTCCTCGCGAGGTGGAACGAGAGATAGCACGCGCTTTCTGAGCACTTTTAGCAAAGAGGGCAAGAGCAGGTTCGTCTCGATGTGAAACGAGAGAAAGCACGTGCTTTCTGAGCACTTCTAGCAAAGAGGGCAAGAGCAGGCTCGTCGCGAGTTGAAACGACACGCGCTTTCCGAGCACTTCTAGCAAAGAGGGCAAGAGCAGGTTCGTCGCGAGGTGAAACGAGAGATAGCACGCGCTTTCCGAGCACTTTTAGCAAAGAGGGCAAGAGCAGTCTCGTCGCGAGGTGAAACGAGAGATAGCACGCGCTTTCCGAGCACTTCAAGCAAAGCGGGCAGGAGTAGGCTCGTCGCGAGGTGAAGCGAGAGATAGCACGCACTTTCCGAGCACTTCTAGCACAGAGGGCAAGAGCAGGCTCCTCGCAAGGTGAAACGAGAGATAGCACGCGCTTTCCAAGCACTTCTAGCAAAGAGGGCAAGAGCAGGTTCGTCTCGATGTGAAACGAGAGAAAGCACGTGCTTTCTGAGCACTTCTAGCAAAGAGGGCAAGAGCAGGCTCGTCGCGAGTTGAAACGACACGCGCTTTCCGAGCACTTCTAGCAAAGAGGGCAAGAGCAGGTTCGTCGCGAGGTGAAACGAGAGATAGCACGCGCTTTCCGAGCACTTTTAGCAAAGAGGGCAAGAGCAGTCTCGTCGCGAGGTGAAACGAGAGATAGCACGCGCTTTCCGAGCACTTCAAGCAAAGCGGGCAAGAGCACGCTCGTCGCGAGGTGAAGCGAGAGAAAGCACGCGCTTTCCGAGCACTTCCAGAAAACAGGGCAAATGTGGAGTGGGAATGGAAGCACTGCAGCCGCCAACATGCTTCAAACACATTTTCGTTTTTGGATGCAGATATTCATCGGATTCGCTGCGTGGGAGAACCTGATCGACGTCGCCCATGCGCAGGTGCTGGCTATTCCGGCAGCAAAGGTTGGAGGTACCAGCTCGCCCGACCGGTCGACTGAGGACCCGTTCCACTGTGAGGCCACTGAAGCCTTCCTTCATGCCAGCGAACCATGCCTCACCGAAGCGTTGTCATTTCCGGCTGCCAAATCGACAGACGCATCAACGCCGGCACGCTTTAAAAGTAGCTGGAATGGCTGGCGCCACTTCAGTGGGAATGGAAGCACTGCAGCCGCCAACATGCTTCAAACACATTTTCGTTTTTGGATGCAGGTGAGAACACCACCTCAACTTTTCTGTAAAAAGTCAAACAATGTTTGGCTGCTAGTGCTTCCAGGCCCACAAGTATTCTTCCAATTAGCATGTGAATGTGTTCTTGTTTCCAAGTTGTTATTTATGTCCGGCAACGTAGAGCTAAACCCTGGACCCCCTAAAGAAGATCCTAGCCTGTTTAACAAGGAGTTGCTACAGCTAGTTAAATCGCTACACGACAAATTTGATTCTAAACACGAAGAAGTAATGACTGCCTTGTGTGAAGTCAAAGAGGCTCAATATTCAATGGAGCAACGAATAGCCGATATCGACAACAGCTCTCGGCAGTTGAACAATGCATTCGAACATCTGAAGGCCAACAGGGTGAAAGCCTCGTGCCGCAAGTGGTCGTATTGAACCAACGGCTCAACGAGTTTGAAGACCGTTCACGTCGCGAAAACTTAATATTTCATGGCATAGCAGATAGCGCTGCGGAAACTTGGGCGCAGTCAGAAGAAAAAATTTGCTCGGTTTTAAATTCAGCATTAGGCATGAACCTAAATAAAAGTGATGACCGCATTTCCAGAGCACACAGACTTGTCCGTTTTATCCCCAACAAGTCCAGGCCAATTATTGTCAGATTTTTATCGTCTAAGCTAAGGGAAACGATTCTTTCTTCTAAAAGTAAGCTAAAGACAACTGGTGTTTCCGTAAGTGAAGATTTTTGTAAGGCAACTAGAGCGGTCAGAACTAAACTGTACGACTTTGGCAAAGAAAGCGGTCAATTTTTCACGGTGAAATACAACAAACTATATATCAACAAAAAATGTTATATTTACTCTCCTAATAACGACAGTGTCTGTGAACTTCAATTGGGCAATGTTCCCTGCACTGTTGATTTATCGTCCACTGCTACTAATCGCCATTCTGACGCGTCTTTTTCTTAACAGACATTAGGCACCGGCCACGCAGCCAACCTTGTCGTGATTTCTCTTTTTTATTATCGAATGTGCGAAGTGCAGTTAATAAACGTGACGCTCTAGCATCTATTTTCGATTCATGTGCCGCTGACGTGGTTGTATTGACGGAGACTTGGTTGACCGTTAAAATTCTTAGCGAAGAGCTGTTCCACTGTGACAAGAATTACGTTGTTCACCGTCATGACCGCAACCTAAAATCAGGCGGTGGTGTTTTAATTGCCGTCGCCGACAATATAGTGTCTTATAGGATTCCACTTGCGTCGTCTTTAGAATTGGTTTGTGTGCGTATTGTCATAAACCACCAAAACACATTGCTTTGTGCGTGTTATCGGCCGCCAAGCGCACCATCTACTTTTTGCGATGAACTGCATGACACTTTGAATTTTGTTGTCTCCAAATTTCCACATTCACGGTTATTCCTTTTAGGCGATTTTAATTTCCCCAGAATAAGGTGGACTTCGGTATCGCCATTTGTTGTCGGTACGTCCACAGAAAGTCAATCTTTCCTTAACTTGTGCCTGAACTTTAATCTTACGCAACTTGTTTCTACGCCAACTAGAGCTGGCACTACTTCATCTAACACTCTAGACTTGATCCTTGTCACTGAACCAAACTTAGTACATTCTTTAACTTGTTTCCCAGGACTAAGCGATCACTGTTTTTTGCATTTTTTTGTAACAGGCCCCATTAGATGTGAGAAGAACAATGCAAAATTTATTAGAGATTATGCGAGCGGGGATTACACTGCAATTAATAATGAGCTTGCAGTATTCATTGATGGCTGTATACCAGAATTTTTCAGCCGTACCGTGGAAGAAAACTGGAACTTGTATAAAAACAAAGCCACGTCCCTTGTCGCTAAATATGTGCCATTGCGGAGACTTTCCGGAAAGAAACGCTCTCCCTGGTTTTCCACGAAACTAACAAGACTGTCAAACAAGAAAAAACGCCTTTTCCGTATTGCAAAACGCAGTCGAACATCTACTCGTTGGAGTGATTATTCTAGTGCGCTGCGTGCTTATCGTACCGCATTAAAAGAAGCGAAGGATGTTTTTTTTAATACCTATCTACCTTCACTCCTTTCTACAAATCCGTCAAAATTTTGGAGCACTGTTCAAATAAACAAGAAAAATATCATATCTCTTACAGATACGAATGGTAACACCATGAGCAATGCAGAATGTTGCAATGTCCTAAATGACACTTTCGCGAAATCTTTTTCCATTTGCTGTGTTGATACAGTGCCGCACATGCGCAAAGAAGATTTTTTTCCCATGGATCCACTTGTTGTCAATTTTGCGGGGATTTTGAAGTTAATTGAAGATTTAAAACTATCGTCTTCCTGTGGTGCCGACGAAATTAATTCTAAATTTTTGAGGAATACTGCTGTCTACTCCTCTATATTTTTTATGTATCTTTTCACCCAATCTATCGAGTGCTCAACTTTGCCCGCAGACTGGAAGGTGGGGAAGGTGGTCCCTCTGTTTAAATCAGGTAACCCGCATTCTCCTCTCAATTACAGACCCATTTCCCTTACCAGCGTGCCTTGCAAAATCCTTGAACACGTAATATTTTCCAATCTTGTCTCATTTCTTGAATCCAACTCTTTCTTCACTTCATCTCAGCATGGCTTTCGCAAAAACTACTCCTGCGAAACACAACTAATATCGTTTATACATAACATTTCTTCCTCTTTAGACAAAGGCCAAGTCATTGACTGTATCTTTCTAGATTTTGCGAAAGCGTATGACAAGGTGTGTCATCACTTACTGCTTCTTAAACTTAGTACTCTTAATATTGACCCTAATATTCTGAAATGGATAGAATGTTTTCTCAACAACCGTACCCAGTTTGTAACAGCTAACAATTCCAAATCCCCGCGCTGCGCCGTGAAGTCAGGTGTTCCTCAAGGCTCCGTCTTGGGACCGTTATTATTCCTAATTTATATAAACGACTTACCTGCCGTAGTTAATAGTTCTATTAAACTTTTTGCCGACGATTGCGTTCTATACCGTGAAATAACTAATCAGCATGATAACTTTATGCTTCAGAAAGATCTAGATAACAGTTCAAGGTGGTGCTCACAATGGCTAATGTTCTTAAATCCGACTAAATGCAAAATTATGTCTGTCTCACGTCGCTCGAACTCACCAACTCCTTTCGGCTATATTATCAATGAAACCAACCTTGAGCACGTGACTTCCTATAAATATCTTGGAATCCAGCTAAACAGTAATCTTTCATGGCATGCGCACATCGAACATATCATGAACAATGCAAGCAGATCTCTTGGCAACATTCGCAGGAATTTCTCAAAAGCCCCACCCCATTTGAAGTTACTGCTCTATAAAAGACTAATTAGACCGAAGCAAGAATACGCGTCATCTGTCTGGGACCCTGGTCAAAAAACACTAGCAGATACCATTCAGTCAGTTTAGAACAGGTCAGCACGATTCATCCTTTCTAATTATTCCCGCACATCTAGCGTTTCTTTAATAAAGTCGAACCTTGGCCTTATTAACTTGCACATTCGAAGAAAAATTTCCCGTCCCTGCCTTTTTCAAAAAATCTTTTACCAAAACAACTCGCTTAAACAAGACTTAATTTCAGAGCCTTCGTACATGTCGTCGCGTCTTGATCATCGGTTTAAAGTGTTCATTCCTTTCTGTCGCACAAATGTTTTCTCTGACTCATTTCTGCCGAAAACCAGTGCCGAGTGGAACCGCCTTCCCCCTCCATCGCCTGCATCGAGAAGGCATCATCTTTCAAGACTGCAATAACTGATTATCTTTTGAATTTATCACCTTAATACTAATAATTGTTTGAGCATGTATTTTTTATTATTATTGTACCCACCCCCCTCTGTAATGCCCTTTTGGGCCCTGAGGGTACTGTAAAAAAAAAAGCAGGTACGTCGCGAGTTGAAACGAGAGATAGCACGCGCTTTCCGAGCACTTCTAGCAAAGAGGGCAAGAGCACGCACGTCGCGAGGTTAAACGAGAGAAAGCACGCGCTTTGCGAGCACTTCTAGCAAAGAGGGCAGGAGCAGGCTCGTCGCGAGGTGAAGCGAGAGATAGCACGCGCTTTCCGAGCACTTCTAGCAAAGAGGGCAAGAGCAGGCTCGTCGCGAGGTGAAGCGAGAGATAGCACGCGCTTTCCGAGCACTTCTAGCAAAGAGGGCAAGAGCAGGCTCGACGCGAGGTGAAGCGAGAGATAGCACGCGCTTTCCGAGCACTTCTAGCAAAGAGGGCAAGAGCAGGCTCGACGCGAGGTGAAGCGAGAGATAGAACGCGCTTTCCGAGCACTTCTAGCAAAGAGGGCAAGAGCAGGCTCGTCCCGAGGTGAAACGAGAGAAAGCACGCGCTTTCCGAGCACTTCTAGCAAAGAGGGCAAGAGCAGGCTCGTCGCGAGGTGAAGCGAGAGATAGCACGCGCTTTCCGAGCACTTCTAGCAAAGAGGGCAAGAGCAGGCTCGTCGCGAGATGAAGCGAGAGATAGCACGCACTTTCCGAGCAGTTCTAGCAAAGAGGGCAAGAGCACGCTCGTCGCGAGGTGAAACGAGAGAAAGCACGCGCTTTCCGAGCACTTCTAGCAAAGAGGGCAGAAGCATGCTCGTCCCGAGGTGAAACGAGAGAAAGCACGCGCTTTCCGAGCACTTCTAGCAAAGAGGGCAAGAGCAGGCTCGTCGCGAGATGAAGCGAGAGATAGCACGCACTTTCCGAGCAGTTCTAGCAAAGAGGGCAAGAGCACGCTCGTCGCGAGGTGAAACGAGAGATAGCACGCGCTTTGCGAGCACTTCTAGCAAAGAGGGCAAGAGCAGGCTCGTCGCGAGGTGAAACGAGAGATAGCACGCACTTTCCGAGCAGTTCTAGCAAAGAGGGCAAGAGCAGGCTCGTCGCGAGGTGAAGCGAGAGATAGCACGCGCTTTCCGAGCACTTCTAGCAAAGAGGGCAAGAGCAGGCTCGTCGCGAGATGAAGCGAGAGATAGCACGCACTTTCCGAGCAGTTCTAGCAAAGAGGGCAAGAGCACGCTCGTCGCGAGGTGAAACGAGAGATAGCACGCGCTTTCCGAGCACTTCTAGCAAAGAGGGCAAGAGCAGGCTCGTCCCGAGGTGAAACGAGAGAAAGCACGCGCTTTCCGAGCACTTCTAGCAAAGAGGGCAAGAGCAGGCTCGTCGCGAGATGAAGCGAGAGATAGCACGCGCTTTCTGAGCAGTTCTAGCAAAGAGTGCAAGAGCAGGCTCGTCGCGAGTTGAAGCGAGAAATAGCACGCGCTTTCGGAGCACTTCTAGCAAAGAGGGCAAGAGCAGCCTCGTCGCGAGTTGAAACGAGAGATAGCACGCGCTTTCCGAGCACTTCTAGCAAAGAGGGCAAGAGCAGGCTCGTCGCGAAGTGAAGCGAGAGATAGCACGCACTTTCCGAGCACTTCTAGCAAAGAGGGCAAAAGCAGGCTCGTCCCGAGGTGAAACGAGAGATAGCACGCGCTTTCCGAGCACTTCTAGCAAAGAGGGCGAGAGCAGGCTCGTCGCGAGGTGAAACGAGAGATAGCACGCGCTTTCCGAGCACTTCTACCAAAGAGGGCAAGAGCAGGCTCGTCGCGAGGTGAAACGAGAGATAGCACGCGCTTTCCGAGAACTTATAGAAAAGAGGGCAAGAGCAGGCTCGTCGCGAGGTGAAACGAGAGATAGCACGCGCTTTCCGAGCACTTCTAGCAAAGAGGGCAAGAGCACGCTCGTCGCGAGGTGAAACGATAGATAGCACGCGCTTTCCGAGCACTTCTAGAAAGAGGGCAAGAGCAGGCTCGTCGCGAGGTGAAACGAGAGATAGCACGTGCTTTCTGAGCAATACTAGCAAAGAGGGCAAGAGCAGGCTCGTCGCGAGTTGAAACGAAACGCGCTTTCCGAGCACTTCTAGCAAAGAGGGCAAGAGCAGGCTCGTCGCGAGGTGAAACGAGAGATAGCACGCGCTTTCCGAGTACGTTTAGCAAAGAGGGCAAGAGCAGTCTCGTCGCGAGGTGAAACGAGAGATAGCACGCCCTTTCCGAGCACTTCTAGCAAAGAGGTCAGGAGCAGGCTCGTCGCGAGGTGAAGCGAGAGATAGCACGCACTTTCCGAGCACTTCTAGCAAAGAGGGCAAGAGCACGCTCGTCGCGAGATGAAGCGAGAGATAGCACGCACTTTCCGAGCAGTTCTAGCAAAGAGGGCAAGAGCACGCTCGTCGCGAGATGAAGCGAGAGATAGCACGCACTTTCCGAGCACTTCTAGCAAAGAGGGCAAAAGCAGGCTCGTCCCGAGGTGAAACGAGAGAAAGCACGCGCTTTCCGAGCACTTCTAGCAAAGAGGGCAAGAGCAGGCTCGTCGCGAGGTGAAGCGAGAGATAGCACGCGCTTTCCGAGCACTTCTAGCAAAGAGGGCAAGAGCAGGCTCGTCGCGAGATGAAGCGAGAGGTAGCACGCACTTTCCGAGCAGTTCTAGCAAAGAGGGCAAGAGCACGCTCGTCGCGAGGTGAAACGAGAGAAAGCACGCGCTTTCTGAGCACTTCTAGAAAAGAGGGCAAAAGCAGGCTCGTCCCGAGGTGAAACGAGGGAAAGCACGCGCTTTCCGAGAACTTCTAGCAAAGAGGGCAAGAGCAGGCTCGTCGCAAGGTGAAACGAGAGATAGCACGCGCTTTCTGAGCACTTCTAGCAAAGAGTGCAAGAGCAGGCTCGTCGCGAGTTGAAGCGAGAAATAGCATGCGTTTTCGGAGCACTTCTAGCAAAGAGGGCAAGAGCAGCCTCGTCGCGAGTTGAAACGAGAGATAGCACGCGCTTTCCGAGCACTTCTAGCAAAGAGGGCAAGAGCAGGCTCGTCGCGAAGTGAAGCGAGAGATAGCACGCACTTTCCGAGCACTTCTAGCAAAGAGGGCAAAAGCAGGCTCGTCCCAAGGTGAAACGAGAGATAGCACGCGCTTTCCGAGCACTTCTAGCAAAGAGGGCGAGAGCAGGCTCGTCGCGAGGTGAAACGAGAGATAGCACGCGCTTTCCGAGCACTTCTAACAAAGAGGGCAAGAGCAGGCTCGTCGCGAGGTGAAACGAGAGATAGCACGCGCTTTCCGAGAACTTATAGAAAAGAGGGCAAGAGCAGGCTCGTCGCGAGGTCAAACGAGAGATAGCACGCGCTTTCCGAGCACTTCTAGAAAGAGGGCAAGAGCAGGCTCGTCGCGAGGTGAAACGAGAGATAGCATGCGCTTTCGGAGCACTTCTAGCAAAGAGGGCAAGAGCAGGCTCGTCTCGAGGTGAAACGAGAGAAAGCACGTGCTTTCTGAGCACTACTAGCAAAGAGGGCAAGAGCAGGCTCGTCGCGAGTTGAAACGAAACGCGCTTTCCGAGCACTTCTAGCAAAGAGGGCAAGAGCAGGCTCGTCGCGAGGTGAAACGAGAGATAGCACGCGCTTTCCGAGCACTTTTAGCAAAGAGGGCAAGAGCAGTCTCGTCGCGAGGTGAAACGAGAGATAGCACGCCCTTTCCGAGCACTTCTAGCAAAGAGGGCAAAAGCAGGCTCGTCCCGAGGTGAAACGAGAGATAGCACGCGCTTTCCGAGCACTTCTAGCAAAGAGTGCAAGAGCAGGCTCGTCGCGAGATGAAGCGAGAGATAGCACGCACTTTCCGAGCAGTTCTAGCAAAGAGGGCAAGAGCACGCTCGTCGCGAGGTCAAACGAGAGATAGCACGCGCTTTCCGAGCACTTCTAGCAAAGAGGGCAAGAGCAGGCTCGTCCCGAGGTGAAACGAGAGAAAGCACGCGCTTTCCGAGCACTTCTAGCAAAGAGGGCAAGAGCAGGCTCGTCGCGAGATGAAGCGAGAGATAGCACGCATTTTCCCAGCAGTTCTAGCAAAGAGGGCAAGAGCACGCTCGTCGCGAGGTGAAACGAGAGAAAGCACGCGCTTTCCGAGCACTTCTAGAAAAGAGGGCAAAAGCAGGCTCGTCCCGAGGTGAAACGAGGGAAAGCACGCGCTTTCCGAGAACTTCTAGCAAAGAGGGCAAGAGCAGGCTCGTCGCGAGGTGAAACGAGAGATAGCACGCGCTTTCTGAGCACTTCTAGCAAAGAGTGCAAGAGCAGGCTCGTCGCGAGTTGAAGCGAGAAATAGCACGCGCTTTCGGAGCACTTCTAGCAAAGAGGGCAAGAGCAGCCTCGTCGCGAGTTGAAACGAGAGATAGCACGCGCTTTCCGAGCACTTCTAGCAAAGAGGGCAAGAGCAGGCTCGTCGCGAAGTGAAGCGAGAGATAGCACGCACTTTCCGACCACTTCTAGCAAAGAGGGCAAAAGCAGGCTCGTCCCGAGGTGAAACGAGAGATAGCACGCGCTTTCCGAGCACTTCTACCAAAGAGGGCAAGAGCAGGCTCGTCGCGAGGTGAAACGAGAGATAGCACGCGCTTTCCGAGAACTTATAGAAAAGAGGGCAAGAGCAGGCTCGTCGCGAGGTGAAACGAGAGATAGCACGCGCTTTCCGAGCACTTCTAGAAAGAGGGCAAGAGCAGGCTCGTCTCGAGGTGAAACGAGAGAAAGCACGTGCTTTCTGAGCAATACTAGCAAAGAGGGCAAGAGCAGGCTCGTCGCGAGTTGAAACGAAACACGCTTTCCGAGCACTTCTAGCAAAGAGGGCAAGAGCAGGCTCGTCGCGAGGTGAAACGAGAGATAGCACGCGCTTTCCGAGCACTTTTAGCAAAGAGGGCAAGAGCAGTCTCGTCGCGAGGTGAAACGAGAGATAGCACGCCCTTTCCGAGCACTTCTAGCAAAGAGGTCAGGAGCAGGCTCGTCGCGAGGTGAAGCGAGAGATAGCACGCACTTTCCGAGCACTTCTAGCAAAGAGGGCACGAGCACGCTCGTCGCGAGATGAAGCGAGAGATAGCACGCACTTTCCGAGCAGTTCTAGCAAAGAGGGCAAGAGCACGCTCGTCGCGAGGTGAAACGAGAGATAGCACGCGCTTTCCGAGCGCTTCTAGCAAAGAGGGCAAGAGCAGGCTCGTCGCGAGATGAAGCGAGAGATAGCACGCACTTTCCGAGCACTTCTAGCAAAGAGGGCAAAAGCAGGCTCGTCCCGAGGTGAAACGAGAGAAAGCACGCGCTTTCCGAGCACTTCTAGCAAAGAGGGCAAGAGCAGGCTCGTCGCGAGGTGAAGCGAGAGATAGCACGCGCTTTCCGAGCACTTCTAGCAAAGAGGGCAAGAGCAGGCTCGTCGCGAGATGAAGCGAGAGATAGCACGCACTTTCCGAGCAGTTCTAGCAAAGAGGGCAAGAGCACGCTCGTCGCGAGGTGAAACGAGAGATAGCACGCGCTTTCCGAGCACTTCTAGCAAAGAGGGCAAGAGCAGGCTCGTCGCGAGATGAAGCGAGAGATAGCACGCACTTTCCGAGCTGTTCTAGCAAAGAGGGCAAGAGCACGCTCGTCGCGAGGTGAAACGAGAGAAAGCACGCGCTTTCCGAGCACTTCTAGAAAAGAGGGCAAAAGCAGGCTCGTCCCGAGGTGAAACGAGGGAAAGCACGCGCTTTCCGAGAACTTCTAGCAAAGAGGGCAAGAGCAGGCTCGTCGCAAGGTGAAACGAGAGATAGCACGCGCTTTCTGAGCACTTCTAGCAAAGAGGGCAAGAGCAGGCTCGTCGCGAGATGAAGCGAGAGATAGCACGCACTTTCCGAGCAGTTCTAGCAAAGAGGGCAAGAGCACGCTCGTCGCGAGGTGAAACGAGAGATAGCACGCGCTTTCCGAGCACTTCTAGCAAAGAGGGCAAGAGCAGGCTCGTCGCGAGATGAAGCGAGAGATAGCACGCACTTTCCGAGCAGTTCTAGCAAAGAGGGCAAGAGCACGCTCGTCGCGAGGTGAAACGAGAGAAAGCACGCGCTTTCCGAGCACTTCTAGAAAAGAGGGCAAAAGCAGGCTCGTACCGAGGTGAAACGAGGGAAAGCACGCGCTTTCCGAGAACTTCTAGCAAAGAGGGCAAGAGCAGGCTCGTCGCAAGGTGAAACGAGAGATAGCACGCGCTTTCTGAGCACTTCTAGCAAAGAGTGCAAGAGCAGGCTCGTCGCGAGTTGAAGCGAGAAATAGCACGCGTTTTCGGAGCACTTCTAGCAAAGAGGGCAAGAGCAGCCTCGTCGCGAGTTGAAACGAGAGATAGCGCGCGCTTTCCGAGCACTTCTAGCAAAGAGGGCAAGAGCAGGCTCGTCGCGAAGTGAAGCGAGAGATAGCACGCACTTTCCGAGCACTTCTAGCAAAGAGGGCAAAAGCAGGCTCGTCCCGAGGTGAAACGAGAGATAGCACGCGCTTTCCGAGCACTTCTAGCAAAGAGGGCGAGAGCAGGCTCGTCGCGAGGTGAAACGAGAGATAGCACGCGCTTTCCGAGCACTTCTACCAAAGAGGGCAAGAGCAGGCTCGTCGCGAGGTGAAACGAGAGATAGCACGCGCTTTCCGAGAAATTATAGAAAAGAGGGCAAGAGCAGGCTCGTCGCGAGGTGAAACGAGAGATAGCACGCGCTTTCCGAGCACTTCTAGAAAGAGGGCAAGAGCAGGCTCGTCGCGAGGTGAAACGAGAGATAGCATGCGCTTTCGGAGCACTTCTAGCAAAGAGGGCAAGAGCAGGCTCGTCTCGAGGTGAAACGAGAGAAAGCACGTGCTTTCTGAGCACTACTAGCAAAGAGGGCAAGAGCAGGCTCGTCGCAAGTTGAAACGAAACGCGCTTTCCGAGCACTTCTAGCAAAGAGGGCAAGAGCAGGCTCGTCGCGAGGTGAAACGAGAGATAGCACGCGCTTTCCGAGCACTTTTAGCAAAGAGGGCAAGAGCAGTCTCGTCGCGAGGTGAAACGAGAGATAGCACGCCCTTTCCGAGCACTTCTAGCAAAGAGGTCAGGAGCAGGCTCGTCGCGAGGTGAAGCGAGAGATAGCACGCACTTTCCGAGCACTTCTAGCAAAGAGGGCAAGAGTACGCTCGTCGCGAGGTGAAACGAGAGAAAGCACGCGCTTTCCGAGCACTTCTAGAAAAGAGGGCAAAAGCAGGCTCGTCGCGACTTGAAACGAGAGATATCACACACTTTCCGGACACTTCTAGCAAAGAGGGCAAAAGCAGGGTCGTCCCGAGGTGAAACGAGAGAATGCACGCGCTTTCCGAGCACTTCTAGCAAAGAGGGCAAGAGCAGGCTCGTCGCGAGATGAAGCGAGAGATAGCACGCACTTCCCGAGCACTTCTAGCAAAGAGGGCAAGAGCAGGCTCGTCGCGAAGTGAAGCGAGAGATAGCACGCACTTTCCGAGCACTTCTAGCAAAGAGGGCAAAAGCAGGCTCGTCCCGAGGTGAAACGAGAGATAGCACGCGCTTTCCGAGCACTTCTAGCAAAGAGGGCGAGAGCAGGCTCGTCGCGAGGTGAAACGAGAGATAGCACGCGCTTTCCGAGCACTTCTACCAAAGAGGGCAAGAGCAGGCTCGTCGCGAGGTGAAACGAGAGATAGCACGCGCTTTCGGAGCACTTCTAGCAAAGAGGGCAAGAGCAGGCTCGTCTCGAGGTGAAACGAGAGAAAGCACGTGCTTTCTGAGCAATACTAGCAAACAGGGCAAGAGCAGGCTCGTCGCGAGTTGAAACGAAACGCGCTTTCCGAGCACTTCTAGCAAAGAGGGCAGAGCAGGCTCGTCGCGAGGTGAAACGAGAGATAGCACGCGCTTTCCGAGCACTTTTAGCAAAGAGGGCAAGAGCAGTCTCGTCGCGAGGTGAAACGAGAGATAGCACGCCCTTTCCGAGCACTTCTAGCAAAGAGGTCAGGAGCAGGCTCGTGGCGAGGTGAAGCGAGAGATAGCACGCACTTTCCGAGCACTTCTAGCAAAGAGGGCAAGAGCACGCTCGTCACGAGATGAAGCGAGAGATAGCACGCACTTTCCGAGCAGTTCTAGCAAAGAGGGCAAGAGCACGCTCGTCGCGAGGTGAAACGAGAGATAGCACGCGCTTTCTGAGCACTTCTAGCAAAGAGTGCAAGAGCAGGCTCGTCGCGAGTTGAAGCGAGAAATAGCACGCGCTTTCGGAGCACTTCTAGCAAAGAGGGCAAGAGCAGCCTCGTCGCGAGTTGAAACGAGAGATAGCACGCGCTTTCCGAGAACTTCTAGAAAAGAGGGCAAGAGCAGGCTCGTCGGGAGGTGAAACGAGAGATAGCACGCGCTTTCCGAGCACTTCTAGAAAGAGGGCAAGAGCAGGCTCGTCGCGAGGTGAAACGAGAGATAGCACGCGCTTTCGGAGCACTTCTAGCAAAGAGGGCAAGAGCAGGCTCGTCTCGAGGTGAAACGAGAGAAAGCACGTGCTTTCCGAGCACTTCTAGAAAGAGGGCAAGAGCAGGCTCGTCGCGAGGTGAAACGAGAGATAGCACGCCCTTTCCGAGCACTTCTAGCGCAGGAGCAGGCTCGTCGCGAGGTGAAGCGAGAGATAGCACGCACTTTCCGAGCACTTCTAGCAAAGAGGGCAAGAGCACGCTCGTCGCGAGGTGAAACGAGAGAAAGCACGCGCTTTCCGAGCACTTCTAGAAAAGAGGGCAAAAGCAGGCTCGTCGCGACTTGAAACGAGAGATATCACACACTTTCCGGACACTTCTAGCAAAGAGGGCAAAAGCAGGGTCGTCCCGAGGTGAAACGAGAGAAAGCACGCGCTTTCCGAGCACTTCTAGCAAAGAGGGCAAGAGCACGCTCGTCGCGAGGTGAAACGAGAGATAGCACGCGCTTTCCGAGCACTTCTAGCAAAGAGGGCAAGAGCAGGCTCGTCGCGAGTTGAAACGAAACGCGCTTTCCGAGCACTTCTAGCAAAGAGGGCAAGAGCAGGCTCGTCGCGAGGTGAAACGAGAGATAGCAAGCGCTTTCCGAGCACTTTTAGCAAAGAGGGCAAGAGCAGTCTCGTCTCGAGGTGAAACGAGAGATTGCACGCCCTTTCCGAGCACTTCTAGCAAAGAGGTCAGGAGCACGCTCGTGGCGAGGTGAAGCGAGAGATAGCACGCACTTTCCGAGCACTTCTAGCAAAGAGGGCAAGAGCACGCTCGTCGCGAGATGAAGCGAGAGACAGCACGCACTTTCCGAGCAGTTCTAGCAAAGAGGGCAAGAGCACGCTCGTCGCGAGGTGAAACGAGAGATAGCACGCGCTTTCCGAGCACTTCTAGCAAAGAGGGCAAGAGCAGGCTCGTCGCGAGATGAAGCGAGAGATAGCACGCACTTTCCGAGCACTTCTAGCAAAGAGGGCAAAAGCAGGCTCGTCCCGAGGTGAAACGAGAGAAAGCACGCGCTTTCCGAGCACTTCTAGCAAAGAGGGCAAGAGCAGGCTCGTCGCGAGGTGAAGCGAGAGATAGCACGCGCTTTCCGAGCACTTCTAGCAAAGAGGGCAAGAGCAGGCTCGTCGCGAGATGAAGCGAGAGATAGCACGCACTTTCCGAGCAGTTCTAGCAAAGAGGGCAAGAGCACGCTCGTCCCGAGGTGAAACGAGAGAAAGCACGCGCTTTCCGAGCACTTCTAGCAAAGAGGGCAAGAGCAGGCTCGTCGCGAGGTGAAGCGAGAGATAGCACGCGCTTTCCGAGCACTTCTACCAAAGAGGGCAAGAGCAGGCTCGTCGCGAGATGAAGCGAGAGATAGCACGCACTTTCCGAGCAGTTCTAGCAAAGAGGGCAAGAGCACGCTCGTCGCGAGGTGAAACGAGAGAAAGCACGCGCTTTCCGAGCACTTCTAGCAAAGAGGCCAAAAGCAGGCTCGTCCCGAGGTGAAACGAGAGAAAGCACGCGCTTTCCGAGCACTTCTACCAAAGAGGGCAAGAGCAGGCTCGTCGCGAGATGAAGCGAGAGATAGCACGCACTTTCCGAGCAGTTCTAGCAAAGAGGGCAAGAGCACTCTCGTCGCGAGGTGAAACGAGAGATAGCACGCGCTTTGCGAGCACTTCTAGCAAAGAGGGCAAGAGCAGGCTCGTCGCGAGGTGAAACGAGAGATAGCACGCACTTTCCGAGCAGTTCTAGCAAAGAGGGCAAGAGCAGGCTCGTCGCGAGGTGAAGCGAGAGATAGCACGCGCTTTCCGAGCACTTCTAGCAAAGAGGGCAAGAGCAGGCTCGTCGCGAGATGAAGCGAGAGATAGCACGCACTTTCCGAGCAGTTCTAGCAAAGAGGGCAAGAGCACGCTCGTCGCGAGGTGAAACGAGAGATAGCACGCGCTTTCCGAGCACTTCTAGCAAAGAGGGCAAGAGCAGGCTCGTCGCGAGATGAAGCGAGAGATAGCACGCACTTTCCGAGCAGTTCTAGCAAAGAGGGCAAGAGCACGCACGTCGCGAGGTTAAACGAGAGATAGCACGCGCTTTCCGAGCACTTCTAGCAAAGAGGGCAAGAGCAGGCTCGTTGCGAGGTGAAACGAGAGATAGCACGCGCTTTCTGAGCACTTCTAGCAAAGAGTGCAAGAGCAGGCTCGTCGCGAGTTGAAGCGAGAAATAGCACGCGCTTTCGGAGCACTTCAAGCAAAGAGGGCAAGAGCAGCCTCGTCGCGAGTTGAAACGAGAGATAGCACGCGCTTTCCGAGCACTTCTAGCAAAGAGGGCAAGAGCAGGCTCGTCGCGAAGTGAAGCGAGAGATAGCACGCACTTTCCGAGCACTTCTAGCAAAGAGGGCAAAAGCAGGCTCGTCCCGAGGTGAAACGAGAGATAGCACGCGCTTTCCGAGCACTTCTAGCAAAGAGGGCGAGAGCAGGCTCGTCGCGAGGTGAAACGAGAGATAGCACGCGCTTTCCGAGCACTTCTACCAAAGAGGGCAAGAGCAGGCTCGTCGCGAGGTGAAACGAGAGATAGCAGGCGCTTTCCGAGAACTTATAGAAAAGAGGGCAAGAGCAGGCTCGTCGCGAGGTGAAACGAGACATAGCACGCGCTTTCCGAGCACTTCTAGCAAAGAGGGCAAGAGCACGCTCGTCGCGAGGTGAAACGAGAGATAGCACGCGCTTTCGGAGCACTTCTAGCAAAGAGGGCAAGAGCAGGCTCGTCTCGAGGTGAAACGAGAGAAAGCACGTGCTTTCTGAGCAATACTAGCAAAGAGGGCAAGAGCAGGCTCGTCGCGAGTTGAAACGAAACGCGCTTTCCGAGCACTTCTAGCAAAGAGGGCAAGAGCAGGCTCGTCGCGAGGTGAAACGAGAGATAGCACGCGCTTTCCGAGCACTTTTAGCAAAGAGGGCAAGAGCAGTCTCGTCGCGAGGTGAAACGAGAGATAGCACGCCCTTTCCGAGCACTTCTAGCAAAGAGGTCAGGAGCAGGCTCGTCGCGAGGTGAAGCGAGAGATAGCACGCACTTTCCGAGCACTTCTAGCAAAGAGGGCAAGAGCACGCTCGTCGCGAGATGAAGCGAGAGATAGCACGCACTATCCGAGCAGTTCTAGCAAAGAGGGCAAGAGCACGCTCGTCGCGAGGTGAAACGAGAGATAGCACGCGCTTTCCGAGCACTTCTAGCAAAGAGGGCAAGAGCAGGCTCGTCGCGAGATGAAGCGAGAGATAGCACGCACTTTCCGAGCACTTCTAGCAAAGAGGGCAAGAGCAGGCTCGTCGCGAGATGAAGCGAGAGATAGCACGCACTTTCCGAGCAGTTCTAGCAAAGAGGGCAAGAGCACGCTCGTCGCGCGGTGAAACGAGAGATAGCACGCGCTTTCCGAGCACTTCTAGCAAAGAGGGCAAGATCAGGCTCGTCGCGAGATGAAGCGAGAGATAGCACGCACTTTCCGAGCAGTTCTAGCAAAGAGGGCAAGAGCACGCTCGTCGCGAGGTGAAACGAGAGAAAGCACGCGCTTTCCGAGCACTTCTAGAAAAGAGGGCAAAAGCAGGCTCGTCCCGAGGTGAAACGAGGGAAAGCACGCGCTTTCCGAGAACTTCTAGCAAAGAGGGCAAGAGCAGGCTCGTCGCAAGGTGAAACGAGAGATAGCACGCGCTTTCTGAGCACTTCTAGCAAAGAGTGCAAGAGCAGGCTCGTCGCGAGTTGAAGCGAGAAATAGCACGCGTTTTCGGAGCACTTCTAGCAAAGAGGGCAAGAGCAGCCTCGTCGCGAGTTGAAACGAGAGATAGCACGCGCTTTCCGAGCACTTCTAGCAAAGAGGGCAAGAGCAGGCTCGTCGCGAAGTGAAGCGAGAGATAGCACGCACTTTCCGAGCACTTCTAGCAAAGAGGGCAAAAGCAGGCTCGTCCCAAGGTGAAACGAGAGATAGCACGCGCTTTCCGAGCACTTCTAGCAAAGAGGGCGAGAGCAGGCTCGTCGCGAGGTGAAACGAGAGATAGCACGCGCTTTCCGAGCACTTCTACCAAAGAGGGCAAGAGCAGGCTCGTCGCGAGGTGAAACGAGTGATAGCACGCGCTTTCCGAGAACTTATAGAAAAGAGGGCAAGAGCAGGCTCGTCGCGAGGTGAAACGAGAGATAGCACGCGCTTTCCGAGCACTTCTAGAAAGAGGGCAAGAGCAGGCTCGTCGCGAGGTGAAACGAGAGATAGCATGCGCTTTCGGAGCACTTCTAGCAAAGAGGGCAAGAGCAGGCTCGTCTCGAGGTGAAACGAGAGAAAGCACGTGCTTTCTGAGCACTACTAGCAAAGAGGGCAAGAGCAGGCTCGTCGCGAGTTGAAACGAAACGCGCTTTCCGAGCACTTCTAGCAAAGAGGGCAAGAGCAGGCTCGTCGCGAGGTGAAACGAGAGATAGCACGCGCTTTCCGAGCACTTTTAGCAAAGAGGGCAAGAGCAGTCTCATCGCGAGGTGAAACGAGAGATAGCACGCCCTTTCCGAGCACTTCTAGCAAAGAGGGCAAAAGCAGGCTCGTCCCGAGGTGAAACGAGAGATAGCACGCGCTTTCCGAGCACTTCTAGCAAAGAGTGCAAGAGCAGGCTCGTCGCGAGATGAAGCGAGAGATAGCACGCACTTTCCGAGCAGTTCTAGCAAAGAGGGCAAGAGCACGCTCGTCGCGAGGTAAAACGAGAGATAGCACGCGCTTTCCGAGCACTTCTAGCAAAGAGGGCAAGAGCAGGCTCGTCCCGAGGTGAAACGAGAGAAAGCACGCGCTTTCCGAGCACTTCTAGCAAAGAGGGCAAGAGCAGGCTCGTCGCGAGGTGAAACGAGAGATAGCACGCGCTTTCCGAGCACTTTTAGCAAAGAGGGCAAGAGCAGTCTCGTCGCGAGGTGAAACGAGAGATAGCACGCCCTTTCCGAGCACTTCTAGCAAA
Organism: Dermacentor variabilis; assembly: GCF_050947875.1. Lineage (NCBI taxonomy): Eukaryota > Metazoa > Arthropoda > Arachnida > Ixodida > Ixodidae > Dermacentor > Dermacentor variabilis. The sequence goes on from NC_134569.1 coordinate 260,170,208, forward strand.
GAGGGCAAAAGCAGGCTCGTCCCGAGGTGAAACGAGAGATAGCACGCGCTTTCCGAGCTCTTCTAGCAAAGAGTGCAAGAGCAGGCTCGTCGCGAGATGAAGCGAGAGATAGCACGCACTTTCCGAGCAGTTCTAGCAAAGAGGGCAAGAGCACGCTCGTCGCGAGGTGAAACGAGAGAAAGCACGCGCTTTCCGAGCACTTCTAGAAAAGAGGGCAAAAGCAGGCTCGTCCCGAGGTGAAACGAGGGAAAGCACGCGCTTTCCGAGAACTTCTAGCAAAGAGGGCAAGAGCAGGCTCGTCGCGAGGTGAAACGAGAGATAGCACGCGCTTTCTGAGCACTTCTAGCAAAGAGTGCAAGAGCAGGCTCGTCGCGAGTTGAAGCGAGAAATAGCACGCGCTTTCGGAGCACTTCTAGCAAAGAGGCCAAAAGCAGGCTCGTCCCGAGGTGAAACGAGAGAAAGCACGCGCTTTCCGAGCACTTCTACCAAAGAGGGCAAGAGCAGGCTCGTCGCGAGATGAAGCGAGAGATAGCACGCACTTTCCGAGCAGTTCTAGCAAAGAGGGCAAGAGCACTCTCGTCGCGAGGTGAAACGAGAGATAGCACGCGCTTTGCGAGCACTTCTAGCAAAGAGGGCAAGAGCAGGCTCGTCGCGAGGTGAAACGAGAGATAGCACGCACTTTCCGAGCAGTTCTAGCAAAGAGGGCAAGAGCAGGCTCGTCGCGAGGTGAAGCGAGAGATAGCACGCGCTTTCCGAGCACTTCTAGCAAAGAGGGCAAGAGCAGGCTCGTCGCGAGATGAAGCGAGAGATAGCACGCACTTTCCGAGCAGTTCTAGCAAAGAGGGCAAGAGCACGCTCGTCGCGAGGTGAAACGAGAGATAGCACGCGCTTTCCGAGCACTTCTAGCAAAGAGGGCAAGAGCAGGCTCGTCGCGAGATGAAGCGAGAGATAGCACGCACTTTCCGAGCAGTTCTAGCAAAGAGGGCAAGAGCACGCACGTCGCGAGGTTAAACGAGAGATAGCACGCGCTTTCCGAGCACTTCTAGCAAAGAGGGCAAGAGCAGGCTCGTTGCGAGGTGAAACGAGAGATAGCACGCGCTTTCTGAGCACTTCTAGCAAAGAGTGCAAGAGCAGGCTCGTCGCGAGTTGAAGCGAGAAATAGCACGCGCTTTCGGAGCACTTCAAGCAAAGAGGGCAAGAGCAGCCTCGTCGCGAGTTGAAACGAGAGATAGCACGCGCTTTCCGAGCACTTCTAGCAAAGAGGGCAAGAGCAGGCTCGTCGCGAAGTGAAGCGAGAGATAGCACGCACTTTCCGAGCACTTCTAGCAAAGAGGGCAAAAGCAGGCTCGTCCCGAGGTGAAACGAGAGATAGCACGCGCTTTCCGAGCACTTCTAGCAAAGAGGGCGAGAGCAGGCTCGTCGCGAGGTGAAACGAGAGATAGCACGCGCTTTCCGAGCACTTCTACCAAAGAGGGCAAGAGCAGGCTCGTCGCGAGGTGAAACGAGAGATAGCAGGCGCTTTCCGAGAACTTATAGAAAAGAGGGCAAGAGCAGGCTCGTCGCGAGGTGAAACGAGACATAGCACGCGCTTTCCGAGCACTTCTAGCAAAGAGGGCAAGAGCACGCTCGTCGCGAGGTGAAACGAGAGATAGCACGCGCTTTCGGAGCACTTCTAGCAAAGAGGGCAAGAGCAGGCTCGTCTCGAGGTGAAACGAGAGAAAGCACGTGCTTTCTGAGCAATACTAGCAAAGAGGGCAAGAGCAGGCTCGTCGCGAGTTGAAACGAAACGCGCTTTCCGAGCACTTCTAGCAAAGAGGGCAAGAGCAGGCTCGTCGCGAGGTGAAACGAGAGATAGCACGCGCTTTCCGAGCACTTTTAGCAAAGAGGGCAAGAGCAGTCTCGTCGCGAGGTGAAACGAGAGATAGCACGCCCTTTCCGAGCACTTCTAGCAAAGAGGTCAGGAGCAGGCTCGTCGCGAGGTGAAGCGAGAGATAGCACGCACTTTCCGAGCACTTCTAGCAAAGAGGGCAAGAGCACGCTCGTCGCGAGATGAAGCGAGAGATAGCACGCACTTTCCGAGCAGTTCTAGCAAAGAGGGCAAGAGCACGCTCGTCGCGAGGTGAAACGAGAGATAGCACGCGCTTTCCGAGCACTTCTAGCAAAGAGGGCAAGAGCAGGCTCGTCGCGAGATGAAGCGAGAGATAGCACGCACTTTCCGAGCACTTCTAGCAAAGAGGGCAAGAGCAGGCTCGTCGCGAGATGAAGCGAGAGATAGCACGCACTTTCCGAGCAGTTCTAGCAAAGAGGGCAAGAGCACGCTCGTCGCGCGGTGAAACGAGAGATAGCACGCGCTTTCCGAGCACTTCTAGCAAAGAGGGCAAGATCAGGCTCGTCGCGAGATGAAGCGAGAGATAGCACGCACTTTCCGAGCAGTTCTAGCAAAGAGGGCAAGAGCACGCTCGTCGCGAGGTGAAACGAGAGAAAGCACGCGCTTTCCGAGCACTTCTAGAAAAGAGGGCAAAAGCAGGCTCGTCCCGAGGTGAAACGAGGGAAAGCACGCGCTTTCCGAGAACTTCTAGCAAAGAGGGCAAGAGCAGGCTCGTCGCAAGGTGAAACGAGAGATAGCACGCGCTTTCTGAGCACTTCTAGCAAAGAGTGCAAGAGCAGGCTCGTCGCGAGTTGAAGCGAGAAATAGCACGCGTTTTCGGAGCACTTCTAGCAAAGAGGGCAAGAGCAGCCTCGTCGCGAGTTGAAACGAGAGATAGCACGCGCTTTCCGAGCACTTCTAGCAAAGAGGGCAAGAGCAGGCTCGTCGCGAAGTGAAGCGAGAGATAGCACGCACTTTCCGAGCACTTCTAGCAAAGAGGGCAAAAGCAGGCTCGTCCCAAGGTGAAACGAGAGATAGCACGCGCTTTCCGAGCACTTCTAGCAAAGAGGGCGAGAGCAGGCTCGTCGCGAGGTGAAACGAGAGATAGCACGCGCTTTCCGAGCACTTCTACCAAAGAGGGCAAGAGCAGGCTCGTCGCGAGGTGAAACGAGTGATAGCACGCGCTTTCCGAGAACTTATAGAAAAGAGGGCAAGAGCAGGCTCGTCGCGAGGTGAAACGAGAGATAGCACGCGCTTTCCGAGCACTTCTAGAAAGAGGGCAAGAGCAGGCTCGTCGCGAGGTGAAACGAGAGATAGCATGCGCTTTCGGAGCACTTCTAGCAAAGAGGGCAAGAGCAGGCTCGTCTCGAGGTGAAACGAGAGAAAGCACGCGCTTTGCGAGCACTTCTAGCAAAGAGGGCAAGAGCAGGCTCGTCCCGAGGTGAAACGAGAGAAAGCACGCGCTTTCCGAGCACTTCTACCAAAGAGGGCAAGAGCAGGCTCGTCGCGAGATGAAGCGAGAGATAGCACGCACTTTCCGAGCAGTTCTAGCAAAGAGGGCAAGAGCACTCTCGTCGCGAGGTGAAACGAGAGATAGCACGCGCTTTGCGAGCACTTCTAGCAAAGAGGGCAAGAGCAGGCTCGTCGCGAGGTGAAACGAGAGATAGCACGCACTTTCCGAGCAGTTCTAGCAAAGAGGGCAAGAGCAGGCTCGTCGCGAGGTGAAGCGAGAGATAGCACGCGCTTTCCGAGCACTTCTAGCAAAGAGGGCAAGAGCAGGCTCGTCGCGAGATGAAGCGAGAGATAGCACGCACTTTCCGAGCAGTTCTAACAAAGAGGGCAAGAGCACGCTCGTCGCGAGGTGAAACGAGAGATAGCACGCGCTTTCCGAGCACTTCTAGCAAAGAGGGCAAGAGCAGGCTCGTCGCGAGATGAAGCGAGAGATAGCACGCACTTTCCGAGCAGTTCTAGCAAAGAGGGCAAGAGCACGCACGTCGCGAGGTTAAACGAGAGATAGCACGCGCTTTCCGAGCACTTCTAGCAAAGAGGGCAAGAGCAGGCTCGTTGCGAGGTGAAACGAGAGATAGCACGCGCTTTCTGAGCACTTCTAGCAAAGAGTGCAAGAGCAGGCTCGTCGCGAGTTGAAGCGAGAAATAGCACGCGCTTTCGGAGCACTTCAAGCAAAGAGGGCAAGAGCAGCCTCGTCGCGAGTTGAAACGAGAGATAGCACGCGCTTTCCGAGCACTTCTAGCAAAGAGGGCAAGAGCAGGCTCGTCGCGAAGTGAAGCGAGAGATAGCACGCACTTTCCGAGCACTTCTAGCAAAGAGGGCAAAAGCAGGCTCGTCCCGAGGTGAAACGAGAGATAGCACGCGCTTTCCGAGCACTTCTAGCAAAGAGGGCGAGAGCAGGCTCGTCGCGAGGTGAAACGAGAGATAGCACGCGCTTTCCGAGCACTTCTACCAAAGAGGGCAAGAGCAGGCTCGTCGCGAGGTGAAACGAGAGATAGCAGGCGCTTTCCGAGAACTTATAGAAAAGAGGGCAAGAGCAGGCTCGTCGCGAGGTGAAACGAGACATAGCACGCGCTTTCCGAGCACTTCTAGCAAAGAGGGCAAGAGCAGGCTCGTCTCGAGGTGAAACGAGAGAAAGCACGTGCTTTCTGAGCAATACTAGCAAAGAGGGCAAGAGCAGGCTCGTCGCGAGTTGAAACGAAACGCGCTTTCCGAGCACTTCTAGCAAAGAGGGCAAGAGCAGGCTCGTCGCGAGGTGAAACGAGAGATAGCACGCGCTTTCCGAGCACTTTTAGCAAAGAGGGCAAGAGCAGTCTCGTCGCGAGGTGAAACGAGAGATAGCACGCCCTTTCCGAGCACTTCTAGCAAAGAGGTCAGGAGCAGGCTCGTCGCGAGGTGAAGCGAGAGATAGCACGCACTTTCCGAGCACTTCTAGCAAAGAGGGCAAGAGCACGCTCGTCGCGAGATGAAGCGAGAGATAGCACGCACTATCCGAGCAGTTCTAGCAAAGAGGGCAAGAGCACGCTCGTCGCGAGGTGAAACGAGAGATAGCACGCGCTTTCCGAGCACTTCTAGCAAAGAGGGCAAGAGCAGGCTCGTCGCGAGATGAAGCGAGAGATAGCACGCACTTTCCGAGCACTTCTAGCAAAGAGGGCAAGAGCAGGCTCGTCGCGAGATGAAGCGAGAGATAGCACGCACTTTCCGAGCAGTTCTAGCAAAGAGGGCAAGAGCACGCTCGTCGCGCGGTGAAACGAGAGATAGCACGCGCTTTCCGAGCACTTCTAGCAAAGAGGGCAAGATCAGGCTCGTCGCGAGATGAAGCGAGAGATAGCACGCACTTTCCGAGCAGTTCTAGCAAAGAGGGCAAGAGCACGCTCGTCGCGAGGTGAAACGAGAGAAAGCACGCGCTTTCCGAGCACTTCTAGAAAAGAGGGCAAAAGCAGGCTCGTCCCGAGGTGAAACGAGGGAAAGCACGCGCTTTCCGAGAACTTCTAGCAAAGAGGGCAAGAGCAGGCTCGTCGCAAGGTGAAACGAGAGATAGCACGCGCTTTCTGAGCACTTCTAGCAAAGAGTGCAAGAGCAGGCTCGTCGCGAGTTGAAGCGAGAAATAGCACGCGTTTTCGGAGCACTTCTAGCAAAGAGGGCAAGAGCAGCCTCGTCGCGAGTTGAAACGAGAGATAGCACGCGCTTTCCGAGCACTTCTAGCAAAGAGGGCAAGAGCAGGCTCGTCGCGAAGTGAAGCGAGAGATAGCACGCACTTTCCGAGCACTTCTAGCAAAGAGGGCAAAAGCAGGCTCGTCCCAAGGTGAAACGAGAGATAGCACGCGCTTTCCGAGCACTTCTAGCAAAGAGGGCGAGAGCAGGCTCGTCGCGAGGTGAAACGAGAGATAGCACGCGCTTTCCGAGCACTTCTACCAAAGAGGGCAAGAGCAGGCTCGTCGCGAGGTGAAACGAGTGATAGCACGCGCTTTCCGAGAACTTATAGAAAAGAGGGCAAGAGCAGGCTCGTCGCGAGGTGAAACGAGAGATAGCACGCGCTTTCCGAGCACTTCTAGAAAGAGGGCAAGAGCAGGCTCGTCGCGAGGTGAAACGAGAGATAGCATGCGCTTTCGGAGCACTTCTAGCAAAGAGGGCAAGAGCAGGCTCGTCTCGAGGTGAAACGAGAGAAAGCACGTGCTTTCTGAGCACTACTAGCAAAGAGGGCAAGAGCAGGCTCGTCGCGAGTTGAAACGAAACGCGCTTTCCGAGCACTTCTAGCAAAGAGGGCAAGAGCAGGCTCGTCGCGAGGTGAAACGAGAGATAGCACGCGCTTTCCGAGCACTTTTAGCAAAGAGGGCAAGAGCAGTCTCATCGCGAGGTGAAACGAGAGATAGCACGCCCTTTCCGAGCACTTCTAGCAAAGAGGGCAAAAGCAGGCTCGTCCCGAGGTGAAACGAGAGATAGCACGCGCTTTCCGAGCACTTCTAGCAAAGAGTGCAAGAGCAGGCTCGTCGCGAGATGAAGCGAGAGATAGCACGCACTTTCCGAGCAGTTCTAGCAAAGAGGGCAAGAGCACGCTCGTCGCGAGGTAAAACGAGAGATAGCACGCGCTTTCCGAGCACTTCTAGCAAAGAGGGCAAGAGCAGGCTCGTCCCGAGGTGAAACGAGAGAAAGCACGCGCTTTCCGAGCACTTCTAGCAAAGAGGGCAAGAGCAGGCTCGTCGCGAGGTGAAACGAGAGATAGCACGCGCTTTCCGAGCACTTTTAGCAAAGAGGGCAAGAGCAGTCTCGTCGCGAGGTGAAACGAGAGATAGCACGCCCTTTCCGAGCACTTCTAGCAAAGAGGGCAAAAGCAGGCTCGTCCCGAGGTGAAACGAGAGATAGCACGCGCTTTCCGAGCACTTCTAGCAAAGAGTGCAAGAGCAGGCTCGTCGCGAGATGAAGCGAGAGATAGCACGCACTTTCCGAGCAGTTCTAGCAAAGAGGGCAAGAGCACGCTCGTCGCGAGGTGAAACGAGAGAAAGCACGCGCTTTCCGAGCACTTCTAGAAAAGAGGGCAAAAGCAGGCTCGTCCCGAGGTGAAACGAGGGAAAGCACGCGCTTTCCGAGAACTTCTAGCAAAGAGGGCAAGAGCAGGCTCGTCGCGAGGTGAAACGAGAGATAGCACGCGCTTTCTGAGCACTTCTAGCAAAGAGTGCAAGAGCAGGCTCGTCGCGAGTTGAAGCGAGAAATAGCACGCGCTTTCGGAGCACTTCTAGCAAAGAGGCCAAAAGCAGGCTCGTCCCGAGGTGAAACGAGAGAAAGCACGCGCTTTCCGAGCACTTCTACCAAAGAGGGCAAGAGCAGGCTCGTCGCGAGATGAAGCGAGAGATAGCACGCACTTTCCGAGCAGTTCTAGCAAAGAGGGCAAGAGCACTCTCGTCGCGAGGTGAAACGAGAGATAGCACGCGCTTTGCGAGCACTTCTAGCAAAGAGGGCAAGAGCAGGCTCGTCGCGAGGTGAAACGAGAGATAGCACGCACTTTCCGAGCAGTTCTAGCAAAGAGGGCAAGAGCAGGCTCGTCGCGAGGTGAAGCGAGAGATAGCACGCGCTTTCCGAGCACTTCTAGCAAAGAGGGCAAGAGCAGGCTCGTCGCGAGATGAAGCGAGAGATAGCACGCACTTTCCGAGCAGTTCTAGCAAAGAGGGCAAGAGCACGCTCGTCGCGAGGTGAAACGAGAGATAGCACGCGCTTTCCGAGCACTTCTAGCAAAGAGGGCAAGAGCAGGCTCGTCGCGAGATGAAGCGAGAGATAGCACGCACTTTCCGAGCAGTTCTAGCAAAGAGGGCAAGAGCACGCACGTCGCGAGGTTAAACGAGAGATAGCACGCGCTTTCCGAGCACTTCTAGCAAAGAGGGCAAGAGCAGGCTCGTTGCGAGGTGAAACGAGAGATAGCACGCGCTTTCTGAGCACTTCTAGCAAAGAGTGCAAGAGCAGGCTCGTCGCGAGTTGAAGCGAGAAATAGCACGCGCTTTCGGAGCACTTCAAGCAAAGAGGGCAAGAGCAGCCTCGTCGCGAGTTGAAACGAGAGATAGCACGCGCTTTCCGAGCACTTCTAGCAAAGAGGGCAAGAGCAGGCTCGTCGCGAAGTGAAGCGAGAGATAGCACGCACTTTCCGAGCACTTCTAGCAAAGAGGGCAAAAGCAGGCTCGTCCCGAGGTGAAACGAGAGATAGCACGCGCTTTCCGAGCACTTCTAGCAAAGAGGGCGAGAGCAGGCTCGTCGCGAGGTGAAACGAGAGATAGCACGCGCTTTCCGAGCACTTCTACCAAAGAGGGCAAGAGCAGGCTCGTCGCGAGGTGAAACGAGAGATAGCAGGCGCTTTCCGAGAACTTATAGAAAAGAGGGCAAGAGCAGGCTCGTCGCGAGGTGAAACGAGACATAGCACGCGCTTTCCGAGCACTTCTAGCAAAGAGGGCAAGAGCACGCTCGTCGCGAGGTGAAACGAGAGATAGCACGCGCTTTCGGAGCACTTCTAGCAAAGAGGGCAAGAGCAGGCTCGTCTCGAGGTGAAACGAGAGAAAGCACGTGCTTTCTGAGCAATACTAGCAAAGAGGGCAAGAGCAGGCTCGTCGCGAGTTGAAACGAAACGCGCTTTCCGAGCACTTCTAGCAAAGAGGGCAAGAGCAGGCTCGTCGCGAGGTGAAACGAGAGATAGCACGCGCTTTCCGAGCACTTTTAGCAAAGAGGGCAAGAGCAGTCTCGTCGCGAGGTGAAACGAGAGATAGCACGCCCTTTCCGAGCACTTCTAGCAAAGAGGTCAGGAGCAGGCTCGTCGCGAGGTGAAGCGAGAGATAGCACGCACTTTCCGAGCACTTCTAGCAAAGAGGGCAAGAGCACGCTCGTCGCGAGATGAAGCGAGAGATAGCACGCACTTTCCGAGCAGTTCTAGCAAAGAGGGCAAGAGCACGCTCGTCGCGAGGTGAAACGAGAGATAGCACGCGCTTTCCGAGCACTTCTAGCAAAGAGGGCAAGAGCAGGCTCGTCGCGAGATGAAGCGAGAGATAGCACGCACTTTCCGAGCACTTCTAGCAAAGAGGGCAAGAGCAGGCTCGTCGCGAGATGAAGCGAGAGATAGCACGCACTTTCCGAGCAGTTCTAGCAAAGAGGGCAAGAGCACGCTCGTCGCGCGGTGAAACGAGAGATAGCACGCGCTTTCCGAGCACTTCTAGCAAAGAGGGCAAGATCAGGCTCGTCGCGAGATGAAGCGAGAGATAGCACGCACTTTCCGAGCAGTTCTAGCAAAGAGGGCAAGAGCACGCTCGTCGCGAGGTGAAACGAGAGAAAGCACGCGCTTTCCGAGCACTTCTAGAAAAGAGGGCAAAAGCAGGCTCGTCCCGAGGTGAAACGAGGGAAAGCACGCGCTTTCCGAGAACTTCTAGCAAAGAGGGCAAGAGCAGGCTCGTCGCAAGGTGAAACGAGAGATAGCACGCGCTTTCTGAGCACTTCTAGCAAAGAGTGCAAGAGCAGGCTCGTCGCGAGTTGAAGCGAGAAATAGCACGCGTTTTCGGAGCACTTCTAGCAAAGAGGGCAAGAGCAGCCTCGTCGCGAGTTGAAACGAGAGATAGCACGCGCTTTCCGAGCACTTCTAGCAAAGAGGGCAAGAGCAGGCTCGTCGCGAAGTGAAGCGAGAGATAGCACGCACTTTCCGAGCACTTCTAGCAAAGAGGGCAAAAGCAGGCTCGTCCCAAGGTGAAACGAGAGATAGCACGCGCTTTCCGAGCACTTCTAGCAAAGAGGGCGAGAGCAGGCTCGTCGCGAGGTGAAACGAGAGATAGCACGCGCTTTCCGAGCACTTCTACCAAAGAGGGCAAGAGCAGGCTCGTCGCGAGGTGAAACGAGTGATAGCACGCGCTTTCCGAGAACTTATAGAAAAGAGGGCAAGAGCAGGCTCGTCGCGAGGTGAAACGAGAGATAGCACGCGCTTTCCGAGCACTTCTAGAAAGAGGGCAAGAGCAGGCTCGTCGCGAGGTGAAACGAGAGATAGCATGCGCTTTCGGAGCACTTCTAGCAAAGAGGGCAAGAGCAGGCTCGTCTCGAGGTGAAACGAGAGAAAGCACGTGCTTTCTGAGCACTACTAGCAAAGAGGGCAAGAGCAGGCTCGTCGCGAGTTGAAACGAAACGCGCTTTCCGAGCACTTCTAGCAAAGAGGGCAAGAGCAGGCTCGTCGCGAGGTGAAACGAGAGATAGCACGCGCTTTCCGAGCACTTTTAGCAAAGAGGGCAAGAGCAGTCTCATCGCGAGGTGAAACGAGAGATAGCACGCCCTTTCCGAGCACTTCTAGCAAAGAGGGCAAAAGCAGGCTCGTCCCGAGGTGAAACGAGAGATAGCACGCGCTTTCCGAGCACTTCTAGCAAAGAGTGCAAGAGCAGGCTCGTCGCGAGATGAAGCGAGAGATAGCACGCACTTTCCGAGCAGTTCTAGCAAAGAGGGCAAGAGCACGCTCGTCGCGAGGTAAAACGAGAGATAGCACGCGCTTTCCGAGCACTTCTAGCAAAGAGGGCAAGAGCAGGCTCGTCCCGAGGTGAAACGAGAGAAAGCACGCGCTTTCCGAGCACTTCTAGCAAAGAGGGCAAGAGCAGGCTCGTCGCGAGGTGAAACGAGAGATAGCACGCGCTTTCCGAGCACTTTTAGCAAAGAGGGCAAGAGCAGTCTCGTCGCGAGGTGAAACGAGAGATAGCACGCCCTTTCCGAGCACTTCTAGCAAAGAGGGCAAAAGCAGGCTCGTCCCGAGGTGAAACGAGAGATAGCACGCGCTTTCCGAGCACTTCTAGCAAAGAGTGCAAGAGCAGGCTCGTCGCGAGATGAAGCGAGAGATAGCACGCACTTTCCGAGCAGTTCTAGCAAAGAGGGCAAGAGCACGCTCGTCGCGAGGTGAAACGAGAGAAAGCACGCGCTTTCCGAGCACTTCTAGAAAAGAGGGCAAAAGCAGGCTCGTCCCGAGGTGAAACGAGGGAAAGCACGCGCTTTCCGAGAACTTCTAGCAAAGAGGGCAAGAGCAGGCTCGTCGCGAGGTGAAACGAGAGATAGCACGCGCTTTCTGAGCACTTCTAGCAAAGAGTGCAAGAGCAGGCTCGTCGCGAGTTGAAGCGAGAAATAGCACGCGCTTTCGGAGCACTTCTAGCAAAGAGGGCAAGAGCAGCCTCGTCGCGAGTTAAAACGAGAGATAGCACGCGCTTTCCGAGCACTTCTAGCAAAGAGGGCAAGAGCAGGCTCGTCGCGAAGTGAAGCGAGAGATAGCACGCACTTTCCGAGCACTTCTAGCAAAGAGGGCAAAAGCAGGCTCGTCCCGAGGTGAAACGAGAGATAGCACGCGCTTTCCGAGCACTTCTACCAAAGAGGGCAAGAGCAGGCTCGTCGCGAGGTGAAACGAGAGATAGCACGCGCTTTCCGAGAACTTATAGAAAAGAGGGCAAGAGCAGGCTCGTCGCGAGGTGAAACGAGAGATAGCACGCGCTTTCCGAGCACTTCTAGAAAGAGGGCAAGAGCAGGCTCGTCTCGAGGTGAAACGAGAGAAAGCACGTGCTTTCTGAGCAATACTAGCAAAGAGGGCAAGAGCAGGCTCGTCGCGAGTTGAAACGAAACGCGCTTTCCGAGCACTTCTAGCAAAGAGGGCAAGAGCAGGCTCGTCGCGAGGTGAAACGAGAGATAGCACGCGCTTTCCGAGCACTTTTAGCAAAGAGGGCAAGAGCAGTCTCGTCGCGAGGTGAAACGAGAGATAGCACGCCCTTTCCGAGCACTTCTAGCAAAGAGGTCAGGAGCAGGCTCGTCGCGAGGTGAAGCGAGAGATAGCACGCACTTTCCGAGCACTTCTAGCAAAGAGGGCACGAGCACGCTCGTCGCGAGATGAAGCGAGAGATAGCACGCACTTTCCGAGCAGTTCTAGCAAAGAGGGCAAGAGCACGCTCGTCGCGAGGTGAAACGAGAGATAGCACGCGCTTTCCGAGCACTTCTAGCTAAGAGGGCAAGAGCAGGCTCGTCGCGAGATGAAGCGAGAGATAGCACGCACTTTCCGAGCACTTCTAGCAGTGAGGGCAAAAGCAGGCTCGTCCCGAGGTGAAACGAGAGAAAGCACGCGCTTTCCGAGCACTTCTAGCAAAGAGGGCAAGAGCAGGCTCGTCGCGAGGTGAAGCGAGAGATAGCACGCGCTTTCCGAGCACTTCTAGCAAAGAGGGCAAGAGCAGGCTCGTCGCGAGATGAAGCGAGAGATAGCACGCACCTTCCGAGCAGTTCTAGCAAAGAGGGCAAGAGCACTCTCGTCGCGAGGTGAAACGAGAGATAGCACGCGCTTTCCGAGCACTTCTAGCAAAGAGGGCAAGAGCAGGCTCGTCGCGAGATGAAGCGAGAGATAGCACGCACTTTCCGAGCAGTTCTAGCAAAGAGGGCAAGAGCACGCTCGTCGCGAGGTGAAACGAGAGAAAGCACGCGCTTTCCGAGCACTTCTAGAAAAGAGGGCAAAAGCAGGCTCGTCCCAAGGTGAAACGAGGGAAAGCACGCGCTTTCCGAGAACTTCTAGCAAAGAGGGCAAGAGCAGGCTCGTCGCAAGGTGAAACGAGAGATAGCACGCGCTTTCTGAGCACTTCTAGCAAAGAGGGCAAGAGCAGGCTCGTCGCGAGATGAAGCGAGAGATAGCACGCACTTTCCGAGCAGTTCTAGCAAAGAGGGCAAGAGCACGCTCGTCGCGAGGTGAAACGAGAGATAGCACGCGCTTTCCGAGCACTTCTAGCAAACAGGGCAAGAGCAGGCTCGTCGCGAGATGAAGCGAGAGATAGCACGCACTTTCCGAGCAGTTCTAGCAAAAAGGGCAAGAGCACGCTCGTCGCGAGGTGAAACGAGAGAAAGCACGCGCTTTCCGAGCACTTCTAGAAAAGAGGGCAAAAGCAGGCTCGTCCCGAGGTGAAACGAGGGAAAGCACGCGCTTTCCGAGAACTTCTAGCAAAGAGGGCAAGAGCAGGCTCGTCGCAAGGTGAAACGAGAGATAGCACGCGCTTTCTGAGCACTTCTAGCAAAGAGGGCAAGAGCAGGCTCGTCGCGAGATGAAGCGAGAGATAGCACGCACTTTCCGAGCAGCTCTAGCAAAGAGGGCAAGAGCACGCTCGTCGCGAGATGAAGCGAGAGATAGCACGCATTTTCCCAGCAGTTCTAGCAAAGAGGGCAAGAGCACGCTCGTCGCGAGGTGAAACGAGAGAAAGCACGCGCTTTCCGAGCACTTCTAGAAAAGAGGGCAAAAGCAGGCTCGTCCCGAGGTGAAACGAGGGAAAGCACGCGCTTTCCGAGAACCTCTAGCAAAGAGGGCAAGAGCAGGCTCGTCGCGAGGTGAAACGAGAGATAGCACGCGCTTTCTGAGCACTTCTAGCAAAGAGTGCAAGAGCAGGCTCGTCGCGAGTTGAAGCGAGAAATAGCACGCGCTTTCGGAGCACTTCTAGCAAAGAGGGCAAGAGCAGCCTCGTCGCGAGTTAAAACGAGAGATAGCACGCGCTTTCCGAGCACTTCTAGCAAAGAGGGCAAGAGCAGGCTCGTCGCGAAGTGAAGCGAGAGATAGCACGCACTTTCCGAGCACTTCTAGCAAAGAGGGCAAAAGCAGGCTCGTCCCGAGGTGAAACGAGAGATAGCACGCGCTTTCCGAGCACTTCTACCAAAGAGGGCAAGAGCAGGCTCGTCGCGAGGTGAAACGAGAGATAGCACGCGCTTTCCGAGAACTTATAGAAAAGAGGGCAAGAGCAGGCTCGTCGCGAGGTGAAACGAGAGATAGCACGCGCTTTCCGAGCACTTCTAGAAAGAGGGCAAGAGCAGGCTCGTCTCGAGGTGAAACGAGAGAAAGCACGTGCTTTCTGAGCAATACTAGCAAAGAGGGCAAGAGCAGGCTCGTCGCGAGTTGAAACGAAACGCGCTTTCCGAGCACTTCTAGCAAAGAGGGCAAGAGCAGGCTCGTCGCGAGGTGAAACGAGAGATAGCACGCGCTTTCCGAGCACTTTTAGCAAAGAGGGCAAGAGCAGTCTCGTCGCGAGGTGAAACGAGAGATAGCACGCCCTTTCCGAGCACTTCTAGCAAAGAGGTCAGGAGCAGGCTCGTCGCGAGGTGAAGCGAGAGATAGCACGCACTTTCCGAGCACTTCTAGCAAAGAGGGCACGAGCACGCTCGTCGCGAGATGAAGCGAGAGATAGCACGCACTTTCCGAGCAGTTCTAGCAAAGAGGGCAAGAGCACGCTCGTCGCGAGGTGAAACGAGAGATAGCACGCGCTTTCCGAGCACTTCTAGCTAAGAGGGCAAGAGCAGGCTCGTCGCGAGATGAAGCGAGAGATAGCACGCACTTTCCGAGCACTTCTAGCAGTGAGGGCAAAAGCAGGCTCGTCCCGAGGTGAAACGAGAGAAAGCACGCGCTTTCCGAGCACTTCTAGCAAAGAGGGCAAGAGCAGGCTCGTCGCGAGGTGAAGCGAGAGATAGCACGCGCTTTCCGAGCACTTCTAGCAAAGAGGGCAAGAGCAGGCTCGTCGCGAGATGAAGCGAGAGATAGCACGCACCTTCCGAGCAGTTCTAGCAAAGAGGGCAAGAGCACTCTCGTCGCGAGGTGAAACGAGAGATAGCACGCGCTTTCCGAGCACTTCTAGCAAAGAGGGCAAGAGCAGGCTCGTCGCGAGATGAAGCGAGAGATAGCACGCACTTTCCGAGCAGTTCTAGCAAAGAGGGCAAGAGCACGCTCGTCGCGAGGTGAAACGAGAGAAAGCACGCGCTTTCCGAGCACTTCTAGAAAAGAGGGCAAAAGCAGGCTCGTCCCAAGGTGAAACGAGGGAAAGCACGCGCTTTCCGAGAACTTCTAGCAAAGAGGGCAAGAGCAGGCTCGTCGCAAGGTGAAACGAGAGATAGCACGCGCTTTCTGAGCACTTCTAGCAAAGAGGGCAAGAGCAGGCTCGTCGCGAGATGAAGCGAGAGATAGCACGCACTTTCCGAGCAGCTCTAGCAAAGAGGGCAAGAGCACGCTCGTCGCGAGGTGAAACGAGAGATAGCACGCGCTTTCCGAGCACTTCTAGAAAAGAGGGCAAAAGCAGGCTCGTCCCGAGGTGAAACGAGGGAAAGCACGCGCTTTCCGAGAACTTCTAGCAAAGAGGGCAAGAGCAGGCTCGTCGCAAGGTGAAACGAGAGATAGCACGCGCTTTCTGAGCACTTCTAGCAAAGAGTGCAAGAGCAGGCTCGTCGCGAGTTGAAGCGAGAAATAGCACGCGTTTTCGGAGCACTTCTAGCAAAGAGGGCAAGAGCAGCCTCGTCGCGAGTTGAAACGAGAGATAGCACGCGCTTTCCGAGCACTTCTAGCAAAGAGGGCAAGAGCAGGCTCGTCGCGAAGTGAAGCGAGAGATAGCACGCACTTTCCGAGCACTTCTAGCAAAGAGGGCAAAAGCAGGCTCGTCCCGAGGTGAAACGAGAGATAGCACGCGCTTTCCGAGCACTTCTAGCAAAGAGGGCGAGAGCAGGCTCGTCGCGAGGTGAAACGAGAGATAGCACGCGCTTTCCGAGCACTTCTGCCAAAGAGGGCAAGAGCAGGCTCGTCGCGAGGTGAAACGAGAGATAGCACGCGCTTTCCGAGCACTTCTTGCAAAGAGGGCAAAAGCAGGCTCGTCCCGAGGTGAAACGAGAGATAGCACGCGCTTTCCGAGCACTTCTAGCAAAGAGGGCAAAAGCAGGCTCGTCCCGAGGTGAAACGAGAGATAGCACGCGCTTTCCGAGCACTTCTACCAAAGAGGGCAAGAGCAGGCTCGTCGCGAGGTGAAACGAGAGATAGCACGCACTTTCCGAGCACTTCTAGCAAAGAGGGCAAAAGCAGGCTCGTCCCGAGGTGAAACGAGAGATAGCACGCGCTTTCCGAGCACTTCTAGCAAAGAGGGCAAAAGCAGGCTCGTCCCGAGGTGAAACGAGAGATAGCACGCGCTTTCCGAGCACTTCTACCAAAGAGGGCAAGAGCAGGCTCGTCGCGAGGTGAAACGAGAGATAGCACGCGCTTTCCGAGAACTTATAGAAAAGAGGGCAAGAGCAGGCTCGTCGCGAGGTGAAACGAGAGATAGCACGCGCTTTCCGAGCACTTCTAGAAAGAGGGCAAGAGCAGGCTCGTCGCGAGGTGAAACGAGAGATAGCATGCGCTTTCGGAGCACTTCTAGCAAAGAGGGCAAGAGCAGGCTCGTCTCGAGGTGAAACGAGAGAAAGCACGTGCTTTCTGAGCACTACTAGCAAAGAGGGCAAGAGCAGGCTCGTCGCGAGTTGAAACGAAACGCGCTTTCCGAGCACTTCTAGCAAAGAGGGCAAGAGCAGGCTCGTCGCGAGGTGAAACGAGAGATAGCACGCGCTTTCCGAGCACTTTTAGCAAAGAGGGCAAGAGCAGTCTCGTCGCGAGGTGAAACGAGAGATAGCACGCCCTTTCCGAGCACTTCTAGCAAAGAGGTCAGGAGCAGGCTCGTCGCGAGGTGAAGCGAGAGATAGCACGCACTTTCCGAGCACTTCTAGCAAAGAGGGCAAGAGTACGCTCGTCGCGAGGTGAAACGAGAGAAAGCACGCGCTTTCCGAGCACTTCTAGAAAAGAGGGCAAAAGCAGGCTCGTCGCGACTTGAAACGAGAGATATCACACACTTTCCGGACACTTCTAGCAAAGAGGGCAAAAGCAGGGTCGTCCCGAGGTGAAACGAGAGAATGCACGCGCTTTCCGAGCACTTCTAGCAAAGAGGGCAAGAGCAGGCTCGTCGCGAGATGAAGCGAGAGATAGCACGCACTTTCCGAGCACTTCTAGCAAAGAGGGCAAGAGCAGGCTCGTCGCGAAGTGAAGCGAGAGATAGCACGCACTTTCCGAGCACTTCTAGCAAAGAGGGCAAAAGCAGGCTCGTCCCGAGGTGAAACGAGAGATAGCACGCGCTTTCCGAGCACTTCTAGCAAAGAGGGCGAGAGCAGGCTCGTCGCGAGGTGAAACGAGAGACAGCACGCGCTTTCGGAGCACTTCTAGCAAAGAGGGCAAGAGCAGGCTCGTCTCGAGGTGAAACGAGAGAAAGCACGTGCTTTCTGAGCAATACTAGCAAAGAGGGCAAGAGCAGGCTCGTCGCGAGTTGAAACGAAACGCGCTTTCCGAGCACTTCTAGCAAAGAGGGCAGAGCAGGCTCGTCGCGAGGTGAAACGAGAGATAGCACGCGCTTTCCGAGCACTTTTAGCAAAGAGGGCAAGAGCAGTCTCGTCGCGAGGTGAAACGAGAGATAGCACGCCCTTTCCGAGCACTTCTAGCAAAGAGGTCAGGAGCAGGCTCGTGGCGAGGTGAAGCGAGAGATAGCACGCACTTTCCGAGCACTTCTAGCAAAGAGGGCAAGAGCACGCTCGTCGCGAGATGAAGCGAGAGATAGCACGCACTTTCCGAGCAGTTCTAGCAAAGAGGGCAAGAGCACGCTCGTCGCGAGGTGAAACGAGAGATAGCACGCGCTTTCTGAGCACTTCTAGCAAAGAGTGCAAGAGCAGGCTCGTCGCGAGTTGAAGCGAGAAATAGCACGCGCTTTCGGAGCACTTCTAGCAAAGAGGGCAAGAGCAGCCTCGTCGCGAGTTGAAACGAGAGATAGCACGCGCTTTCCGAGAACTTCTAGAAAAGAGGGCAAGAGCAGGCTCGTCGGGAGGTGAAACGAGAGATAGCACGCGCTTTCCGAGCACTTCTAGAAAGAGGGCAAGAGCAGGCTCGTCGCGAAGTGAAACGAGAGATAGCACGCGCTTTCGGAGCACTTCTAGCAAAGAGGGCAAGAGCAGGCTCGTCTCGAGGTGAAACGAGAGAAAGCACGTGCTTTCTGAGCACTACTAGCAAAGAGGGCAAGAGGAGTCTCGTCGCGAGGTGAAACGAGAGATAGCACGCCCTTTCCGAGCACTTCTAGCGCAGGAGCAGGCTCGTCGCGAGGTGAAGCGAGAGATAGCACGCACTTTCCGAGCACTTCTAGCAAAGAGGGCAAGAGCACGCTCGTCGCGAGGTGAAACGAGAGAAAGCACGCGCTTTCCGAGCACTTCTAGAAAAGAGGGCAAAAGCAGGCTCGTCGCGACTTGAAACGAGAGATATCACACACTTTCCGGACACTTCTAGCAAAGAGGGCAAAAGCAGGGTCGTCCCGAGGTGAAACGAGAGAAAGCACGCGCTTTCCGAGCACTTCTAGCAAAGAGGGCAAGAGCAGCCTCGTCGCGAGTTGAAACGAGAGATAGCACGCGCTTTCCGAGCACTTCTAGCAAAGAGGGCAAGAGCAGGCTCGTCGCGAAGTGAAGCGAGAGATAGCACGCACTTTCCGAGCACTTCTAGCAAAGAGGGCAAAAGCAGGCTCGTCCCGAGGTGAAACGAGAGATAGCACGCGCTTTCCGAGCACTTCTAGCAAAGAGGGCGAGAGCAGGCTCGTCGCGAGGTGAAACGAGAGATAGCACGCGCTTTCCGAGCACTTCTACCAAAGAGGGCAAGAGCAGGCTCGTCGCGAGGTGAAACGAGAGATAGCACGCGCTTTCCGAGAACTTATAGAAAAGAGGGCAAGAGCAGGCTCGTCGCGAGGTGAAACGAGAGATAGCACGCGCTTTCCGAGCACTTCTAGAAAGAGGGCAAGAGCAGGCTCGTCGCGAGGTGAAACGAGAGATAGCACGCGCTTTCGGAGCACTTCTAGCAAAGAGGGCAAGAGCAGGCTCGTCTCGAGGTGAAACGAGAGAAAGCACGTGCTTTCTGAGTAATACTAGCAAAGAGGGCAAGAGCAGGCTCGTCGCGAGTTGAAACGAAACGCGCTTTCCGAGCACTTCTAGCAAAGAGGGCAAGAGCAGGCTCGTCGCGAGGTGAAACGAGAGACAGCACGCGCTTTCCGAGCACTTTTAGCAAAGAGGGCAAGAGCAGTCTCGTCGCGAGGTGAAACGAGAGATAGCACGCGCTTTCCGAGCACTTCTAGCAAAGAGGGCAAGAGCAGGCTCGTCGCGAGGTGAAGCGAGAGATAGCACGCGCTTTCCGAGCACTTCTAGCAAAGAGGGCAAGAGCTGGCTCTTCGCGAGATGAAGCGAGAGATAGCACGCACTTTCCGAGCAGTTCTAGCAAAGAGGGCAAGAGCACGCTCGTCGCGAGGTGAAACGAGAGATAGCACGCGCTTTCCGAGCACTTCTAGCAAAGAGGGCAAGAGCAGGCTCGTCCCGAGGTGAAACGAGAGAAAGCACGCGCTTTCCGAGCACTTCTAGCAAAGAGGGCAAGAGCAGGCTCGTCGCGAGATGAAGCGAGAGATAGCACGCACTTTCCGAGCAGTTCTAGCAAAGAGGGCAAGAGCACGCTCGTCGCGAGGTGAAACGAGAGATAGCACGCGCTTTCCGAGCACTTCTAGCAAAGAGGGCAAGAGCAGGCTCGTCGCGAGATGAAGCGAGAGATAGCACGCACTTTCCGAGCAGTTCTAGCAAAGAGGGCAAGAGCACGCTCGTCGCGAGGTGAAACGAGAGAAAGCACGCGCTTTCCGAGCACTTCTAGAAAAGAGGGCAAAAGCAGGCTCGTCCCGAGGTGAAACGAGGGAAAGCACGCGCTTTCCGAGAACTTCTAGCAAAGAGGGCAAGAGCAGGCTCGTCGCAAGGTGAAACGAGAGATAGCACGCGCTTTCTGAGCACTTCTAGTAAAGAGTGCAAGAGCAGGCTCGTCGCGAGTTGAAGCGAGAAATAGCACGCGCTTTCGGAGCACTTCTAGCAAAGAGGGCAAGAGCAGCCTCGTCGCGAGTTGAAACGAGAGATAGCACGCGCTTTCCGAGAACTTCTAGAAAAGAGGGCAAGAGCAGGCTCGTCGCGAGGTGAAACGAGAGATAGCACGCGCTTTCGGAGCACTTCTAGCAAAGAGGGCAAGAGCAGGCTCGTCTCGAGGTGAAACGAGAGAAAGCACGTGCTTTCTGAGCACTACTAGCAAAGAGGGCAAGAGGAGTCTCGTCGCGAGGTGAAACTAGAGATAGCACGCCCTTTCCGAGCACTTCTAGCGCAGGAGCAGGCTCGTCGCGAGGTGAAGCGAGAGATAGCACGCGCTTTCCGAGAACTTATAGAAAAGAGGGCAAGAGCAGGCTCGTCGCGAGGTGAAACGAGAGATAGCACGCGCTTTCCGAGCACTTCTAGAAAGAGGGCAAGAGCAAGCTCGTCGCGAGGTGAAGCGAGAAATAGCACGCGCTTTCGGAGCACTTCTAGCAAAGAGGGCAAGAGCACGCTCGTCGCGAGGTGAAACGAGAGAAAGCACGCGCTTTCCGAGCACTTCTAGAAAAGAGGGCAAAAGCAGGCTCGTCGCGACTTGAAACGAGAGATATCACACACTTTCCGGACACTTCTAGCAAAGAGGGCAAAAGCAGGGTTGTCCCGAGGTGAAACGAGAGAAAGCACGCGCTTTCCGAGCACTTCTAGCAAAGAGGGCAAGAGCAGCCTCGTCGCGAGTTGAAACGAGAGATAGCACGCGCTTTCCGAGCACTTCTAGCAAAGAGGGCAAGAGCAGGCTCGTCGCGAAGTGAAGCGAGAGATAGCACGCACTTTCCGAGCACTTCTAGCAAAGAGGGCAAAAGCAGGCTCGTCCCGAGGTGAAACGAGAGAAAGCACGCGCTTTCCGAGCACTTCTAGCAAAGAGGGCAAGAGCAGCCTCGTCGCGAGTTGAAACGAGAGATAGCACGCGCTTTCCGAGCACTTCTAGCAAAGAGGGCAAGAGCAGGCTCGTCGCGAAGTGAAGCGAGAGATAGCACGCACTTTCCGAGCACTTCTAGCAAAGAGGGCAAAAGCAGGCTCGTCCCGAGGTGAAACGAGAGATAGCACGCGCTTTCCGAGCACTTCTAGCAAAGAGGGCGAGAGCAGGCTCGTCGCGAGGTGAAACGAGAGATAGCACGCGCTTTCCGAGCACTTCTACCAAAGAGGGCAAGAGCAGGCTCGTCGCGAGGTGAAACGAGAGATAGCACGCGCTTTCCGAGAACTTATAGAAAAGAGGGCAAGAGCAGGCTCGTCGCGAGGTGAAACGAGAGATAGCACGCGCTTTCCGAGCACTTCTAGAAAGAGGGCAAGAGCAGGCTCGTCGCGAGGTGAAACGAGAGATAGCACGCGCTTTCTGAGTAATACTAGCAAAGAGGGCAAGAGCAGGCTCGTCGCGAGTTGAAACGAAACGCGCTTTCCGAGCACTTCTAGCAAAGAGGGCAAGAGCAGGCTCGTCGCGAGGTGAAACGAGAGACAGCACGCGCTTTCCGAGCACTTTTAGCAAAGAGGGCAAAAGCAGGCTCGTCCCGAGGTGAAACGAGAGATAGCACGCGCTTTCCGAGCACTTCTAGCAAAGAGGGCGAGAGCAGGCTCGTCGCGAGGTGAAACGAGAGATAGCACGCGCTTTCCGAGCACTTCTACCAAAGAGGGCAAGAGCAGGCTCGTCGCGAGGTGAAACGAGAGATAGCACGCGCTTTCGGAGCACTTCTAGCAAAGAGGGCAAGAGCAGGCTCGTCTCGAGGTGAAACGAGAGAAAGCACGTGCTTTCTGAGCAATACTAGCAAAGAGGGCAAGAGCAGGCTCGTCGCGAGTTGAAACGAAACGCGCTTTCCGAGCACTTCTAGCAAAGAGGGCAGAGCAGGCTCGTCGCGAGGTGAAACGAGAGATAGCACGCGCTTTCCGAGCACTTTTAGCAAAGAGGGCAAGAGCAGTCTCGTCGCGAGGTGAAACGAGAGATAGCACGCCCTTTCCGAGCACTTCTAGCAAAGAGGTCAGGAGCAGGCTCGTGGCGAGGTGAAGCGAGAGATAGCACGCACTTTCCGAGCACTTCTAGCAAAGAGGGCAAGAGCACGCTCGTCGCGAGATGAAGCGAGAGATAGCACGCACTTTCCGAGCAGTTCTAGCAAAGAGGGCAAGAGCACGCTCGTCGCGAGGTGAAACGAGAGATAGCACGCGCTTTCTGAGCACTTCTAGCAAAGAGTGCAAGAGCAGGCTCGTCGCGAGTTGAAGCGAGAAATAGCACGCGCTTTCGGAGCACTTCTAGCAAAGAGGGCAAGAGCAGCCTCGTCGCGAGTTGAAACGAGAGATAGCACGCGCTTTCCGAGAACTTCTAGAAAAGAGGGCAAGAGCAGGCTCGTCGGGAGGTGAAACGAGAGATAGCACGCGCTTTCCGAGCACTTCTAGAAAGAGGGCAAGAGCAGGCTCGTCGCGAGGTGAAACTAGAGATAGCACGCGCTTTCGGAGCACTTCTAGCAAAGAGGGCAAGAGCAGGCTCGTCTCGAGGTGAAACGAGAGAAAGCACGTGCTTTCTGAGCACTACTAGCAAAGAGGGCAAGAGGAGTCTCGTCGCGAGGTGAAACGAGAGATAGCACGCCCTTTCCGAGCACTTCTAGCGCAGGAGCAGGCTCGTCGCGAGGTGAAGCGAGAGATAGCACGCACTTTCCGAGCACTTCTAGCAAAGAGTGCAAGAGCAGGCTCGTCGCGAGTTGAAGCGAGAAATAGCACGCGCTTTCGGAGCACTTCTAGCAAAGAGGGCAAGAGCAGCCTCGTCGCGAGTTGAAACGAGAGATAGCACGCGCTTTCCGAGAACTTCTAGAAAAGAGGGCAAGAGCAGGCTCGTCGGGAGGTGAAACGAGAGATAGCACGCGCTTTCCGAGCACTTCTAGAAAAGAGGGCAAAAGCAGGCTCGTCGCGACTTGAAACGAGAGATATCACACACTTTCCGGACACTTCTAGCAAAGAGGGCAAAAGCAGGGTCGTCCCGAGGTGAAACGAGAGATAGCACGCGCTTTCCGAGCACTTCTAGAAAGAGGGCAAGAGCAGGCTCGTCGCGAGTTGAAACGAGAGATAGCACGCGCTTTCCGAGCACTTCTAGCAAAGAGGGCAAGAGCAGGCTCGTCGCGAAGTGAAGCGAGAGATAGCACGCACTTTCCGAGCACTTCTAGCAAAGAGGGCAAAAGCAGGCTCGTCCCGAGGTGAAACGAGAGATAGCACGCGCTTTCCGAGCACTTCTAGCAAAGAGGGCGAGAGCAGGCTCGTCGCGAGGTGAAACGAGAGATAGCACGCGCTTTCCGAGCACTTCTACCAAAGAGGGCAAGAGCAGGCTCGTCGCGAGGTGAAACGAGAGATAGCACGCGCTTTCCGAGAACTTATAGAAAAGAGGGCAAGAGCAGGCTCGTCGCGAGGTGAAACGAGAGATAGCACGCGCTTTCCGAGCACTTCTAGAAAGAGGGCAAGAGCAGGCTCGTCGCGAGGTGAAACGAGAGATAGCACGCGCTTTCGGAGCACTTCTAGCAAAGAGGGCAAGAGCAGGCTCGTCTCGAGGTGAAACGAGAGAAAGCACGTGCTTTCTGAGTAATACTAGCAAAGAGGGCAAGAGCAGGCTCGTCGCGAGTTGAAACGAAACGCGCTTTCCGAGCACTTCTAGCAAAGAGGGCAAGAGCAGGCTCGTCGCGAGGTGAAACGAGAGACAGCACGCGCTTTCCGAGCACTTTTAGCAAAGAGGGCAAGAGCAGTCTCGTCGCGAGGTGAAACGAGAGATAGCACGCCCTTTCCGAGCACTTCTAGCAAAGAGGTCAGGAGCAGGCTCGTGGCGAGGTGAAGCGAGAGATAGCACGCACTTTCCGAGCACTTCAAGCAAAGAGGGCAAGAGCACGCTCGTCGCGAGATGAAGCGAGAGATAGCACGCACTTTCCGAGCAGTTCTAGCAAAGAGGGCAAGAGCACGCTCGTCGCGAGGTGAAACGAGAGATAGCACGCGCTTTCCGAGCACTTCTAGCAAAGAGGGCAAAAGCAGGCTCGTCGCGAGATGAAGCGAGAGATAGCACGCACTTTCCGAGCACTTCTAGCAAAGAGGGCAAAAGCAGGCTCGTCCCGAGGTGAAACGAGAGAAAGCACGCGCTTTCCGAGCACTTCTAGCAAAGAGGGCAAGAGCAGGCTCGTCGCGAGGTGAAGCGAGAGATAGCACGCGCTTTCCGAGCACTTCTAGCAAAGAGGGCAAGAGCAGGCTCGTCGCGAGATGAAGCGAGAGATAGCACGCACTTTCCGAGCAGTTCTAGCAAAGAGGGCAAGAGCACGCTCGTCGCGAGGTGAAACGAGAGATAGCACGCGCTTTCCGAGCACTTCTAGCAAAGAGTGCAAGAGCAGGCTCGTCCCGAGGTGAAACGAGAGAAAGCACGCGCTTTCCGAGCACTTCTAGCAAAGAGGGCAAGAGCAGGCTCGTCGCGAGATGAAGCGAGAGATAGCACGCACTTTCCGAGCAGTTCAAGCAAAGAGGGCAAGAGCACGCTCGTCGCGAGGTGAAACGAGAGATAGCACGCGCTTTCCGAGCACTTCTAGCAAAGAGGGCAAGAGCAGGCTCGTCGCGAGATGAAGCGAGAGATAGCACGCACTTTCCGAGCAGTTCTAGCAAAGAGGGCAAGAGCACGCTCGTCGCGAGGTGAAACGAGAGAAAGCACGCGCTTTCCGAGCACTTCTAGAAAAGAGGGCAAAAGCAGGCTCGTCCCGAGGTGAAACGAGGGAAAGCACGCGCTTTCCGAGAACTTCTAGCAAAGAGGGCAAGAGCAGGCTCGTCGCAAGGTGAAACGAGAGATAGCACGCGCTTTCTGAGCACTTCTAGTAAAGAGTGCAAGAGCAGGCTCGTCGCGAGTTGAAGCGAGAAATAGCACGCGCTTTCGGAGCACTTCTAGCAAAGAGGGCAAGAGCAGCCTCGTCGCGAGTTGAAACGAGAGATAGCACGCGCTTTCCGAGAACTTCTAGAAAAGTGGGCAAGAGGAGTCTCGTCGCGAGGTGAAACTAGAGATAGCACGCCCTTTCCGAGCACTTCTAGCGCAGGAGCAGGCTCGTCGCGAGGTGAAGCGAGAGATAGCACGCGCTTTCCGAGCACTTCTAGAAAAGAGGGCAAAAGCAGGCTCGTCGCGACTTGAAACGAGAGATATCACACACTTTCCGGACACTTCTAGCAAAGAGGGCAAAAGCAGGGTCGTCCCGAGGTGAAACGAGAGAAAGCACGCGCTTTCCGAGCACTTCTAGCAAAGAGGGCAAGAGCAGCCTCGTCGCGAGTTGAAACGAGAGATAGCACGCGCTTTCCGAGCACTTCTAGCAAAGAGGGCAAGAGCAGGCTCGTCGCGAAGTGAAGCGAGAGATAGCACGCACTTTCCGAGCACTTCTAGCAAAGAGGGCAAAAGCAGGCTCGTCCCGAGGTGAAACGAGAGATAGCACGCGCTTTCCGAGCACTTCTAGCAAAGAGGGCGAGAGCAGGCTCGTCGCGAGGTGAAACGAGAGATAGCACGCGCTTTCCGAGCACTTCTACCAAAGAGGGCAAGAGCAGGCTCGTCGCGAGGTGAAACGAGAGATAGCACGCGCTTTCCGAGAACTTATAGAAAAGAGGGCAAGAGCAGGCTCGTCGCGAGGTGAAACGAGAGATAGCACGCGCTTTCCGAGCACTTCTAGAAAGAGGGCAAGAGCAGGCTCGTCGCGAGGTGAAACGAGAGATAGCACGCGCTTTCGGAGCACTTCTAGCAAAGAGGGCAAGAGCAGGCTCGTCTCGAGGTGAAACGAGAGAAAGCACGTGCTTTCTGAGCAATACTAGCAAAGAGGGCAAGAGCAGGCTCGTCGCGAGTTGAAACGAAACGCGCTTTCCGAGCACTTCTAGCAAAGAGGGCAAGAGCAGGCTCGTCGCGAGGTGAAACGAGAGATAGCACGCGCTTTCCGAGCACTTTTAGCAAAGAGGGCAAGAGCAGTCTCGTCTCGAGGTGAAACGAGAGATTGCACGCCCTTTCCGAGCACTTCTAGCAAAGAGGTCAGGAGCACGCTCGTGGCGAGGTGAAGCGAGAGATAGCACGCACTTTCCGAGCAGTTCTAGCAAAGAGGGCAAGAGCACGCTCGTCGCGAGGTGAAACGAGAGATAGCACGCGCTTTCCGAGCACTTCTAGCAAAGAGGGCAAGAGCAGGCTCGTCGCGAGATGAAGCGAGAGATAGCACGCACTTTCCGAGCACTTCTAGCAAAGAGGGCAAAAGCAGGCTCGTCCCGAGGTGAAACGAGAGAAAGCACGCGCTTTCCGAGCACTTCTAGCAAAGAGGGCAAGAGCAGGCTCGTCGCGAGGTGAAGCGAGAGATAGCACGCGCTTTCCGAGCACTTCTAGCAAAGAGGGCAAGAGCAGGCTCGTCGCGAGATGAAGCGAGAGATAGCACGCACTTTCCGAGCAGTTCTAGCAAAGAGGGCAAGAGCACGCTCGTCGCGAGGTGAAACGAGAGAAAGCACGCGCTTTCCGAGCACTTCTAGCAAAGAGGGCAAGAGCAGGCTCGTCCCGAGGTGAAACGAGAGAAAGCACGCGCTTTCCGAGCACTTCTAGCAAAGAGGGCAAGAGCAGGCTCGTCGCGAGATGAAGCGAGAGATAGCACGCACTTTCCGAGCAGTTCTAGCAAAGAGGGCAAGAGCACGCTCGTCGCGAGGTGAAACGAGAGATAGCACGCGCTTTCCGAGCACTTCTAGCAAAGAGGGCAAGAGCAGGCTCGTCCCGAGATGAAGCGAGAGATAGCACGCACTTTCCGAGCAGTTCTAGCAAAGAGGGCAAGAGCACGCTCGTCGCGAGGTGAAACGAGAGAAAGCACGCGCTTTCCGAGCACTTCTAGAAAAGAGGGCAAAAGCAGGCTCGTCCCGAGGTGAAACGAGGGAAAGCACGCGCTTTCCGAGAACTTCTAGCAAAGAGGGCAAGAGCAGGCTCGTCGCAAGGTGAAACG
This sequence comes from Dermacentor variabilis, assembly GCF_050947875.1. Classification (NCBI taxonomy): domain Eukaryota; kingdom Metazoa; phylum Arthropoda; class Arachnida; order Ixodida; family Ixodidae; genus Dermacentor; species Dermacentor variabilis. Next base: position 260,196,770 of record NC_134569.1, read on the forward strand.
AGAGATAGCACGCGCTTTCCGAGCACTTCTAGAAAGAGGGCAAGAGCAGGCTCGTCGCGAGGTGAAACTAGAGATAGCACGCGCTTTCGGAGCACTTCTAGCAAAGAGGGCAAGAGCAGGCTCGTCTCGAGGTGAAACGAGAGAAAGCACGTGCTTTCTGAGCACTACTAGCAAAGAGGGCAAGAGGAGTCTCGTCGCGAGGTGAAACGAGAGATAGCACGCCCTTTCCGAGCACTTCTAGCGCAAGAGCACGCTCGTCGCGAGGTGAAACGAGAGAAAGCACGCGCTTTCCGAGCACTTCTAGAAAAGAGGGCAAAAGCAGGCTCGTCGCGACTTGAAACGAGAGATATCACGCACTTTCCGGACACTTCTAGCAAAGAGGGCAAAAGCAGGGTCGTCCCGAGGTGAAACGAGAGATAGCACGCGCTTTCCGAGCACTTCTAGAAAGAGGGCAAGAGCAGGCTCGTCGCGAGTTGAAACGAGAGATAGCACGCGCTTTCCGAGCACTTCTAGCAAAGAGGGCAAGAGCAGGCTCGTCGCGAAGTGAAGCGAGAGATAGCACGCACTTTCCGAGCACTTCTAGCAAAGAGGGCAAAAGCAGGCTCGTCCCGAGGTGAAACGAGAGATAGCACGCGCTTTCCGAGCACTTCTAGCAAAGAGGGCGAGAGCAGGCTCGTCGCGAGGTGAAACGAGAGATAGCACGCGCTTTCCGAGCACTTCTACCAAAGAGGGCAAGAGCAGGCTCGTCGCGAGGTGAAACGAGAGATAGCACGCGCTTTCCGAGAACTTATAGAAAAGAGGGCAAGAGCAGGCTCGTCGCGAGGTGAAACGAGAGATAGCACGCGCTTTCCGAGCACTTCTAGAAAGAGGGCAAGAGCAGGCTCGTCGCGAGGTGAAACGAGAGATAGCACGCGCTTTCGGAGCACTTCTAGCAAAGAGGGCAAGAGCAGGCTCGTCTCGAGGTGAAACGAGAGAAAGCACGTGCTTTCTGAGTAATACTAGCAAAGAGGGCAAGAGCAGGCTCGTCGCGAGTTGAAACGAAACGCGCTTTCCGAGCACTTCTAGCAAAGAGGGCAAGAGCAGGCTCGTCGCGAGGTGAAACGAGAGACAGCACGCGCTTTCCGAGCACTTTTAGCAAAGAGGGCAAGAGCAGTCTCGTCGCGAGGTGAAACGAGAGATAGCACGCCCTTTCCGAGCACTTCTAGCAAAGAGGTCAGGAGCAGGCTCGTGGCGAGGTGAAGCGAGAGATAGCACGCACTTTCCGAGCACTTCAAGCAAAGAGGGCAAGAGCACGCTCGTCGCGAGATGAAGCGAGAGATAGCACGCACTTTCCGAGCAGTTCTAGCAAAGAGGGCAAGAGCACGCTCGTCGCGAGGTGAAACGAGAGATAGCACGCGCTTTCCGAGCACTTCTAGCAAAGAGGGCAAAAGCAGGCTCGTCGCGAGATGAAGCGAGAGATAGCACGCACTTTCCGAGCACTTCTAGCAAAGAGGGCAAAAGCAGGCTCGTCCCGAGGTGAAACGAGAGAAAGCACGCGCTTTCCGAGCACTTCTAGCAAAGAGGGCAAGAGCAGGCTCGTCGCGAGGTGAAGCGAGAGATAGCACGCGCTTTCCGAGCACTTCTAGCAAAGAGGGCAAGAGCAGGCTCGTCGCGAGATGAAGCGAGAGATAGCACGCACTTTCCGAGCAGTTCTAGCAAAGAGGGCAAGAGCACGCTCGTCGCGAGGTGAAACGAGAGATAGCACGCGCTTTCCGAGCACTTCTAGCAAAGAGTGCAAGAGCAGGCTCGTCCCGAGGTGAAACGAGAGAAAGCACGCGCTTTCCGAGCACTTCTAGCAAAGAGGGCAAGAGCAGGCTCGTCGCGAGATGAAGCGAGAGATAGCACGCACTTTCCGAGCAGTTCAAGCAAAGAGGGCAAGAGCACGCTCGTCGCGAGGTGAAACGAGAGATAGCACGCGCTTTCCGAGCACTTCTAGCAAAGAGGGCAAGAGCAGGCTCGTCGCGAGATGAAGCGAGAGATAGCACGCACTTTCCGAGCAGTTCTAGCAAAGAGGGCAAGAGCACGCTCGTCGCGAGGTGAAACGAGAGAAAGCACGCGCTTTCCGAGCACTTCTAGAAAAGAGGGCAAAAGCAGGCTCGTCCCGAGGTGAAACGAGGGAAAGCACGCGCTTTCCGAGAACTTCTAGCAAAGAGGGCAAGAGCAGGCTCGTCGCAAGGTGAAACGAGAGATAGCACGCGCTTTCTGAGCACTTCTAGTAAAGAGTGCAAGAGCAGGCTCGTCGCGAGTTGAAGCGAGAAATAGCACGCGCTTTCGGAGCACTTCTAGCAAAGAGGGCAAGAGCAGCCTCGTCGCGAGTTGAAACGAGAGATAGCACGCGCTTTCCGAGAACTTCTAGAAAAGAGGGCAAGAGGAGTCTCGTCGCGAGGTGAAACCAGAGATAGCACGCCCTTTCCGAGCACTTCTAGCGCAGGAGCAGGCTCGTCGCGAGGTGAAGCGAGAGATAGCCCGCGCTTTCCGAGAACTTATAGAAAAGAGGGCAAGAGCAGGCTCGTCGCGAGGTGAAACGAGAGATAGCACGCGCTTTCCGAGCACTTCTAGAAAGAGGGCAAGAGCAAGCTCGTCGCGAGGTGAAGCGAGAAATAGCACGCGCTTTCGGAGCACTTCTAGCAAAGAGGGCAAGAGCACGCTCGTCGCGAGGTGAAACGAGAGAAAGCACGCGCTTTCCGAGCACTTCTAGAAAAGAGGGCAAAAGCAGGCTCGTCGCGACTTGAAACGAGAGATATCACACACTTTCCGGACACTTCTAGCAAAGAGGGCAAAAGCAGGGTCGTCCCGAGGTGAAACGAGAGAAAGCACGCGCTTTCCGAGCACTTCTAGCAAAGAGGGCAAGAGCAGCCTCGTCGCGAGTTGAAACGAGAGATAGCACGCGCTTTCCGAGCACTTCTAGCAAAGAGGGCAAGAGCAGGCTCGTCGCGAAGTGAAGCGAGAGATAGCACGCACTTTCCGAGCACTTCTAGCAAAGAGGGCAAAAGCAGGCTCGTCCCGAGGTGAAACGAGAGATAGCACGCGCTTTCCGAGCACTTCTAGCAAAGAGGGCGAGAGCAGGCTCGTCGCGAGGTGAAACGAGAGATAGCACGCGCTTTCCGAGCACTTCTACCAAAGAGGGCAAGAGCAGGCTCGTCGCGAGGTGAAACGAGAGATAGCACGCGCTTTCCGAGAACTTATAGAAAAGAGGGCAAGAGCAGGCTCGTCGCGAGGTGAAACGAGAGATAGCACGCGCTTTCCGAGCACTTCTAGAAAGAGGGCAAGAGCAGGCTCGTCGCGAGGTGAAACGAGAGATAGCACGCGCTTTCGGAGCACTTCTAGCAAAGAGGGCAAGAGCAGGCTCGTCTCGAGGTGAAACGAGAGAAAGCACGTGCTTTCTGAGCAATACTAGCAAAGAGGGCAAGAGCAGGCTCGTCGCGAGTTGAAACGAAACGCGCTTTCCGAGCACTTCTAGCAAAGAGGGCAAGAGCAGGCTCGTCGCGAGGTGAAACGAGAGATAGCACGCGCTTTCCGAGCACTTTTAGCAAAGAGGGCAAGAGCAGTCTCGTCTCGAGGTGAAACGAGAGATTGCACGCCCTTTCCGAGCACTTCTAGCAAAGAGGTCAGGAGCACGCTCGTGGCGAGGTGAAGCGAGAGATAGCACGCACTTTCCGAGCAGTTCTAGCAAAGAGGGCAAGAGCACGCTCGTCGCGAGGTGAAACGAGAGATAGCACGCGCTTTCCGAGCACTTCTAGCAAAGAGGGCAAGAGCAGGCTCGTCGCGAGATGAAGCGAGAGATAGCACGCACTTTCCGAGCACTTCTAGCAAAGAGGGCAAAAGCAGGCTCGTCCCGAGGTGAAACGAGAGAAAGCACGCGCTTTCCGAGCACTTCTAGCAAAGAGGGCAAGAGCAGGCTCGTCGCGAGGTGAAGCGAGAGATAGCACGCGCTTTCCGAGCACTTCTAGCAAAGAGGGCAAGAGCAGGCTCGTCGCGAGATGAAGCGAGAGATAGCACGCACTTTCCGAGCAGTTCTAGCAAAGAGGGCAAGAGCACGCTCGTCGCGAGGTGAAACGAGAGAAAGCACGCGCTTTCCGAGCACTTCTAGCAAAGAGGGCAAGAGCAGGCTCGTCCCGAGGTGAAACGAGAGAAAGCACGCGCTTTCCGAGCACTTCTAGCAAAGAGGGCAAGAGCAGGCTCGTCGCGAGATGAAGCGAGAGATAGCACGCACTTTCCGAGCAGTTCTAGCAAAGAGGGCAAGAGCACGCTCGTCGCGAGGTGAAACGAGAGATAGCACGCGCTTTCCGAGCACTTCTAGCAAAGAGGGCAAGAGCAGGCTCGTCCCGAGATGAAGCGAGAGATAGCACGCACTTTCCGAGCAGTTCTAGCAAAGAGGGCAAGAGCACGCTCGTCGCGAGGTGAAACGAGAGAAAGCACGCGCTTTCCGAGCACTTCTAGAAAAGAGGGCAAAAGCAGGCTCGTCCCGAGGTGAAACGAGGGAAAGCACGCGCTTTCCGAGAACTTCTAGCAAAGAGGGCAAGAGCAGGCTCGTCGCAAGGTGAAACGAGAGATAGCACGCGCTTTCTGAGCACTTCTAGCAAAGAGTGCAAGAGCAGGCTCGTCGCGAGTTGAAGCGAGAAATAGCACGCGCTTTCGGAGCACTTCTAGCAAAGAGGGCAAGAGCAGCCTCGTCGCGAGGTGAAACGAGAGAAAGCACGCGCTTTCCGAGCACTTCTAGAAAAGAGGGCAAAAGCAGGCTCGTCGCGACTTGAAACGAGAGATATCACACACTTTCCGGACACTTCTAGCAAAGAGGGCAAAAGCAGGGTCGTCCCGAGGTGAAACGAGAGAAAGCACGCGCTTTCCGAGCACTTCTAGCAAAGAGGGCAAGAGCAGCCTCGTCGCGAGTTGAAACGAGAGATAGCACGCGCTTTCCGAGCACTTCTAGCAAAGAGGGCAAGAGCAGGCTCGTCGCGAAGTGAAGCGAGAGATAGCACGCACTTTCCGAGCACTTCTAGCAAAGAGGGCAAAAGCAGGCTCGTCCCGAGGTGAAACGAGAGATAGCACGCGCTTTCCGAGCACTTCTAGCAAAGAGGGCGAGAGCAGGCTCGTCGCGAGGTGAAACGAGAGATAGCACGCGCTTTCCGAGCACTTCTACCAAAGAGGGCAAGAGCAGGCTCGTCGCGAGGTGAAACGAGAGATAGCACGCGCTTTCCGAGAACTTATAGAAAAGAGGGCAAGAGCAGGCTCGTCGCGAGGTGAAACGAGAGATAGCACGCGCTTTCCGAGCACTTCTAGAAAGAGGGCAAGAGCAGGCTCGTCGCGAGGTGAAACGAGAGATAGCACGCGCTTTCGGAGCACTTCTAGCAAAGAGGGCAAGAGCAGGCTCGTCTCGAGGTGAAACGAGAGAAAGCACGTGCTTTCTGAGCAATACTAGCAAAGAGGGCAAGAGCAGGCTCGTCGCGAGTTGAAACGAAACGCGCTTTCCGAGCACTTCTAGCAAAGAGGGCAAGAGCAGGCTCGTCGCGAGGTGAAACGAGAGATAGCACGCGCTTTCCGAGCACTTTTAGCAAAGAGGGCAAGAGCAGTCTCGTCTCGAGGTGAAACGAGAGATTGCACGCCCTTTCCGAGCACTTCTAGCAAAGAGGTCAGGAGCACGCTCGTGGCGAGGTGAAGCGAGAGATAGCACGCACTTTCCGAGCAGTTCTAGCAAAGAGGGCAAGAGCACGCTCGTCGCGAGGTGAAACGAGAGATAGCACGCGCTTTCCGAGCACTTCTAGCAAAGAGGGCAAGAGCAGGCTCGTCGCGAGATGAAGCGAGAGATAGCACGCACTTTCCGAGCACTTCTAGCAAAGAGGGCAAAAGCAGGCTCGTCCCGAGGTGAAACGAGAGAAAGCACGCGCTTTCCGAGCACTTCTAGCAAAGAGGGCAAGAGCAGGCTCGTCGCGAGGTGAAGCGAGAGATAGCACGCGCTTTCCGAGCACTTCTAGCAAAGAGGGCAAGAGCAGGCTCGTCGCGAGATGAAGCGAGAGATAGCACGCACTTTCCGAGCAGTTCTAGCAAAGAGGGCAAGAGCACGCTCGTCGCGAGGTGAAACGAGAGAAAGCACGCGCTTTCCGAGCACTTCTAGCAAAGAGGGCAAGAGCAGGCTCGTCCCGAGGTGAAACGAGAGAAAGCACGCGCTTTCCGAGCACTTCTAGCAAAGAGGGCAAGAGCAGGCTCGTCGCGAGATGAAGCGAGAGATAGCACGCACTTTCCGAGCAGTTCTAGCAAAGAGGGCAAGAGCACGCTCGTCGCGAGGTGAAACGAGAGATAGCACGCGCTTTCCGAGCACTTCTAGCAAAGAGGGCAAGAGCAGGCTCGTCCCGAGATGAAGCGAGAGATAGCACGCACTTTCCGAGCAGTTCTAGCAAAGAGGGCAAGAGCACGCTCGTCGCGAGGTGAAACGAGAGAAAGCACGCGCTTTCCGAGCACTTCTAGAAAAGAGGGCAAAAGCAGGCTCGTCCCGAGGTGAAACGAGGGAAAGCACGCGCTTTCCGAGAACTTCTAGCAAAGAGGGCAAGAGCAGGCTCGTCGCAAGGTGAAACGAGAGATAGCACGCGCTTTCTGAGCACTTCTAGCAAAGAGTGCAAGAGCAGGCTCGTCGCGAGTTGAAGCGAGAAATAGCACGCGCTTTCGGAGCACTTCTAGCAAAGAGGGCAAGAGCAGCCTCGTCGCGAGTTGAAACGAGAGATAGCACGCGCTTTCCGAGCACTTCTAGCAAAGAGGGCAAGAGCAGGCTCGTCGCGAAGTGAAGCGAGAGATAGCACGCACTTTCCGAGCACTTCTAGCAAAGAGGGCAAAAGCAGGCTCGTCCCGAGGTGAAACGAGAGATAGCACGCGCTTTCCGAGCACTTCTAGCAAATGGGCGAGAGCAGGCTCGTCGCGAGGTGAAACGAGAGATAGCACGCGCTTTCCGAGAACTTATAGAAAAGAGGGCAAGAGCAGGCTCGTCGCGAGGTGAAACGAGAGATAGCATGCGCTTTCGGAGCACTTCTAGCAAAGAGGGCAAGAGCAGGCTCGTCTCGAGGTGAAACGAGAGAAAGCACGTGCTTTCTGAGCACTACTAGCAAAGAGGGCAAGAGCAGGCTCGTCGCGAGTTGAAACGAAACGCGCTTTCCGAGCACTTCTAGCAAAGAGGGCAAGAGCAGGCTCGTCGCGAGGTGAAACGAGAGATAGCACGCGCTTTCCGAGCACTTTTAGCAAAGAGGGCAAGAGCAGTCTCGTCGCGAGGTGAAACGAGAGATAGCACGCCCTTTTCGAGCACTTCTAGCAAAGAGGTCAGGAGCAGGCTCGTCGCGAGGTGAAGCGAGAGATAGCACGCACTTTCCGAGCACTTCTAGCAAAGAGGGCAAGAGCACGCTCGTCGCGAGGTGAAACGAGAGAAAGCACGCGCTTTCCGAGCACTTCTAGAAAAGAGGGCAAAAGCAGGCTCGTCGCGACTTGAAACGAGAGATATCACACACTTTCCGGACACTTCTAGCAAAGAGGGCAAAAGCAGGGTCGTCCCGAGGTGAAACGAGAGAATGCACGCGCTTTCCGAGCACTTCTAGCAAAGAGGGCAAGAGCAGGCTCGTCGCGAGATGAAGCGAGAGATAGCACGCACTTTCCGAGCACTTCTAGCAAAGAGGGCAAGAGCAGGCTCGTCGCGAAGTGAAGCGAGAGATAGCACGCACTTTCCGAGCACTTCTAGCAAAGAGGGCAAAAGCAGGCTCGTCCCGAGGTGAAACGAGAGATAGCACGCGCTTTCCGAGCACTTCTAGCAAAGAGGGCGAGAGCAGGCTCGTCGCGAGGTGAAACGAGAGATAGCACGCGCTTTCCGAGCACTTCTAGCAAAGAGGGCAAGAGCAGGCTCGTCGCGAGGTGAAACGAGAGATAGCACGCGCTTTCTGAGCACTTCTAGCAAAGAGTGCAAGAGCAGGCTCGTCGCGAGTTGAAGCGAGAAATAGCACGCGCTTTCGGAGCACTTCTAGCAAAGAGGGCAAGAGCAGCCTCGTCGCGAGTTGAAACGAGAGATAGCACGCGCTTTCCGAGAACTTCTAGAAAAGAGGGCAAGAGCAGGCTCGTCGCGAGGTGAAACGAGAGATAGCACGCGCTTTCCGAGCACTTCTAGAAAGAGGGCAAGAGCAGGCTCGTCGCGAGGTGAAACGAGAGATAGCACGCGCTTTCGGAGCACTTCTAGCAAAGAGGGCAAGAGCAGGCTCGTCTCGAGGTGAAACGAGAGAAAGCACGTGCTTTCTGAGCACTACTAGCAAAGAGGGCAAGAGGAGTCTCGTCGCGAGGTGAAACGAGAGATAGCACGCCCTTTCCGAGCACTTCTAGCGCAGGAGCAGGCTCGTCGCGAGGTGAAGCGAGAGATAGCACGCACTTTCCGAGCACTTCTAGCAAAGAGGGCAAGAGCACGCTCGTCGCGAGGTGAAACGAGAGAAAGCACGCGCTTTCCGAGCACTTCTAGAAAAGATGGCAAAAGCAGTCTCGTCCCGAGGTGAAACGAGGGAAAGCACGCCTTTTCCGAGAACTTCTAGCAAAGAGGGCAAGAGCAGTCTCGTCGCGAGGTGAAACGAGAGACAGCACGCGCTTTCCGAGCACTTTAAGCAAAGATGGCAAGAGCAGTCTCGTCCCGAGGTGAAACGAGGGAAAGCACGCCCTTTCCGAGAACTTCTAGAAAAGAGGGCAAAAGCAGGCTCGTCGCGACTTGAAACGAGAGATATCACACACTTTCCGGACACTTCTAGCAAAGAGGGCAAAAGCAGGGTCGTCCCGAGGTGAAACGAGAGAAAGCACGCGCTTTCCGAGCACTTCTAGCAAAGAGGGCAAGAGCAGGCTCGTCTCGAGTTGAAACGAGAGATAGCACGCGCTTTCCGAGCACTTCAAGAGGGCAAGAGCAGGCTCGTCGCGAGATGAAGCGAGAGATAGCGCGCACTTTCCGAGCACTTCTAGCAAAGAGGGCAAGAGCACGCTCGTCGCGACGTGAAACGAGAGAAAGCACGCGCTTTCCGAGCACTTCTAGAAAAGATGGCAAAAGCAGTCTCGTCCCGAGGTGAAACGAGGGAAAGCACGCCCTTTCCGAGAACTTCTAGCAAAGAGGGCAAGAGCAGTCTCGTCGCGAGGTGAAACGAGAGATAGCACGCGCTTTCCGAGCACTTTAAGCAAAGAGGGCAAGAGCAGTCTCGTCGCGAGGTGAAACGAGAGATAGCACGCGCTTTCCGAGCACTTCTAGCAAAGAGAGACAGAGCAGGCTCGTCGCGAGCTGAAACGAGAGATAGCACGTGCTTTCCGATCACGTCGATCAAAGAGAGCAAGAGCAGGCTCATCTCGAGGTGAAACGACAGAGAGTACGTGCTGTTTAAGCATGATGAGGAAACCGAGCGAGAGCAGGTTCGTCGCGAGCAAAGAGAGCACATCGAGCAAAGAGAGCAAGAGGAGGTTCGTAGCTAGCTGGAACGAGAAATAGTACGCAGAGATTGAGCACTTCGAGCAAACAGAGCTTAAGCAGGCTCGTCGCTATATGAAACGAGAGATAGCATGTGCTTTCCGAACGCGTCGATCAAAGAGAGCCTGAGCTGCCTCGTCGTGAGTTGAAACGAAAAAGAGTGCGCGCAGTTCGACCTCCTCGAGCAAACAGAGCGAGAGCAGGCTCGTCGCCAGCTGAAAGGAGAGATAGCACGCGATTTCTGATCACATCGAGCAAAGAGAGCAAGACAGGCTAGTCGCGAGGTGAAACGACAGTGAGTACGCACAGTTATAGCCCCTCAAGCAAACCGAGAGAGAGCAGGCTCGTCGCGAGCTGAAATGAGAGATAGAACGCGCTTTCTGAGCACTTCTAGCAATGAGGGCAAGAGGTGTCTCGTCGCGAGAACAAACTACATAGAGTACGCGCAGTCTGAGCATTTCGAGCAAACACAATGAGGGTAGGCTTGTCTCAAGCTGAAACGAGAGATAGCACGAGCTTTCCGAGTACCTCGAGCAAAGAGACTAAGAGCAGGCTCGTAGCGAGCTTGAGCGCGAAAAAGTGCGCACAGTTCGAGCACATCGAGCAAATGGAGCAAGAGCTGCCTCGTTGCGAGGTGGAACGACAGAGAGTAGGTGCAGTTTTAGCGCTTTGAGGAACGATACAAAGAGCAGGATCGTCGCGAGCTGAAACGAGAAACAGCATGCATTTCCCGAGGACATCAAGCAAAGAGAGCAGGATAGGACTTGCAGCTAGCTTAAAGAAAGAAGTGTACGCGCAGTTTGAGCACCTAGAGCAAACAGAGCGAGAGCAGGCTCGTCGCCAGCTGATAGGAGGGATACCACGCACTTTCCGAGCACCTCGAGGAAAGAGAGACAGGGCAGGCTCATCGCGAGCTGGAACGTGAGATTGCACGCGCTTTCAGAGCGCTTCTAGCAAAAAGGGCTAGAGGGGGCTCGACGCGAAGGGAAACGACAGAGAGTACGCGCAGTCTGAGCACTTCGAGCACGCAGAGCGAGGTCCGTCTCGTCGCGAACTGAAACGAGATAGGATGCGCTTTTTCAGTACACCGAGCAAAAAGAGTAAAAGAAGGCTTGCAGTGAGCTGAAACGAGAAAGAGTACGCACAGTTTGAGCGCCTCAAGCAAACCGAGTGATAGCAGACTCGTCGCAAGAAGAAACGAGAGATAGAATGTGTTTACGGAGACATCGAGCAAAGAGAGCAAGAGCACGCTCGTAGCGATCTGAAACGAGAAAGAGTACGAGTAGTTGGAGCACCTCGAGCAAACAGAGTGAGAGGAGGCTCATCGCGAGTGAAACAACAGAGTTGACACGCTCACCGAGCGCATCGAGCAAAGAGAGCAAGAGAACGCTCGTAGCGAGCTGAAACAAGAAAGAGTACGAGCAGTTTAAGCACATCGAGCAAAATGAGCAAGAACAGCCTCGTCGCGAGTGAAACAACAGAGTTAACGCGCTTTCCGAGCTCATCGAGCAAAGAGAGCAAGAGCAGGCTCGTACCGAGCTTAATCGAGAAAGAGTACGCGTTGTTTCCGAACCTCGAGCAAACAGATCGAGCAGGCTTGTCGCGAGCTGAAACGAGAAAGAGTGCGCACAGTTTGAGCACATCGAGCAAATGAAGCAAGAGCAGCCTCGTCGCGAGTTGACACGGAAGACAGTACGCGCAGTTTGAGTGCTTGGAGGAAAAAGAGCAGGATCAGTCTCATTTTGAGCCGAAACCAGGGATAGCACGCGCTATCCGAACACATTGAGGGAAGAGAGTCTGAGCTGCCTCGTCCCGTGTTGAAACGACAAAGAGTACGAGCAGTTTGAGCACGTCGAACAAACAGAGCGAGAGAAGGCTCGTCGCGACCTGAAACGAGAGATTGCACGCTCTTTCCGAGCACATCGAGCAATCACAGGAAGAGCGGCCTTATTGCGAGCTGAAACGAGAATGAGTCCGCGCAGGTTGAGCACTTTGAGCAAGCAGAGAGAGAGCAGGCTCGTCGCCAGCTGAAAGGAGAGATAGCACGCGTTTTCTAAGCACATCGAGCAAAGAGAGCAAAGGCAGGCTCGTCGCAAGGTGAAACAACAGAGATTACTCGCTTTCCGATCTCATCGAGCAAAGAGAGCAATAACAGGCTCGTCGCGAGCTGAAACGAGACATAGCACGCGCTTTCCGAGCACTTCTAGCAAAGAGCAAAAGAAGGTTCGTGGCGAGGTGAAACGACACAGTGTGAGCGCAGTCGGAGCACTTATAGCAAACAGAGCGAGGGTAGGCTCGTCGCGAGCTCAAACGAGAGATAGCACGCGCTTTCGCACATAGAGATGTATATATCGCACGCGCCGTCCGATCACGTCTACAAGCAGAGCGAGAGCGGGCTCGTCGCGAGCTGAAACGAGAAAGATTAGGCGCATTCTGAGCACCTCGAGCAAAGAGAAAGTACGTGCATTGCGTGCACCACAAGAAGTGAGAGAGAACAATTGGAGCAGGAGCGCTACAAATGAGAGAGAGAGAGAGAGAGAGCAGTGACATTTCAGGCACTGAGCGAAAGGGAACACTGAGGAGTCAATGGGCAGAAGGCATGCGCATCACGAGCGCCGTGAGAAGAGAGTGGGCACGTTCAGTGCGAGCCCTGCAAGGAAAGAATGCGCGTGATCTCTCTGCGAGAGATCACGCGCATTGCGAGCGTCACAAGTAATGAGAGATGGCACTCGCAACGCAACCGCCACGAGCAAAGTGTTACAGAGCACCCCCAGTGTAATCTACACTAGGAAAGAGAGACAGAGATAGATCGCTCAGTTTGAGCACCACGAAAACAATGAGTATACATCACGACCAGCTGAGCTAATTGCTGCGTACGAGATAGGTGCAAATAGAACGCGAGCACCACGTGCTAGAAGAGCGAAAATGAGCGCTGCCTCAGCGTGAAAAGCAAAGCGGCAGAGCACCGGCAAAGCGACCACCACCAAAAAAGAGAGATAGAACGCAAGAGCGGTGGGACTAAGTGACACGTATCCCATAAGGGTAAACTGAACGCGAGCGCTACGAGTAATATGAGCTATTGGCGGCGAGGAGTTACGGAGTCGCTATCTATCGGAAGCGCCTCGCTGGCGTAGTATGAGGCATCACGTGGCGCGCTCCTCATAGGTTTTGCTGTCAGCGCTCACTGAAAACACCATGCGCGAGCTCTCCCGGACATTTCTGTAAGTACTTTCGAAACGAGAGAAGTTTCTTACTGTCTAAATAATAATCTTGGGCAAACTGAAAGCACACAATCGTTTACAGACGCTATCTCTTTACCGAATACGTACAGTGAACGCCACTGCGCGCGGTCGCCGCGATGGAGTCTCCCGAACCGGCTTCTTGCGTGAAAGGTAGGTAAACGCTGAGAGCAAACTATTTGAAATATGTTCTTATAGTGTTTGTATGCCTAAATGGAGCGTAATAGAATGAAGCCTCAATGCAGCGATCGCGCAGATTCGCAGCGACCGACTGCGCGTCTGCATGCTTGTCCACGCACTGTTTAACTTTCTGCGCGCGCGCGTTTTCGCACCGTGCCATGTGCTTTATAGGCCGCAGAATATGAGCATTTGACAGTATAGAAGCAACCATTGTTGCGTGGGCGCTATCAGAGCTGTTCAAAAATAATTTCATTGTAGAGGCTTCGACGCCTACGGTGACTGTGATGTGCCGTCGCGACGATTCAATCTTTTTTTCTTCTAAATTCTTTGACCTTTCAATATTATTTCTCGAGTTGCGTCGCACTGTATGTTAATCGGTGTTCTCAGCGTGCAATTCCTCGCTGCTCCTTTTTTGAAATCCAGTGCGTTAATTCATAACACAAACATGACCATATGCCATGCTTTTTTTAAATGGGCTTCTTACCGCTGCCTGCGCATCATCTTACTATAACCTTTTTTTCATTAATCCGTGCCGTGTGTGCTTCTTATTACGTAAAAGATAACAAGCGGTATAGCTTTCATTTAAGTGCTACAAGCCTGAAAAATACATATATGGAAACCGAGCCATATTTGAAATATTTTCAACATCAATTTAAAGTTATTGTTTTGCTGAGACATGGTGATCAAGCGCAGGTGATATCATCCACTGTGATGATTGTCAATGTAGAGCTGTTCCTCGTAAACACCGCCACAGCGGAGGTGTTTATCTGAAAAATTATCTTTATTACGAGCTACTGTATGCATTCTCCTGCATTACTGAATTCTATGAACTTGTTCCTGTAACATTTGTAAGTATTCTAATTGCGCCAGTTACCACCCCCTTTAAGGTGATCTTCACGAGTTCATTCAATTTATTAGCAGAACATTGGAATATGCATCCGATCTGAATCTCCCTATTGATTCCTTTGGCGAAATGAACAATAACCTATTATTACTTAATGCTCAAACTCAACGATTTGTTGACGTATTAAATTCATATAATTGCACTAGTACAATCTTTTCGCCAACCGCAATAACGCCAGATTCTGAATCATTTATCAGTGATTGCATAACGGACCACGATCTAAATGATATTTTTTTCAGCAATGCTCACCTCTGATTTAAGCGATCATTTGTAAATATTTTGTTTTTTGCCACGACAGGAAAACAAATAAAGGCCGTTTTGATGTCAGCCTTGTTTCTGTCGACAATTTAACGAAGAGAATATGAGAACTTTTCGCTTAATGATAGTGAAATTTAACCGAATATTTCCTATGATACGTTTATTGAAGAATTACATCGTATTATGATGCTGCTTTTCTATTATAACAAATGAGAAGTTAGAATAAAAGCTGGAAAACCGTGGGTACCTTCAGATGTATACAAAAGAAAGCAGACACGTGACAAATACTTTGATACAGTTATTCGCTACAGGAATCCTGATATATTCAGTGAATACAAGAAAAGAAAAAGCAAGTTTACTTGGCATCTCGAAAAACTGAGGAACCGGTGTTATGAACATATGTTTTCCATGGTATGAAATGATCCAAAGAAATTTTGCAACGCAATTCGCAGATTTGAAAGAAATAAAAGGAAAGCGCGAACACGAATAGTCTAATGTTTGTCTAATAGTCTAACCGAAAACAATGTAAATTCCTTGGCAAACACTTTCAGTAATCATATTTTACTTGCTAGTAGGACGTTCCGCTCTATTAGTTCATTATTTCATTCTGAAAAATATGTTAACTACAGGAGCTCCAATTCGATTTTCCTGTCACTTTGCAATGAAATGGATGTATCTTCCGTTCTACAGGCATTCTAAAGGAATATCGCAATAGCTGCAGATGTTATAAAAGCTAAACCAATAATTGACGTCGTTGATATGATCCGGCTCCGTTATCCCATATCTGTAGCAGTGCTTCCGCGAATGACATCTTTCCCAATTCTGTGGAGGGCCCAAATGATTGTATTGCATAAAGGAGGCTCCGTCGCTTATTTAAATAATTACAGATAATATCTCTAAGTGCTGTTCTCTCAAAACAGCTGGAACGACTCCTCAAGTGTAGACTAACTGTTATTCTAGATGAAACGCACATCCTTGTGGACCGACAGTTAAAATGGCACGTGTTAAGATCAAAGAAAAATCATTCAGTAATGTCCAGATCAAATTATATATGGTCGGCCTTTTTCTGGATACAGAAAAAATTTCGTCTCCGTTGAATATATTGACACGTCTGTTTATTTATTTTTCATCTGCTGACCGCGTTTCCTCCTCTAACAAATGTTATTGCTCAGCGCTGTACGCACCAACATGTATCGGGAGTTTCTGGAATCTTATCGATGATTCGATCCGGTATCTGTTATCACCGAATGTTGTATAATATTATTAACATGCACGCGCGAAGTAAATTCTGTAGAACTTTAGGGAGAACACGTGGGCACCGGCAATATTTCTGTAAACTTCGACGACTCATGCATAAATGCCGACGCGCCTGACCGAGAGATCAAATTTCGATGATCGTCGACCGTCTGCGCCGCTGTCGCTGTGGTTTGAGCGTAGCTTGCTTTTGTGGACACAAGTTCATCCAATAAAATGTTACTGTCGTGATTCAGAGACTTGCCGCTTTATTATTGCCCGTCACTACTACGTAACATCTGGAGGAGGTACTAGTGCGTTCATGTACCGAACGCCCCAGCGAAGCCGTGATCCAAGCCTGTGCCTTGAAGGCAACACCAACGTCACCAAGGACCAGGGAGGTAGCCCCAGGCTGCAAGGACTGTACCCCAGCGCACACTTTTGCCTCGGAAAACCAGAAATTGCACGGCCACGACAAGCAGCAACAATGACAGCCCGGATGTCGCCAGCACCGATCGCGCTGCCGCAGCCGTGGGAGCCACCCACTTTTTCGACGTTCAACGTTTGAGGACCCGGAAAGCAGGCTGGAGACGTATGAGAGGGCCGCTACGTTTAAAACCTCGAACATCGACAACAAGCTATGACATTACTTTTTCGCATTGGACATGATTTGAGCCAGACGTGATTTGAGAATAGAGGTCAACTGAATGGCGTGGGACCAAAGCGGCTTCCTGCAGTCCTTCACAAGCGTTGTGCGCAAAGAGCGAGCGCAAGCTATACTAGAAACCTGAGTGCATTGCCCAATGAAATCATCACGATATTCACGGAGGAGATGGCACGTCTTTGCCATTACGCCAACTCGGAAATCTGAGAGGGAAATCCGATTCCTGATGCGGGGCTTCAGACAAGAACTTTTCGCCTGGCGTATACGTAACCCGACGAAGGCCGTAGCTGAATTTTTGACGAGACGTCAAAGATTGAAGAACTTGGAAATAGCCACCAAGCAATGAAACCGCTAAATGCTAACGCCGCAGTGCACCAACCACGCACTGGGCTCCGATGTCTTCCAAGAGACCATTAAAGCCATTGTGCGCAAAGAACTGCGCAAGATCTTGCCTTCGTCGCAACCTTAGGTGGCTACGGTCACTGACATGGTCACGGAGAAACTACAGCGAACACTTGGAGTTCCTCGTGTTCACGCCCAATCGCCCCTACCCCAGCCAGAAGCGATAACATAAGCCGCCATCGCCCGCCACCCTGAGCGCCCACGCCAGGGCCCCGCTAATTGCATCGTCAGCTGTCTGACCGCTGAACTGTCACCGAGCGGGGCGTTCCGAAGAAGACCGATGTTTACCGCGTCCGTGACCAATGTTCCCCATGCTATCGCTGCGGAGAAATTCACCACGTCTACCGCCGGTGCGCCTACTGCGAAATTAGACTACGAGGGTTGCCTGTCAATGATCCATACCAGCAGCAAAGTTGCCCTCGCGATGTCGCCGACTACAACACCGCCACTCAGTGTAGCCCTCGACGATCGTCCCGTTCGAAGCCAGCTGGCCGCTACCTGTCACCGCAGCGCCGATCATGCAGTAAAAGAAACCTAAAAGGAAAACTAAAAGGAGGAAACGATGGAGACGCAGTTGCTGTTCGTCAGCAACCGCCAACGACATGTCAGCGCTCATGCAGCGCCTAACAGCCGCTTGGATCCGAATTCGCGCCTGTTACTGGCTCTCCGCCCTGACACAAAAAAAAAAAACAAACGGCAAAATCCGTTATCGCTAAGTCTCATCTCAAGCTGAGGTCAAATCATTAGGTATGTTTTGTCTTAATTGATATCTGCTGTTTCACTTCACGATGCTGGGACTACAAGCACGGCACCCAGTGTCAATCTGGTTTAATGTCTAGTTAGAAGATGGTGCCAACACCTCAGCATTGGTCATACGCTGATGATGCGGAACGCTATACCAGCGTCATTGTTCCCGGCGCAATTAATTTAATACCAAGCTGTTGCATGGTACGCAATGACCGTAGTGAGCAAATGCCAAGTATACCGCAAGCAGACACTGTGGCGCAGGTGACAATTTCTAAGGGCATTCGCTCGTATACTATTTGCTAAGGCAGCTGCGAGGTAACTGCAGGGAAGGCGTACAGGTAAAGCAAGCCCTGCGGTCGCATGCAGGTAAACACAGCTTAATGTTCCAGTGTAAAAACTTTTTTTTGCGTTTAACCACCAACCATAGAGCACTTAACAGGACTGCAAGCAGACACTGAGCAGACGACGCGGCGCGGATGAGCACATTCTCGAGAGGCATTCGGCCTTTCTATTGCCTAATAATTTGTATGGTTCCCGCAGTGCTGCAACCAGCCAGCTATTTTGCTCGTTGGCCACGACATCGCAGGCAGTTACATCTATCAAAGGAAGTCAACCATGGACTCCGGCATAAAACACTTTCGTCTTTATATATTTTATTTCCTTTTAAGGTTGAGGCTGTGACAGTTAGTTTCTTGTGTGCTTTAGAATAATTTTTTGTTGCGCCATTTTCATGTGCTTGTATATATTTATCAATTCTTTTTACACATGTTTTACTGCGTTCAACCTAAATTGTTCCTACTTAGAAAGTTTTACAATAACCGCTATTTAATGCACATAGGTTTATAATCCATGCTATTGATATGTTCGTATGTTATACTGTATGCTATGCTGCCTCACCGCTGAGCAATGTATGCGGGACCGTGCCTTTGTCAGCTAGACAATGTTCTGCACGATTGAATGTTTAAGCCTTATAATGCAAAAAGAAAAAGCGAACATTCGGCGACATTCGTCGACCCTTTCAATGACGCAGCGAGTGGCCAAGGATAGCCATTTTGTTCGGTTCCCCTTCCAGCGGGGAAGCCATCCGGCGCATTCGTTTCAGGCGCAAGTCGTTGGGGATGCCGCTACCGAGGCTGTTGAAAGAGCACGTTTGCATACCATGCAAAAAAGGCTGGCTCACATAGAAATCCGATGGCTCACCTCCTACACATTCACCACACTTTTCAGCAAAGTTACTTTCCTCATCTCTCTTACATCAGTGCTGAACAGACGGCAGCTGCAGGAAGGAGACAACAATGTAACTAAATGCGGCATATGCAGTTTTTTTCTTGTGTTGATTTTTGTTTATTTTGTGATTTGTACTGCGTATAACTTATTTGACAGACGTCACAGAATACTAATCATTTCAGCTCTCTCCTGATCTCACTCTTTTATTACTTTCCTGTCACTCATTCCGATTGGCGCCAAAGGCGTAATCCAATGCTAAAATACTGTGAGCTATGGTGAGGTTGAACAAATGGTAGCGTTCACTACCTTGTGCAGTTCTTCAACTTGAGCGCGTTCGCAGCCATAGGCGATGTTTCTGCGAAAACGGCGGCCAGTTGCACGTCTGTCTCGATGGGATCGTGCAGGGACTTCTCCTTGATGGCCTCTACCAGGTGGTCAAAGGCCTGGATCACAGCAGAAAGACGAAAACAACGTTAAACAGTTTTTACCTCTAAGAATATTTGTCTTCCTCATCTGGCCCTTCAGATTTTGCGATTTATATTGCCTAAGTGTCCCCCGTCAATTACTGATCTTGGTTGATGACACTGAATTGCACCCCGGTTCCAACAACCGCGCAACTGCGTCACAAGAACCCTCGGAGATAAACGAAATTCACTCTGGGCAAGCATATCTGCTACAGCAGATGAAAACAATTCGCATTATCTTAACCAAGAAAGAACACAGCGCTGGGTGAGATCAAATCCAGAATAACCAAAATGAAGACGATTGTGCACCGTTTGCTGCAGTAAAAAATGTTAGGTAGGTCAGGGAGCTTGCGAAGCAAAATGGAGAAGAATCGAACGTTATATCTAAGCTGGTTAACTCCAGGATAGGGCTCACCATTGCAATACATTATTCTTTGGCTTATGGGACGCTGACTCTGAAACTTGTGTATAATCTGAACATTCGATTATTCACTTATGCAAAGATAAGCTAGACATGACAATAAACTTCGTGGATATTGCAAGAGTTCCTAAAATAGCAAAGTTGATGCTAACAAAACAGGTCAATTATTGTTACCTTCGCTCTTTTTTAAAACAAAAAAATTCTTGCTCTCAAAAGTTCACAGACGGCAGACCACCTTTGGACCATCCGGAAAGCCTAAGATGCCGCCCGAGTCCAAGGACTTCGAGCCGCCACCTGAGGCCACCACAACAAAAACTGCCGGACCATTCTTTAATAAAGCTTCTTCTTCTTCTTCTTCTTCTTCTTCTTCTTGCACTAACAAACAAAATAAAATATTTATAGGATTTCTGAACATTTCTCCAAACCTACATTTTTTCGCCAGGAAACATAGGCTTGTATTTGCAAAATCGCAAATGGAAAATTTGAAGCTCCGACACAAAAAATTCCTCATCGGTAGCACCATTTGTACTTACGACCACTCTTCCAAGAAAGTCATTCCCCGCGCTCCATAGCCATAAATAAGCCTTCAAAGAAGTCAAAGCTCCGGCCTTCATATCTCTGTACTAACATCCGTAGCCTTCTACCTAAGCTGACACCATCGATAATCGCGTACGTGCGACGGAAAGCAGTACATTTGTCTTAACTGAAAGCTGGCTAAACTGCTCCATAGATGATTCCGTGCTCTCTGATTTCCATATCTTTCAACTCGAGAGGATAAATAAGTGAGGAGGTGGTGCACAAATCGGGGTTCTTCATCCAAATCGGGATTCTGAGATTTAACTTGTATCTCCTCTTGATTTACGTACACTTCATTCGGTGTCATGTTTCATACCCTCCCGCTATCATCGGCGTTTGCTATCGATCTCCTAATGAAAACGATTCCTTTTTTACCCGCTTTCATGAAGCGCTCCGCGTGATAAGAACTTTATGTCAGCACACTCACATTTTTCTTTATGGCGACTTTAGCTTTCCATCTATAATTTGGTCTGACCTCCCTTCCACTACATCTAAAGATAGCATCGAAAGGGTCTTTGTTAACACGTGCCTAAGCTTTGGTTTGTCTCAACTCAGGACAACGCCTACTCCGCAACGTGATCGTCTCCCCCTACTCAATCTCGTTTTAACTACCTCCCCTGATAACGTTTCACAACCACTTTATTTGCCTGAGCTTTGGGCATTCTACAATCCAAAACACATTTTCTTGGCAATTATTATGCAGCAAGTAAGCAAATAAAATGCAAACTCTACCCTAGAAAGGTAAATACTCAGCCATGAACAGTGAATTTCCCGATTTTTGGGCGTGGTTTTCCCTAATTTTTTAAAACCGTTCAGTTGAGAGTAATTGATCTCTTTTCAAGAATAAAATGCGTGAGCTAATAAATAAGCACATAGTCTCCGAAGAGACATCGTCACCGTTGCGTAATAAAAAACTGAAACGCCTCAACAACAACAAAAAAGGCTCAACCAGCGAAACGCCTGAATACCTCATGCGCAGGCAAGAAATGTTATTCTGGTGAAAAAGCCTCCAAATTGTCAGCGAGCAAAACTAAAAGTTCATGTTTACATCACTGTTACCCTCTATGCTGCCTACAAACCACAAAAACTTAGGAAAACTGCTAACGATACACGACACATGCCTCTAACATTACTCGATGACGATAATAATCCAATTCTGGAGCATAATGTTAGTTGCACACTTAATACCTTTTTCTGCTCAGTTTTCACTGAATAACCTGACACCGTACTACCAACGCTTGACCACGCATCTATGCAAAACATCTTGTTCGGTCCTAACGGTGTTATGAAATTGATAGAGACATTGAAAGTCACATCTTTTGCGCTACCGACGTTCTGAATACGAAATTTACAAGAAAATAGTAAGAACATTGTTAGTGTGATTTTGTGCGTTATTTTTCAACAGTAATTACCATCGTGTTTGCTTTCGCAAGACTGTAAAAGCGTAAAGATCGTCGTAGTTCCGAAAAAAGGTTCATCTTCTTCATAAAAAAATAACCGCCCCATTTCTCTCACAAGTGTCTTCTTGAAGTTAATGGAGCATGCATTTATTCACATATTATGAACTTTCTTGTTTCGGTCCACTTTTTTTTCGCCTTAACTAGCATGGCTTCTTAAAAGACGTTCTTGTGATTCATAGCTAGCCCTTTTTACTAACGGTCATAGTCCTAACGTTGACCTAAACATTGCTGTTGACGCGCTCCTAATAGACTTTAAGAAAGCTTTCGATAAAGTACCGCATAAAATATTAGTACTGAACCTTTCGCGCCTAACCCTTTATCCCTTAGTATCAGGATGGCTTCGAAACTTTCCGGCTCACAGAGAACAATTTGTCTACGCTAACAAATGCCCGTCCTTGCGTGCTGCGGTTACCTCAGGTGTTCATCAAGGCACTGCGCTCGGACCATTGCTTTTCATCATTTACATCAATGATCTTCCATCGAACATTTCCTCTAATATCGGTTTGCTTGGTGACCAATTGTGTAATCTACCACCCAATTTCCAACAACGCTGACACCGATTCCCTTCAAAAAGATCTTATACATATCGAAACTTGGTGCGAAAGCTAGTTAATGTCCGTTAAAAGTAGGCAATCCCACATTCCTTATGAATATATGATGTTTTCGATACTGCATTTTCTTCCGTTTCCAACTGTATTTGGTGAGTACCTTAACGCATAGCCTAACTTGGTCGTTACATATAACAAACATCGCTAATGATGCTAATCATGCTCTTGCCATTTTACTTCGAAACCTTTGTTCTGCTACCCCTTCTATCTAATTATTGGCATACCAAACTTTTGTACGACCTAAAATAGAATTCACTTCAGCAGTATGGAACCCTCATCAGTCTAACCTCCCTCTAACTCTAGAAAAAAATACAAAATCGCGCTATCCGCTTCATTTATTTCGATTGCTCATGTTATATGATGCCTCTGCTTTAAAATCCCGAGCCTCCTTGCCAAATCTTGAATACAGCTTAAAATGTTTAGATTGTGCCTTTTTCAAAAGTTTTATCATTAACTCTTAGTAGTATCAGTGATATCACCAGCTTATCACCTCAACAGTCGAATTGACCACAAGAAGACCGTCTACCCTCCCGCTGCAAGAACTTTTTCTCATCTTTCATCATTCTTCGTCAAATCATCTCTGGACAGGAGCGATCTCCGGCCAAAAGCTGTGCACCTTGGCAATCATGTAAAATTTAGGAAAACTATCGAGTTCTTTATCTTAACACCGTCATGCCCATCCCTCATGTAATGCCCCAGAATAGGGCCTTTTACGTATAATAAATAAATAAATAAATAAATAAATAAATAAATAAATACTGACAAACCCGCTATCTTCAACCATACGAGTTTAGAAACTCCCGAAACGCCGCTTCTGAAGAAATAAACACGCTGAATGTTCCATATTGTGGGGTGCTGCTGAAGTAAGCTTCATGTAATGGCCATGAATTAAGCAATTATGTTATTCATTTTTTTTTTGCACTGCATAGGGTCGCAAGCGCTGTCACATTTCACCAGGTATACATGCAATGTGGTATAAGTCCTTTTTTTTTTTGCGTAGCAGGCGTCATGGGCCGGCCTTGGAAACTCGACCGCCCCGGTGGCCGAATTAATTGCGCCATATATCGAGAGCGCGAAAGCAAATCCGCTTCTCCTGTACGACCTCCGAAATCGGCGCGTGCGCCGCGCGCCCATCCAGGAACCCGTGCCCTTTAGCCTCTGTTTTTGCCCTATCTAGTAACTCCCTCACCTTCGACTGTCTCCGCGCGGCGGGCCCAGTGCCATCTTAGCCCGCTGCGTGAAATTTCACGTTTCGTTATCTGCTGTTATCGAGAAGCGTGCGATGGTGTGCATTGACCGGCGTGGGCAGTTTCGTCAGTTTCCTGGTCGTCGATAGCTGTGTGCTTGTGCTCCGTGATGCTTCACCTGTTTCTGGACTCGCACCGCTCGTTTATCATGCACTGGTGCAGGAATACATCGAAACAAACTCCGCAAGGTTGTTCCCGGTGCATAAAGACAACAGGTGAGCGCGCAGACCCACGGACATCAGACGGCGCATGTACACGGCCCTGTCCATGTCTGTGCCTCATGAGTCTCCGGACGTCGTTGCGCCTTGCTTGTGCTACACTTCCCTCTTACTGGTAGAGGAAGCTGACAAATAGATGTTCCTCCTCATTGTCGCCTGGTCTTTGACTTGTGTTTTTTTGTGCCAAGTCTCATTCTGCAACTTCAGTAACTTGCGCAGCTGTCCATACCGCCCTCAGTGCTTCTTTTGTGTGTCACGTTCTACAAACGTACTTACAGCTGAAAAATTACTGTTCGTGTTTGCGTATTATCTCAGTAATCCCTGATGGGAAAACCGCTCGAGCAACCGTCATGTGTAGGCATGTTAAGCTTTTTTTCTTCTGGAAAACATGATCATTGCAAGTGTCCTAAATGCCGATTTTTCGAGTTCTTGTTTATTACACAAAGGAGTGCCCAGTAGGTACGACTTAGTGATTTAAGTGACGGTAATTTTACTGCTAAGCATTACATTTGGAGTGAAAGAAAAGTCATGTTCTTGGCTTTTTTTACCTGTTCTTTGATTGAAGAATAGAGCTTCCTGGTGCTGCTACAAAAGCTGTCTACCTTCTGTTCCCCCTTGCAACTGTTACTCAAGTTGTGGCCAAGGGCAAAATAATGTGATAATTTGTATTTCCGTTTTTAGTACAAGGTTATTTTTCTTCTGCCACGTCTTTTCCATTTTCTTCAGTAGTAATGAACGTGTCACGCTTTTCATATACTTTTGTGCAGGTTAATAAGTAAGCTCTTGTTTTTTTATTTTTGTATGGCTGTCAATCAAACAATCAGCATTTTGTTCTCTTTTCTGGGTATTTTGCGTGTTATTGTGTTTTGCATTACCAGTGAATGTTCCCTTTCTTTAGTTATTTCTTTAGTCATACACGTCGTCCAGTTTTGTGCAATATCAAAGTTAGTATATCAGAAGCTCTCAGTGCGCATGTGAGAAGCACTTCTACACTTTTGTCTTTAGGGCATTATATAAAACTCTTTTATAAATCTGCATATGAAAAGGCCGTGGTGTTTTCTCGAGATCAATTAATTTCTTTTGTTATTTCACCGTCTGTGAACTTTTGTGTTCTTTAGTAGTCATGTACATGTCTTGCCTTTTTCACTTTTGTTTATTTTCTTATTGTGTATCATACCAACTTATGCAAAAATATTTGTTTTCGGAAGCGGAAGTCAATGAAACGAGACCGAAGATCTGTTGTGTTGAAAGTGTAATTTATGTACGTTCTGGCATTTGCTGGCATACTCAAAGTATGGGCAAGACTGCGTGCGTGCTAATGCAAAAAGAACTCACGGTGCACCACTCGCCAGTTGACAAACAATGCCTGGGGTATCGCACACGCGCAATGAAAAAAGAAAGAATACGCGCCGCGGACAGGCAGAAAGAAAGCAAAAGCAAAGGCGCGCGGGCATGGGGAAGGGTGGAGAGGGAGCGGAGCGGGTCGGCATAATAAAAAGAAAAAGAAAAAAAACAGAGTGCTAGGTTGAGGTGGCGCCGCACGGCTCCTGTTCCTGTTGCCATGACAGCGTAAACAATCGTGTGCGCCACCATTTTGATTAAGCATCGCCCTCCTGTTAGGGCCGTAACTGAATTAAGGGGACCTTGGCACTAGCGTCGAAAGAGTGTGTGCTTGAAGACAGCCAACGCAGCGATGCGGAGATTCTCCCCTGGGTCACGGGCGTGCAATCTCTGCTGACCTTTGCCGACTGCATAGTGTAATGCTCGCTGTGCCGTAATCAAACTGCATGCCCGATACGAATTTTGCTCTATAGATTCCAGAACTTGTGTGACCACAGGCTATAACGTTGGTATTCAGAATGCTGATACATAAAAGCCGGTGAGCTTGACGCGCAGACCAAATTTCGACGACCGACTAGTATGCTTGCCTCTGTTGTTGCGCTTTGAGCGGCCCATCTTTTTCGGTGCACAAACTAGGCTAATAAATGGATAGTTCAAACAAACTTGAATTCTGGGACTTTAAGTGCCACTACGACGACATGGTTATCACGTGCGCGGTAGGCACACCGCAGGGTTCATTTCGACCACCTCTGTTTCTTTCCGGGGCCCCAATGGAAAGTAGAGGTGTATTTTGGCATTCCGCCCCCATCGAGATGTGGCTGCCGCGGTCCCGCGCCCTCGGTCTCAGCAGCGCAACTCGAAAGCCACTACGCTAATAGGGCGGGTACAGTTAGTTATGGTTACGTAAGGTTGTGCTGCTGCCTGGTTCTTGGCCGTCCCTACAACCTCAAAACATCTACAGACTTTGTACGGAGAAGTGTTTGAACGCACCATCTGTGTTCCTGATAGGTAAAGATTGGTACTTTTCAATAAGGATTGCTGTCTTGATTAACGTGAAGCAACTTGCAGTAATATTATCATGCTCAGTTTGGTTTGGTCGTCATCGTTCTCACAAAATTATGTCAGTTGAGCGCTGTTTCTTTTTCATTCGGCCTTAGGACTTTTACTTGCTTCCTTTTTGTTTCGTGGTATTGAACGAGGTTTTACCGTGTACTAACTCAACCAAGTTTTTCTTCATTTGCGACTAATTAACATGTATCAACCGTCAGTCACCTCGGGGTCATGACCACTGACGGCATGTTTCCGAAGGACTGTCCGTTCATTTGGAAAAAAAGCTTTTTTAACTTTACCTAATATCATTCTACAAACAACCAGCATACTTTCATGCTAAAAATGTTTCTGTGTGTCTACCTTGCGTTATGCATCGAGTTCATGTGTGTCAACTACTCCCCTCGTATTCTCCCCGAACTACTCCCCCCCGTGAAGTTAACATATGTAAGTCAATGAAAAAAAGAAATATAATTCAGTAATATATGAGTAAATAAACAACGATTACGCAGACTTTCAGACCTGCGCCGGTTTCAAGGCGTCCTTATTGCGCTAAGTGGTTGGCGGTGCGTGCGCTCACCCTCAGCATCCTGCTTAGGCCCTTTGCGGCTATATCCAGACGTCGAGGGCTTCAGCGAGCCTGTCTATGCTTCAATAACAAGGCTGCTAAAATTCAACACATAGTGATAGGTACTGACCATGACGTATTTCAGATGCTCCTTGATAGGTCTCCTCACATGTACCAGATGTTACAACGCTGCGTCAGGGTTATGTCGAACTTCAGAAGCAACTAGCTCTCCCCCTGTGCCGTCGCCATCACTAGAAGCCATTAGTGGGGATAGCGGTCATTCTTGACCACTCATTACTTTTCACACAAATCAGCACTTTTGTGCCATTTCTTGTGCCATAGACTGCAGGTTGTCTCACTCAATTTCATCCATGCACCAGTCAATTTATTCCGAGCGCCACTCAATTTATTCGGAGCGCGAGTCAATTTAAAACAAGTGCCAGTGATTTTAATCCGAGTGCCACACAAGTTATTCGAAACGCCAGCCGAAAAAATACAAACGCCAGTGAATTTATTCCAGGCATAAGGGAATTCAAGAATCTTTGAATTTCAGGACTTGTGAAAATTTGGGAACATATTATGAGTTAACACCTTGAAAATGAAAGAGCGAGGTGATAGAGAAGGAGCTAGCTATCCTTCCACGGGACTGATGACAAGGTTTGGAGAATTTTATTTTCTACGTCGTTATGACAGTGACACAGTAGATTTCAATTCTCGAAATTAATTGAAAGGAAACGTCAGCATCGGCACGTTGAGTTAATGATACACATGTGATTTGGTCATGGCTATCAAACGAAACAATAAATGGTGATTCGAATATAACTACTAGGCCCTCGCCGGGAGGCTTTGGTCGCTAGCGAATAAGATTCACTATTCTACTGCGATATGTGCAGCCTCCAATCAAGCACCTCTTCATGGATACCACTAGAACACTCATGAATAACATTTATTTGCATAATACACCTTGTACGGTTGAGTCACTAGTGAGCGCACGTGAAATACAATACGGAGTGGAGGGTCCTCAGTGTTTTGCGCAACATAAGGTCATATATATCCAATCAAACGCGATGAAACGAGTGACTCATTATGCTTACTATAAATTCATCAGCTTATGTCATTGGTGAATATTATTCACCTATTTTACTATCACTGAGGCAGTTTCACTCGTGAGTGCCGTCAATAGTATCAATCAAGCTGTAGCAAGATGAGCACTTTTGTGTTACCACTGCCAACTGATACCGCCAAGTTTTTAGTGATCACTAGTAATGCACTCACGGCAATGGTCTAAAATTTTCAGGCAGAATCGTCTCATAGTTATCAAACGAAATGTCATTCAGACGGCGATTCAATAACTAATTTAGTAACTATAGGAGATACTGAGATTTAAGTCACTAGTGATGAAGAATCACTTTGTGTAGTGTCATGTTCACAGCCGTCATTCATGCATGCTGTCAATGGTATAAATGAAAGTGTCAATAAATGAGAGTTTTAATCAGTCAACATTGCTTTTGACATCACAGAGCCGTTAATGATCACTTGCGTAGAGCTCTCTTCGGTGTTCTTGTACTTATGCTGCGTAGCGTCATGTATGTCCAATGAAAACTGTTAGACGATCCAATTAAGCTCATTTACGATCAGTTAGCATTTGTTCTGATCCCACTGCTACCTGATAGTGAAGCGTAATTAGTGATCACTAGTGACAAGCTCAGTTCTTTGTTTTCGTACTTCTTACACGGGTATCAAATTAAGGTTGAGTCAAATGGCAATTTAAGTTTAACAACTAGGAGGTGCAAAGCATTTGTCACTAGTGATAACGAGTCACTTTGGTATCGCAGCGTCAGCCATCGATGGTGCACGTATTCATTCATATCTATCAAAATTTTATTGAATTGGCATTCTTCTTCTACCATTGCTACCTGATAGTAAAAATGATTGGTGTTCACTAGTGATAAGCTCAGTTCATCGTTCTCTTACAATTAGATGTTGTAGTGTCATGGATGTCAAATGATAATTCGAAGGATGATTGAGTTTTTATGGCATGGGGATTGTAAAAATTAGTGACTAGTAATTACGAATCAGTTTTAGTGTTAGCCATCACTCATTCATTTTGCCATATATGAATATTTTCCTCCGAAATTGCAGATGTGGTCGAAATATTGGTGGGTAATGGCGACTATGTTCACTTCAATTTTCTTGACTACTCGCAAATCACAGTTTCATGGACATCAAATGAAAAGTCGCTCCAAAGTGATTCAATTATGACGACTAGGAACTTACATGTTTTAGCCAATTGAAGCAAAGAAGCCGAGGTGAGGTTTTAGTTGCAAACTTTCTGAATATGAAGCCTTTTTTCACTAGAACGGTGCGACAGGCACCAATTGCCCTGAAGAAATAAATGGAAACAAAAATGTTAACGTAGCAGAAGCAACGCTTCATGACTTGGCTTGTAGTCGAGTGAAGTGCAAAAGAGCTAGCTCGAAATTGAGCAGAAACGGTTAGTATGTTTAAGCGCCTTTAAACACTTATGAAGCAATTCATTGCCTTGCAAAGGTGACGCCTGTGAATCTTTCATGCAAATGCTGACCATAAGAGCTATGCGAGAAGCCGATGGATGTTCGATTTGCTGATGTCGGTACCTGGAAGCTTCTCTCTTAAAGACATCCGCATTTGCTTAAGCGTGCAAGATGGATTCTTTTCTAGAATTTCATGCAGAGCCTTCACCGCATCTCAGCCAAACTTTTTTTGACCACATCTTGACCACATCTCAGCCACCACGTTTCTTACCTTTTTCGCGACCTGTTGCGCTGATTGAGCGAACAGTCTTTACATTTATTCCCAGTGGCATATTCCTTCAAGTCACCACCACGTCGGTATACACCGATCATAGGAGAGCAATCTATGGCAGAAACTCGAGCGTACTTGGTCTTTTCTTCATCAGGCATCTTTCTTGGTCGTCCAGCAGCTCGCACCTTGCCTGCTTCCATGGCACATATTTTCAAAATATTCACTTTACATTAAAGCTGAGGCACGCCTCTCACGATGATCGCACTACGCCCGACGCTGGTCATCTGCCTGTCCTCAGCACGGAAATGCCGCGCTCCTGTGAGAATAAGCCGCATGTCGTCTTGTTTACTTAGAATGGTAGCGTTTCCTCTTGAATTTCCTCTTGAATTTCCTCTTGAAGTTCAAGAATTTATGTTTTGTGTAAAGCTGCCATAATTCCCAGATGCAAGCTTTTACGGTCCTTATTACCAGATATGAAGGAGTGTGTCATAACACCCACATAACCCACATAACGATGCAACTTCATTCATCGTCTTCGGGCGTCTTGCAAGAAATGGCTTGCGGTATTTAGAACCTTCGGCGAAATTTGCGCAAGACTCATTCGACAAATATTAGTCATACTTCGATTCGCCTTCTTGCATTCACCAGTGCAACTTGACGCGTTAACACACATTATTAGGCTGATCAATAAAGATTACTTTGACATTTTGCTCTACGACATTAAAGCACTTTGATGCTCGGAAGCCTAGCATTTCCAAAATACGCATGACTTCTTGCGGGCCCATAGCATATAAGGATGTCCTTACTTTTGCCTAGCCAGTAGCATATCGCAAAGACCGGAAGCAAAACTGTGATAGTAAAAGGGGAAAATTCATTGTGGCTTTTCGAAGGGCTTCTTAAAGTAGAAATACGAAAGTTGCAGACTCATGGCGGTCGCGAGAGTAGGCTTTGCCGGAGTTCCAGATTCGCCACTCTTTTCAGCTATTGATGAAGCTGAGCAACACCTGGCCTTTGCTTCACAAGCGGGCATCCAGCGGACGCACACAGTGAACAGAATTATGCAAGAATATTGGCAAGAATAGAGCACCCACTACGATGGACCTGACTAATGTCCACAAATAATGAGAGAGAGGTAACGATAGGCAATGCCATATTTACAAATTAAGCTCTCCCTGAAAGGAATAATGCACGCAAAAACACGTCAAAGCAAAACAAATAGAACTGTTCTCGGCATTTATTATTTACCCTGTTATTAGGTCGGTCCACTTTAAGTGAAGGAAAAGAAAACACAAATTGTAGTGCACACAAGTAAGCTTGCTTCTCAAGAGGCCTGGTGTCTTTTTGTTTTATTATTGTAAAGCCGTTTTTACCGATTGCATTTTGAGCAATTATGTGTCCATTCCAGTCCTTTTGGGCGTTTCGTCCTATGTTGTCGCCTTTTTCACTCATTCACACCTTTCGCCTTTGCGAAAGATTTGTTGGAACCGCCAACCGTCAAATGGGCCGCCTTTCTCGGAACGTATCAGACCAGCGAAAACCTTCTGTACGCGTCACAGCTACCATAGGCCTTGTAGAATACCGTGAACGTCGTGTTCACTTCAAAGCGTATTGCCGCAGTTTACATATGTTCGACGTACGGGAAATGTGATGTCATCTGTCATCTCCAGGGACTAAAGCATATGTTATCCTACACACCACAATCTATTTACCTTGCTTACGACTTTTCATGAGATACCCTTACAGAGAAGCATTATAAATAGCCGAGAACGCCGAACTATGCAAAATCACTATTTATTCCTAATGACTCACTGATGTTCTTTATATTCTTCAAATTATTGCTGGTTCATTGAAAATTTACTCAATTGCAGCACGTACACGTAAACGCTGTAATGGTAAAAATTATTGATATTTACTACTGGCTCAAACGTGTCACATCATAATTGCCAAACCTTAATCAATTTTTGAGCAACGTTTGATTTTATGTCCATGACGCTGTAATTTTTGAGTAGTCGAGAAAATTAAGCAGAACATAGTCACCATTGACCACCACTAATTCGATCCCATCAGCAATCTCAGAGGAAAGTATTTAGGGAAACAGATTCATACCGATGGCAAAACGAATGAATGGTGGCTGCCGATGTTATACCAAACAATGTGATTCGTGATTACTAGAGACTAATTCCTAGCATCTCCAAATTTTTAATCTTTAATCATCATTCTAATTATCATTTGACATGTATAACGCTATACAGCATAAACGTACAAGAACACTGAACAGAGCTTATCGCTAGCGATCATTATTGGCTCTGTGATGTCAAATAAGCAAGGTTGACTGGTTAAAAGTCTAATTTATTGACACTTTCATTTATACCATTGACGGCATGCATGGATGATGGCTGTGACAATGACACTACACAGAGTGATTCTTCATCACTAGTGGCTCAATCTTAGTATCTCCTACAGTTATAAATCTACAGTTATTGAATCAACGTGTGAATGACATTTCATTTGATAACTATCAGAAGATTCTGTATTAAAATTTGAGAATATCGCCCTGAACACATCACCAGTGATCACTAAAATCTTGGCGGTATCAGTTGGAAGTGGTAACACAAAAGTGCTCACCTTGATACAGCTTGATTGATACTACTGACGGCACTCACGAGTGAAAGCCGCCTCAGTAATAGTAAAATAGGTATATCATCTTCATCAGCCTGGTTACGCCCATTGCAGGGCAAAGGCCTCTCCCATACTTCTCCAGCAACCCCTGTCATGTACTAATTGTGGCCATGTTGTCCCTGCAAACTTCTTAATCTCATCCGCCCACCTAACTTTCTGCCGCCCCCTGCTACGCTTCCCTTCCCTTGGGATCCAGTCCGTAACCCTTAATGACCATCGGTTATCTTCCCTCCTCATTACATGTCCTGCCCATGCCCATTTCTTCTTCTTGATTTCAACTAAGGTGTCATTAACTCGCGTTTGTTCCCTCACCCAATCTGCTCTTTTCTTATCCCTTAACGTTACACCTATCATTCTTCTTTCCATAGCTCGTTGCGTCGTCCTCAATTTAAGTAGAACCCTTTTCGTAAGCCTGCAGGTTTCTGCCCCTTAGGTGAGTACTGGTAAGACACAGCTATTGTATACTTTTCTCTTGAGGGATAATGGCAACCTGCTGTTCATGATCTGAGAATGCCTGCCAGACGTACCGCAGTCCATTGTTATTGTCCTGATTATTTCCGTCTCATAATCCGGATCCGCCGTCACTACCTGCCCTAAGTAGATGTATTCCCTTACCACTTCCAGTGCCTCGCTATGTATCGTAAGCTGCTGTTCTCTTCCGAGACTGTTAAACATTACTTTTGTTTTATGCAGATTAATTTTTAAACCCACTCTTCTGCTTTGCGTATCCAGGTCAGGGAGCATGCATTGAAATTGGTCCCCTGAGTTTCTAAGCAAGGCAATATCATGAGCGAATCTCAAGGTACTAAGGTATTCTCCATTAACTCTTATCCCCAATTCTTCCCAATCCAGGTCTCTGTATACCTCCGGTAAACACGCTGTGAATAGCATTGGAGAGATCGTATCTCCCTGTCAGACGCTTTTCTTTAATGTGATTTTGTTGCTTTCTTTATGGAGGACTGCGGTGGCTGTGGAGCCGCTATAGATATCTTTCAGTATTTTTACATACGGCTCGTCTACACCCTGATTCCTTAATACCTCCATGACTACTGAGGTTTCGACTGAATCAAACGCTTTCTCGCAATCAATGAAAGCTATATATAAGGTTTGTTTATATTCCGCACAATTCTCTATCACCTTATTCGTAATGTGAATATAGCCTATTATCGGGTAGTGTTTACGGAATCCAGCCTGGTCTTTTGGTTGACAGAAGTCTAAGGTGTTCCTGATTCTATTTGCTATTATCTTAGTAAATACTTTGTAGGCAACGGACAGTAAGCTGATCGGTCTATAAGTCTTTGGGGTCCCCTTTCTTATGGATCAGGATTATGTTAGCGTTCTTCCAAGATTCCGGTACGCTCGAAGTCATGAGGAATTGTGTATAGAGGGTGGCGAGTTTTTCTAGAACAACCTGCCCACCATTCTTCAACAAATCCGCTGTTACCTTATCCTCCCCAGCTGCCTTCCGCTTCTGCATAGCTCCCGAGGCTTTGTTTACTTCTTGAAGCGTTACTTGCGGGATTTCAAATTGCTCTAGACTATTCTTTCTGCCATTATCGTCGTGGGTGCCACTGGTACTGTACAAATTTCTATAGAACTCCTCAGCTACTTGAACTATCTCATCCATATTAGTATTAATTCCGGCTTTATCTCTTAATGCATACATCTCATTCATTCCAATTCCTAGTTGCTTCTTCACTGTTTTTAGGCTTCCTGCGTTCCTGAGAGCATGTTCAATTCTATCCATATTATACTTGCTTATGTCAGCTGTCTTACGCTTGTTGATTAACTTAGAAAGTTCTGTCAATTCTATTCTAGCTGTAGGGTTAGAGGCCTTCATTAACTGGCGTTTCTTGATCAGATCTTTCATCTACTGCGTTAGCTTACTGGCTTCCTGTCTAACGGAGTTACCACCGACTTCTATTGCACACTCCTTAATGATGCCCATAGGGTTGTCGTTCATATCTCCAACACTAAGATCCTTTTCCTGAGTTAAAGCTGAATACCTGTTCTGTAGCTTGATCCGGAATTCGTCTATTTTCTCCCATACAGCTAACTCACTGATCGGCTTCTTATGTACCAGTTTCTTCCATTCCCTCCTCAAGTCTAGGCTAATTCGAGTTCTTATTATCCGATGGTCACTGCAGCGCACTTTGCCGAGGACGTCCACATATTGTCTGATGCCAGGGTTAGCGCAGAGTATAAGGTCTATTTCATTTCTAGTCTTGCTATTTGGGCTCCTCCACGTCCACTTTCGGCTATGCCGCTCGCGGAAGAAGGTATCCATTATCCGCATATTATTGTGTTCTGCAATGTCTACCAATAAGTCTCCCCTGCTATTCGTAGTGCATATGCCATATTCCCCTACTGTCTGGTCTCCAGCCTGCTTCTTGCCTACCTTGGTATTGAAGTCGCTCATCGCTATAGTGTATTTTGTTTTGACCTTACCCGTCGCCGATTCCACGTCCTCATAGAAGCTTTCGACTTCCTGGTCATCATGACTGGATGTAGGGGCGTAGACCTGTACGACCTTCAATTTGTACCTGTTATTAAGTTTCACAGCAAGACCTGACACTCTCTCGTTAATGCTATAGAATTCCTGGATGTTACCAGCTATATCCTTATTAATCAGGAATTCGACTCCTAGTTCTCATCTATCCGCTAAGTCCCGGTAGCACAGGACGTGCCCACTTTTTAGCATTGTATATGCTTCTTTTCTCCTCCTAACCTCACTAATTCCTATTATATCCCATTTACTACCCCCTAATTTCTCCAATAACACTGCTAGACTCGCTTCGCTGGATAACGTTCTAACGTTAAACGTTGCCACGTTCAGATTCCAATGCCGGCCTGTCAATAATTTCTCTTGTCGTATTCGAGTGCTGATTGCCATGTTATCTTTGGGCAACGTAACTTATTCTCAAGTCTCTAAATTTGTTAAATCACTTTTTCGCGTGCGTACCATGGCCACGCACGTTTATATCTCCTTCCGTTCCTCTATCGCGGGTGCATCTTAGAACCACGGCGCTGCAATTGTGGTTGAGCAATTTTCTTTTTTCCTCTTCTTCTTTTTTTTCCTCCCTTAAACTCGTTCTCTTAACTACTACACGCAGAAACAAACTAACAGCGCTCGCATTCGAAATAAGTGTATAGTATTGACCAATTACTTAAGCATATGAAGTTATAGTAGGACTAGTAAGTCACTCGTTTCATCGCATTTGATTGATTATATATGATGTTATGTTGCGCAAAACACTGCGAACCCTGAACTGCGTATTGTGTTTCACTTGTGCTCACTAATGACTCGACCATATCAGGTGTATTTGCAATTAAGTGTTATTCATGAGTGTTCTGGTGGTATCCATGACAATGTGTTTGATTGGAGGCTGAAGATACGGCAGTAGAATAGTTAATCTTATTCGCGTGCGACCGAAGCCTTCCGGCGAGGGTCTAGAAGTTATGATCGAATCACCTTTTATTGTTTCGTTTGATAGCTATGACCAAATCTCATATATATCATTAACTCGACGTGCTCATGCTGACGTTTTCTTTAAATTATTTCGAGAATTGTCATCTGCTATGTCGCTGTCATAACGACGTAGAAAATAAAATTCTCGAAACGTTGTCATTAGTCACATGGCAGGATGGCTACTTGCCTATCACGTCGCTCTTTCATTTTCAAGGCGTTAACTCATAATATGTTCACAAATTTTCACAAGTCTTGAAATTCAAAGTTTCTTGAAATCCGTTATGCCTGGAATAAATTCACTGACGTGTGGATTATTTCGGCTGGCGTTTGGATTAAATTGAGTGGCGCTTGGATTAAATTGACTGGCACTTGGATTAAATTGATGGTCTTTCGAAGTGAATTGACTAGTGCTCTTATGAAATTGATCGGGAAATCCTGTAGTACGATGAGCCGCAACAGCCACCGGAGCCCGCTGCTTGGCTCCAATGCTCCGCCACGATAATGGACAACAGATCGCTAAGGCCCTTCCGACACTCATTCAGCAGCACCAGCCGGTCGCCACGCCCCGAGTTCCGCCGAAGCAGTCACGGAAGCAGCAGTGATAGCAGTCATACTTGCTTCGCCTAGCGTCGGATACTACATCTCTTTTCAGTGGTAACGTTAACAGGCAGAAGGACAGCGGTGCGGATTAGGGAGCGAAAGAGGGAAGCCGATGTTCTTGTTGACAATAAGAGGAGTAAATGGAGTTGTAGAAGCGTATGGCGGGTGGTTATAGAAGTTTTGGTATGGGTGGAAGAAATTGTGAATAGTCGTCGAGCATGGCACAGATGTAGGTGCTCTGATATAATTATGAAATTTGAGCTAACGTTTGTGTGAGCTGTCCCGAGTGCGGTAATTGGAAATCGCTTGCGGTGTCCTTACCCTTCCAGTGGACATAAATGGCTCATTCTAATTATAATGACAACGAAGCCAAAATGAACTGTTGCAACTCGGTCAGCCGCATGAGAAGGCGAGATTTTGGAGTTTTCTCTGCCCGTTCACAATTTTTGACAGTGCAAGAAATCCGTTAAGATTGTCGAAATTAAACAGCGAAATATAGCCGAAGGACAAAAAAGTGAGGCTCACCTTGCTTGCCGTTTTGATGAAACACGTCGTCTTTTCCTTGCACCATGTTTTGTTTGCTAAACATGCACCAATTAACCAATAAACGAATTTGCTATCAGCAATGTGATTTCCACAATAGCTAGTTTGTGGGCGGTATACTATAGGAACAAGCACGAGGAAGATTGCACGGGATGCCGTGAAATAACACCGTAGCAACGCCGAGCGCCGCTGTCATCACTCTCAAGAGAGAAAACCACTTATTCCAGCTTCCCTTTGTTGGGTGAGCGTTATTCCAAGTAAGCGCCTGTGGACTTAGACGTTTAGATGAGAGATAAACGAGAAATTCTATGAGATGTACTGCTTTGTACAAGTCTACCGAGGGGTTATCGGTTGGCTACGCAGTTTCTATGGGACTATATATAGAACACATAAGGTATGTATGATGTCCTCTGCGCAACTAACGATACTGCATACAATGTGAATGAGATATGTAGAATACAGTAAACAGAAAACAGAAAAAATCCCAAAATGTGAAGAAATGACCCATCGCCTATCGCATGCCCAAGTGAGAGTTTATATATGTCCCATTCGTGTGGTCCTTTGCTTAACTCCATCTCTCACAAGAGCTTTTATGGCGTTTAAATATGAGTGAATATTACTTCATTTCTTGCAGGAGCTCTTTATGCGTCCTAATGGGAGTTTATTACTCCCTTGCTTGAAGGAGCTTTCATTTGTTCAAACTGGAGGGAATGTTACTTCCATACATGCAAGAAATTTTAGCATTTCATGATAAGAGAATATTTCTTTCAGGAAAAGGCTCCTGAGGTGCTACGAGTAGAGCATGGATGGATGAATGGATGGATGGATGCAAACCTTTAATGAAATGCCTAAGGCACGCGACTCAGCGCGTTACGGGCAGCTCCCAAGTTGGGACAGTCAGGCTATGCCCGTCCGCCACATCGTGGGCGCTCTGGACAGCCCATAGTTGCGCCCCGGCATGGGCGCTATTGATAGCGGAGAGCGACTCGTCCTCATTGATTTTGTTCTGTGCCTCGTAACGTGGGGCAACGCCATAGCATACAGTCTAGGCTAGCAAAGTCATTGCGGTGCCTGCAAGAACTATTGGCATAAGTGTCGGGAAAGAAGCTTCTGGAATAAATTGGGGCTGGGATATGAGCCTGTTTACAATAATCTGAGGGTCAATGCATGCGCTCTATTTAACTTCTTGTGTGGAAGGGGAAAGCCTCTCCTGCCGAGATAAAAGTGCTGCGTAATTTCATTGTATGGAGTCGGCTGATCTCTGTTCTTTACCACTGCGGGCCGGCGTTGGAGTTCTCCGTGGTCACGGAAAGCGAGACCTCGCGCCTTGGAGTGGGCCAGCTCATTGAGGTTTGTGGGGCCTGCCATGATGGATCCCATATGAGCGGGGAACCACGTGAGAGCGTGGGTGGCGATGCTTTTGCCGTCAAGGATGCGACCGGCTTCCTTACACACAGCGCCAATGCTGAAGGCGCGGATGGCTGCCCTGGAGTCACTGGAGATATTAGCATGTTTGTCGCCCAGGAGGGCCAAGGCAATGGCCACTTGCTCGGCCGCACGCGACGACGTGCTTCGTACCGAAGCGGCGTTAACGGTCGAAGTCCTGTGGTTGATCGGCACTACCGAGAAATTGTTGCTGTTGCCACACTGGGCCGCGTCAACGAAGCAACTGCCGCGAGTGAGTTCTGTCGCGTGGTGTAGGAGCGCCACCACCCTGGCCTTTCCTCTTTCTACGTTTCGCTGGGGATGTATATTACGTGGGGCGGGCGATATGATGATGTCTTTCTGCTCTTTCAGAAGGCCCTGGTAGGCGTCTGCGACAGTGGCCGGGGGGACACCCATCTCTGTTAGGGGTCGTCTGCCCGCCCTGATGCCGTAGAGTGAGAATCTGTGCCCTCCTTGTTCTGCAATTTCTTCCAGGGTATTGTGAATACCCAACTGCAGAAGTCGGTCGGTGCGTGTGTAGTTATGCAGTCCAAGGGCGCTCTTGATGCTCCTCCTTATCATGGCATTTAGCTTGTCTCGCTCGGCCCTCTTCCAGATGTGAATGGCCGCTACGTACGTGAAATGGCATAACAAGAAAGCGTGGACTAGCGTCATCAGATTCTCTTCGATCAGGCACCTCGCTCTGTTAGCTACCCGCTTGATTAGACCAATGACGCTATCCGTCTTCTTTGCTAGTTTGTGAATGGTGATGCTATTTGTGCCCGCCCCTTCGAGTGTCATTCCCAAGATTCGAATGGACGCGACTTTGAGAATCGGATCTGCGCACTTGGTATAGAGATTACAGCCAATATTAGTGGTGGTTTCCAGTTCTGTGGCTTGCGGCCTTTTCTAGTTGAGTTGCAGAGAAGGAGCTCCCATTTCTTAGGGTGCACAGGAGTCCCGTTTCTGTTATAAAGCGCTCTGCAGTGTCAACAGCTTCCTCGAGAGCGGCTTGCACTTGTCCGTCACTGCCACCCGTGCGCCAGACAGTGGTGTCGTCTGCGTAGATCGTGTGGCCGATGCCCTGGACCTTGCCTAGGTATCTCGAGAGGTCGACCATTGCGATGTTGAAGAGGATCGGTGAGATGACTGAACCCTGGGGGGTGCCTCTTCTTCTCAGCTTCATTTTCTTCGATTCCCAATCACCAGCCTTGAGGATAGCGGATCATTTCCTCAAGAAAGACCTGACAAACGCATGGAAGGACGAGGCTAGGTCGAGTTTGGAGATGGCGTGGAGAACGAACTCGTGACGGATATTATCAAAGGCCTTCCGCAGGTACAAACCAAGGATGGCTGTCGTGTCCGGAGTGCAGCGCCCCAGCATTTGGATCTTGATAAGCTTCATGGCATCCTGCGTGGAGAGGCCTCGCCTGAAACCTATCATGTTCTGCGGGAAAAGGTCGTTGGCCTCGATATACTCGGAATTCTCTTATGAATTGCGTGCTCGGCCACTTTCCCTACACATGGCGTAAGTGTAGGGAAGGGAGTAAATATTATTTTATTTCTTAAAAAAGTTACTCAAAATTGACACGTTTACTTGTTCATGTTTCTCGGTTGACCGCTTTTTCACCGACAAAGAAATGTTAAACGTTATCGCTGAGTGCAGGACGCACCTGCATGTATCTGGAAGTTTCTCGAATGTTGTGGATGGCTCTATCCGTTGTACGTTGTCACCGAGCCTTGTGTAATCTGATTGTATGCGCGACGCGACTTGTATAGTATTTCTGGAAGAAACGAAGGTGACAGCGATTATTCTGGAACCTTCGATTACTCATCCATAAAAGCCGAGGTGCTGGCCCTGCAGGTAACATTTCGACGATTGCCGACTGTGTTCGCTGTTATCATTGTGGTTTGAGTGTCTCTTGCTTTTCTAGGCGCAACTTTATCCCGTAAGAAGTTAATTTCGTCGTTCACAGTCTTGCGACTGTATTCTTTGTCGTCAGTACAACGTGACATCTGGTGCAGGTGCTTTTGCGTTCATGTATTGGACGCCCCCGTCAACCCCACACACCGAAGTCTACATCAGCGTCGCCTCGGACCATCAATCCTGACGAAGGACAGAAAACCTGGCCTCAGAGCATGGACTTCTATCTGAGACGGCCGGAAATCCGGTGGCCAAGTCAACAACCACAACTACAGCCCCAACATCACCCATCGTCAGCAACAGCCCACGAAGCCACCGGCCCACTCCTGATCGTCGTTTGAAAACCGAGAAAACTTGCTTGAAACGTATCAGAGGGTCGCTACATTTAACAAGTGGAAGAGCTGCGCCATGTCTTCGTCTCATTGGAAGAGGCCGCCTGGACGTAGTTTGAGAATCCAGAAACCACCTATTTCACCGCAATTTCCTACATGCATTCACGAGCGTCGTGCGCAAAGTGAGAGCGCAAGCTCCGCTGGAAACCAGAGAACAACTGCCGAATAAGACCATCGCCATATTCACGGAAGAGATGACCCGTCTTTTCACACACGCCGACCCGGTTGCGTAAAAGCAGAAAACCTGATGCGGGGTGTAATGCAAGAATGTTCGCCGAACTAATCCACAACCCCTGAAGAACACAGCTGTGTTTTTACAAAGGCAATGACCATCGAGAAGACGCCGGAAATGCCCACCCGAAAATACAACAGCCAAGTGCTTTTGCCAAAAAGCGAAATTTAAGCACTAGGCTCATAGTAGCTCCAGGAGACCACTAGAACGGTCGTACGCAACGAACAGCGCAGGATGTGGCCTTCAACGCCACCTCAAGTAGCATCCATTGCTGACATTGTCCGAGAGCAAATTCATCAATCACATGGAGTCTCCGAATCGCGTCGGCCAGAAGCGACGACCTACGCTGCCCTATCCCACCGTAACACTCGCACTCCTCACCCGTGTAATGGCTCGGTAACGCCACAGCTGACAGCTCACCCTCCCGTCGTCCAATGTATCTACCCCATGGAGGCAGAGTATGGACCGCACTACACCACCACCCGCTCTGCGACTCACTGCGGATAAACGGGCCACGTCTACCACCGGTGCCCACACCCTCACACTCACCCTCACTGCGAGGCTTCGCCTTGAACGCGCCACGGCCACAGCTTGGCGAATGGCCTCGTGATATCACCGACTACACCGCGCAACACAGTGGAGACCCCGAAGTTATTTGCGTTTGCTTGAGCAGGACGCTGCCTGACGCCACAGTGCCGACGGTACACAGAGCCAACCCATGGCCGGTCCCTAAGCCCATATCGGGAAAACTAAAAGCAGCAACATATGGAGGTGTGGTTTCTGTAGGTAGAAATACCGTAGATCCTCCGCCGACAACGGTGATTCTTCAGTGCATATATTGACGACGCACTATCAACTCGCCGACATCCAGATGAAACCTCGAAGCCAAGCATACGCCGACGAAAGAAGACCTGATGACGAGACGAGCCAGCTACAGCACAATGGGATACAGCCGCGATCAGACACCACGACCTAATTGCAATGCAAGACGACAAACCACAACCTCGACGTGCTTCTCAACGGCCACAACGTCCCCACTCTAATTTACACAGGAGCCGACTACTCCGTAGTCAGTGGATTCTTCACTGCCAAGCTGAAGAAGGTCAAGACTTCATGAAACGGACCTCATATCCAGACAGCTACAGGACGCCTTACAACAGTGACTGGAATATACAAAGCAAGAGTTACAGTGCACGATGGGTCTTACTCTGCGACCTGCATTATCCTTCAAGAGTGCTGACGCGACAAAATCCTTGACATTAACTTTCTGAATCAGCACCGCGCAGTCATTGACCTAAAGTGGAAGCCAATAACAGTCAACAGACCAAGCGATAACGCTGGATGGTACTTCTAATCAGTGTAGCTTGATAGTACTCGAAAACCAAGTCAGCATCTGGCATCACTCTAGCATTGACATTACCGCCAGTACCGAAACACCCGCACACGTAGGTGGCCGCATGGAGCGCGACGAATGCCTATTCCTTGACTGTTAAATTTGCGTCGTAAGAGGGATCGTTCGACTGCACGGAGGAAAATCGAAAGTGATGCCGACAAACTTCAGCCAGGAGCACAAGCACATCAACAGGGGCACAACAATTGCTTATGCCGAGGAAATTGTTGAAACCAGGAGTGCATTTGTCCTCGCGCCTTCTGCCGCATCTTCCTCGAGGACCATAGTTCTCGAACCAGAGTTCAACATAAATCCATGTCTCCCCATGAGTAAGCAGCAAGCGCTGGAAGATCTTCCAAGATACAAAGGCTGCTTTTTGACGACATCGAGGTTCGACAAACACCAGTTGCAAAGCATCGCTTTATATTCGAATTCACTTCCCTACCCATCAAAAAATCTCTAACTGCATCATAGAGACACACATTAAAAATTAAATTATAGGGTATTACGTGCCAAAACCACTTTCTGATTATGAGTCACGCCGTAGTGGGGGACGCCGGATATTTTGACCAGCTGGGGTTCTTTAACGTGCACCTAAATCTAAGTACACGGGTGTTTTCGCATTTCGGCCCTATCGAAATGCGGCTGCCGTGGCCGGGATTCAATCACGCGACCTCGTGCTCAGCAGCCTAACACGAAGAGAAACACATAAAACGCATATTTGAAATAAATTATTATGTTATGATTTCTTTATTTATTTACTCTGTTCTTTTGTTTCTCTTTCCTTTCGTCTTTTTCATTGATACTTAATTATTTTTTTACCTGATAACGGCGCACTACTACAATTATGTTAACATCAAATGCACATTTTCAGTGTTAGTATGAATTTGCATTTCGGTATCATATATTTATGCCATCACAAAACATACTTATGTATATATAAACCTTGTTTCTTTTTGCACTCGTTTCATCTGCTGGTTTGGTTAATTCTACATTTATTTGCTAATTTCGTAATTTGTATCCAATAATCATGTGCTGAGGGTCCCGGTACGGTCTTGTGACCTTGGCACCCTCTTCTGCATATCTTTCTTGTAATCACGCTTTGAAAAAGAATGTTTGATATTTGATGAATAACCGAAGAGTGCGCTCCACCACTGCATCAGAGCTCTTACCGAGTGTTGATGCAACAAAGGGAAGCTATAAGGTCAAAGAATTGATGAAAAGCTGCGCGTCAACATCATGCAGCCGACATCTTCAGTATTCTTGGCAAATAAAAAAAGGACGGTACCCTACTTTTCTGAGTCAATTATCGTCGACTGAACGAGATCACAACATATACCTCTTTGCGTGGGTAGATGACGCATTGAATCGATTCTGCACGCTAAATACTTCTCATAGATAGATCTCAATATGGCTACTGGCAAATAGAAGTCGATGAGAGGCATCTCAAAAAGACCGCCTTCATTACACCCAATGGCCTGCACGCGTTCAAGCTCATGCCATTCGGACTATGCTCGGTGCCTGTAACGTTCCAACATGGGAAGGACACCGTGTTATCAGGGTTGAAGTGTCATACTTGTCTCGTCTACAGAGATGACGTTCACCATAGGCTCATGGGACAGTACTACAGGCCATGAAGTCATCAGGGTTCATTCTGAAGTCGGAAAAGTTGCGCTTCTCTTACCACGAGCTTCTGCGTTGGCACCACTTCATCAACAATTCTGAAGTCCACTCGGATCCGCAGAAAACATTTGCCACGCTAACCTCCCGGAGCGCTCTGAAAAGAAAGGAGTGCATAGATTCGTTGGCTTGTGCGCCAAGGAATTGTGTGTCAGGCGCTTCGTCAAGAACTTTTCCTGTATCGCCAGGCCACTAACTGCACTGAAAAAATCAGGCCTCGATTTGAAGTGGAAAGTGCCGCAAGCCGAAGGTTTCCCTGAGCTTAAACAGCGACTGCAATCATCACGAGTGCTCGCTCACTTCGACGAGGGTGCCGACACCAAAGTCAAGACCGATGCAAGTAACTTTGGCCTCGACGACATCCTAGTCCAAAAAAAAAGAAGGACTTCAAAGGGTCACAACTTACGCTAGTTGACCGCTGTCGAAAGCGGAAGCAAATCATTCCATGACGGAAAAGCAATGCCTTGTCATCATTTGGGCTACCACTAAATTCCGCCCTTACTTTTACGGCAGGCCCGTTAAGTCACAAGCGAAGACCACTCCTTCTGCTGGCTGGCAAATTTACAGGAACCTTCAGGACGCCTCGCACGATGAAGTCTGAGACTCAACGAATTTAACATTACC
Source organism: Dermacentor variabilis (assembly GCF_050947875.1). NCBI lineage: Eukaryota > Metazoa > Arthropoda > Arachnida > Ixodida > Ixodidae > Dermacentor > Dermacentor variabilis. The sequence goes on from NC_134569.1 coordinate 260,240,809, forward strand.
GTCGTCTATACATCCGGACAAAACAACTCTGACAGCGTCTGCCCATCAGCACTGACCAGCTGTAGCATGACGAGGATGACGACGACGCCTTGCTAGGAACAAAAAGCGCTGAACACCAACGAGCCAACAGGAAGCTAAATGCCCTCTAGGGTATTTGAAACGCGAAACAGACGTTCTCCCTGGGGCGCTTAGGCGAGGATTTTCTTCGTTTTCCCTGCACAATGACGTCCTCATAAAGAAGACCTCATCAGTCCGTGCCCACTACCATCTTGTCGTTCCTGCAACACTGCGTCCAGGAGTATTGAAGGCCTTACATGACGATCCGAATGCTGGGCATCTAGGAGTCTACCGGGCGCTATCTACAATACCGGAAAAGTATTACTGACCGCGCCTGACTGCCACCGTCGCCCGATGCGTCAATTCATTCCGACACTGGCAGTGACGCAAAACACCACCGGGAAGGCCAGCAAGGTAACTACGGCCAATTGAGCCTCCTTCCCGACGGTTCAATCAAGTTGGGAAGGATATATGGGGGCAACTTCCTACGTCATTATCTGGAAATCAGTGGATCATCGTGGCTGCCGACTACCTTACCCGCTACACCGAAACAAAACACCTAACTCAAGATAGCGCAGCAAAGGTGGTGAAATTCTTCAACGAAAATACACTGCTACGACGTAGTGCCCCTTAAGGGCTCATCACCGACCGAGGGACGGCTTTTACAGCGGAGCATGCGCCAGCCATACTGGAATACAGCAAGGCGAGCCGCGAGAGGAGAACTGCCTACAACCTGCAGATGAGAGGCTAAACAACACCCTCGACAACATGTTGGCCGTGTACGTCGACGTCGAACACAAGACATGGTATGCCTCCTTTCGGGACGTAACCTTCGCTTATGACAAGGCCTTCAGATAAACAGCACAGATCGCGCCATTCAAGCAGGTTTACGGAAGGAAATAGCCGATTTTCGACGCCATGCTACGGCACGTCCCCGACGAAGAGAATCTCGACGTCGCCGCCTGTCTCCAGCGCGCCAGAGGAGCCTGACAGCTAGCCCACCTGCGCACCAAGAATAAGTAGAGGACCAACAGACGGCGATACAATCCCCTACAAGATGCGTGCAGTACAAGCCCAGTGACCGTGTTTGGGTTTGGAGCCAACTAAGCAGACGAGGTCTTACTGAGAAACTTCTCCGACGCTACTTAAGACCCGACAAGATCATCCAACGAATTGGCGCACAAGACTATGAGGTCCTGTCAGACGGCATTTCGCTATCGCAGCAGCGAAGCTCACTATTGAAATATTCTATATCATGCGACTTCAGCCGTTCTACCAGCGCCGGCAAGCTATTGGACTCTGTTTCTTCGTTCCTTTTTCTTTGCTAAGCATACCTTTGGTTTTCGATCTGGTGTTTGTAGCATTATAACCATGCTACTTAAGAGGGGGGTATTGACACGTGTACTTTATCATTCTAGGGTGACCATTTTTCACCGGCTAACAAAGATTAAACGTTATCGCTCACCGCACGACGCGGCTACATGTATCGGAAGTTTCTCGTTTGTTATCCATCGTTCTGTATGTTGTTTGATGTGAACGAACCTTCTGTAATCTGATTGTATGCGCGACGCGAATTCTGTAGTGCTTTATGGGAGACAGCAGGGGACCAGTTATTATTCTAGAACCTTCAATCACTCGTGTTTAAAAGCCGACGCGCTTGCCCTGCAGATGACATTTCATTTTATTTCATTTATTTGTTGTTTGAGACATACAGCTGTCTCAGGTGCTGCAGGAAGAGGCAGTATTCTTGCCTGACAAAGGCTGCATCACCCAAAACATGTTGACACTCTGCAGAAAACAACAGCACAAGTGTTACAATTTTCAATATATTATAACATATCAAAACAATCGCTGCAATCGTTGTGCTTTGAATGCAACTTGCTTTTGTGGTCATAGGCTCGCCCAATAAAAAGTTTCTTCGTTCACAGTTTTGGGAATGTTTTCTTCTTCACTACAGCGCGACACTATCCTTCTACATTGTTCATACTTTTTGTCCTGCAACGAAATCAAGGAGCATGTTTTGTAACGTTGCTCTACTAGACAACTTTGTTCAATACCATAAATTGTAACGAGTAGTGAGCAACTAACATAACGTCCGCATTTGCACTTTCATGTTTGCGAGATTGTGTGACCTTGATACAAGTAATTTTTGTGTGACCAATTTTTAATTCACACCATTAGCGCATGGAAACCTGGGCAGGAGTAAATTCTCGCTTATGTATTGCTTCTTAGAGTTGAATGTATATTGAGATTTCACAAACAAAGTAAAACTGACGATTTTTTGGATAGTGGTGTGAAGTGTATTTTACTATTCGAACGGGGCGTTAAAACCTCATACGGGAGACAGAGCGTAAAGAAAAACACATCATTCAAGAAAAATTTCGTAAAATAACAACATTCATTTGTAAATTATAGATATAATTTAACCATAGTATAATATATAGCATACATTAATAACATAAGTCCGAAATAACACATACTATGACAAGGAAGTCTCAGAGGCCAAATGCGTTTTTTTTCAACCACTGCGTCTATGTTGCGCAATAACCCAAAATGTTTCTGGCATTGTAATAATCTCCAGTGGCCCAACACCGATTTTTACTCGCGGGATCGAATCCCGGCCACGGCAGCCGCATTTCGATGGGGGCGAAATGCTGAAACACCTGAGTACTTAGATTTAGGTGCACGTTAAACAACCCCAGGTGGTCGAAATTCCCGGAGTCGTTAACTACGGCGTGCCTCATAATCAGAAAGTGGTTTTGGTACGTAAAAACCGATATTTTAATTTTTTTACTTATTTTTACGAGACAACTCTGACTCGCCAGTCTCCGAAACCGATGTCGCTCACGCTTTAAACAATGCATTATTTTCTGCTTTTACTTATGACAACCCAGAAATTCTTCCCGTATTACCTCCTCCTACTTATGCCTCTATCGTAAACATTACTTTTACTGTGAACGGACTTCTTAAAATAATTTATTACTGAAAAAAAATCGGCCTCGTGTGGTACTGACGGCATTAACCCCAAGGTATTAATAGAGCAGTATGCACATGAGCAGTCTTTTCCTAACGCTAATACGTCAATAGTCTCTCACAAATAGGTCATTGACTGGGAAATTGGTCAAATAGGTCCGAACTTTAAGAAAGGCGCCCATGCAAATCCTAGCAACTACCGTCCAATTTCCATTACCAGTGTTTTCTCGAATGTGAATGAGCACGTCATACATTCCTACATTGCCACTGACCTGTCATCTGTGAATTTATTTCATCCTTACCTGCACGGGTTTCGTAAAGCTTATTCTTCCGACACTCAACTTGCTCGGTTCCTTCACGATTTGCGTTCTTATCTTGACCGCAACGTTTCCACTGACGCTCTCTTTCTGGATTTTGAAAAAAGCTCTCGATAAAGCGTCACATATCCTTCTGCATAAACTCTCGTCCCCTAATCTTTAACCCGACATCTTGAACTTGATACGTGAATTTCTAACCGATCGCCTTCAATTTGTTTCCGCTAACTCTATCTCCTCAATCCTGTTTCCTGTACTATCTGGTGTGCCCCAAGGCTCTTTCCTGGGGCCTCTCCTCTTACTCTTATATATCAATGACCACCCACTTAAGTTCTCATCCAACATGCGTCTTTTCGCGGACGATTGCGTTCTGTACGGACAAATAACCAATGCTTTAGACTGCTGCGCTCTTCAGAAAGACCTCCTCCGAATTGAGGCATGGTGCAGCAAATGGTGCTTGTTCCTCAATATCAGTAAGTGTTCCCACGTGTGCTTTCATCGACGTCGTAATTATGTAGTACTTTCCTATTCCCTTCACAACTGCACATTAACACAGTGTGAAACGCTTTAAAACCTGGGATTGCATATATCGAGTGGCATCTTGGACTCATCATATCAATCACTTAACTTATTCCTGCAACCGAATACTAGGTTATCTAGGTTATAGGTTGTCTTCAGCAGCTCAATCAATCAAACTACCTGCATATAATGCTTTATTTGATTATAAACTAGAATATGCTCGTGCTATTTCTGACAGCCATCATGGTAATATGATTCACATCATTGATTAGGTTCAGAACCGAGCTGCCAGATTTATTTTTTCCGAATACTTCCATAATAGGAGTGTTTCAGCCTGAAAATCCCGGTTGTGTCTTCCCTCGCTCACCTCCCGCTGTAAAAGTGCTCTTCTTTTTTATTTTTAGGTTCTTTCATACACAGCCTACAGGCAACCAAATCATCATTCCAGCCCATCGCCTCTCCCTTCACACACACCTGTGTATCTATCGCGCACCCATTCCACTACGGGTGCATGTGTGTGAAAAAAAAAGGTATTGAAATGAGGTCCGGAAGCTCGACTTTTTAAGCCAAGGCGGGCCGCTCCCACGTTGGAACTGTCAGGCCAAGCCCATCAGCTACATCATGTGCGTTCTGGACGGCCCTTAGTTGGTCTTGAAACGATGGGTTTTGAATCCATTTTCGACACTGCGTCCATTCTTCAACGAGGTTGGGGGGAGTCGCGGGGCACCCTGCCAGCACATGTCTTATTCCAATGATGCCAGTACAATCGTTGCCGTCCATCTTAATCTCCCTCTCTGGATATAATTTATCAATGTGGTAGCGCGTGGGATATGTACCTGCCTTGTCGACTTGGCACGAGGACTTGCTAACCATTACAGTCCCAACAGAGCCGTTCACCATCATTCCACAGCGCATCAGCCTTCTTTTTCCACGCGCAGCCCCTAAATAGTATATTCATCACGCTGATATTACCATCATCACCGAAATTTCTCGTTTCAAAGTTGCCATCGAAGACCATCTTTCAAGTCACACTACCTAACCTGACGCGCCAATTTTTTAATACGTGCCCCTTCTGATCTCTCAGTTAGGGACCTCTGAGGTATAATAAATAAACAAACAAATAAATAAATAGATAAATAAATACTCCATCAACACAGTCCCACGAAAACAACACAATACAGATGAACTTACAATATGAATGGCTGACTACCTTGAAGAGAGCGATGCATATCCATCTCTAACAACATTTGAATACTCGACTGAATGCTATAAAGTACAGCTCTGCTTAGCACTGTGCAAACCAAATTTAAAACAAGAAACGTCACACGTGGGCGAGAGTGCTTTAAAACAAACAGCCTAGCATGGCAGCCGACCTACAAACCTTTACGAATGGCTTTACTCACTATGACACACTGCCAAAAGTCCATGCACCATACCATATTTCGAAACTGCGTAGAGCTGGAGTCATCCTAAAGAACTGACGACAGAAGTTCCTTAACTGCCGCAAGTACGTACGCTAAAACGGCACGTGCAGAAAATGTTACTGTCTACCCGACGTCCGTCTAATGCATCGTACCCATTCACCATGACGAGTTTAGGATGTTTGAATATCATCTGCTCCCTGCTGTTCGATGAAGAGCATGCAGGCACCCTATCGACAATGGCAACCCAGCATTCCGGTGGGTAAGTGCCCACAAAAGCCGCCAAACGCGTGTCAGCGTGACTAGAGGCCGTGGTTGTTCTCGCCTCCGCAAGTTGCTTGCAATCCTCATGCCTCGCCTCTTCATGAAAGTATCGCGTCTCTGCCTGTAGCTGCCCGCTGATCGACGTCACTACCCCACAAGCAAGAGCATGTAAGCATTGCTCAAACGAACCTACATGCGCAAGGACACACATGAAAGCTTTCATGCATAACCTTCCATAAAAAAAACACAAGCGTACACACATGTAGTAAACAGCGCGCTACCACACACGCGCTCACACACTCAAGTAACGTGGACTCACACTCGTTCTTTCGGTACACGCGCCCAAACACAGACATGCGATTTTTCGTCACAATATCTGCCCGCTTGCGTTGTATTCTCAAGGTATTCTCCACTTCAATCGAGTTGGTAAAGAAAGCGATAGCACCACAATGAAGACACCTCCTGCGCTCCTGTAAGACGTAACGCGACAACCCTTCGCGCACAATTCTTGCAAGCTGAGACCACACGAGCACAAGTAAATGGCGCAACTTTGAATCCACGCACCTTTATCTATAGTCATCGCACACTAAAAAAATATTCCATCACCTACCTCTCACCTGAGGTGACTTATGCGTGGTTGGCTCCAATGGACAAGGCTTGTCGCGCGTTCACAACATTACTGCTGCTCGACCAAGAGGAGCTGTCGACGGATGTTAGGCTTAGATTCGCGCCTTCATCACATCGTCGACTAGGCGATCGCTGATTATCCAAGCTAGTATCAATAAGTGAAAGTGCATAAAAGAAGCAACCATTGTAGAACCTTAAAGAACTGGACTATACCTAGCTTACGCGACCGCCGCCCTAGCCTCTATTTTACTCCATTTAGATATGAGATTTCTGGACAGCAAAAAAAGACTCCGCTTATGACTGATTTTAGTACACCTACGAGTGTTGGGAATGAATTCTGGTTTTTATAACAGGTTGCGATATCCCCACGATTAAATAAATATTTACCCTCGCGGAGTTTATTAGGTTGTGCGTCGTATGTCCTAACTATACGGGCTATAAATTGTGTTTACAGTGCGCGGAGGAAATACATCTTTACTCAATTTTAAGATCAGGGGTTTTTGCACTAATAAATTCGCTGTAGTAAACGGAGTGATATCAAGTCACTCCATTTTTTTACACTGCCATTGAGGTAAGATAGTAAAATCAAGGTAATTTGGTGTTTCATTTCATGGCGATGGAATAAATATATTGAGGTTTGGAGTTTTACAAGTTATTCAACCATAAGTATACCTGTTCAGGCTTATTTATGTTTTCAATGTAAGCCGATATATTGAGAATGCATAAAGCATGTGCTTGATGTTCATGATGTGCTACGCTACCTGCTCAGACAGAATATCAAGCATATGCACTGTAGTTGTATAAGCAACGAATTCGTTGATGATGGCTATAGTGAAAGGACTGGTGCCGTAGAACGTGAAAGGAAGAAGTCCATTTATTCCGCAATGCGGAGGCGAACTGCCTGACGCCCGCGTGCGCACGTGTCCCTGTCGAACTTCTGCGTTCGGTCGTTTTTCTATGCCCTCCCAAGAGAGCACGTGCGAATAACACAGTTCGAGGGGGTAGTTTTTTTTTTTCATGGGGCGTCCTGTAAGCCAACTATCAGCAAGACTAGGAGTAAGACGGGAATATAGGGCACAGGCTCCTTTCCTAAGCGTATCACCCCTGCAGAACGCCTAACGCAACTCTGAGGTACACATTTCCCCATTTGAAACAGTGGGCGCCTGTCGGCGGTGAGAATCCAACCCACAATTTCCTGCAGTCGAGGCGCGCGCCATACAGCGCTGTCCCTTGATGGTTGTATATTGAGCCCTCCAATTTCTAGAACATTACCGATGCTTTGCTGTCTTGAATCAATACTTCACGGTCGGCTCATAGGGTCGTTCAGGGAACAGCTTAGAAGGTGACGCGCTCAAAACAGCACGAGTAGATGCACCCACTTGCGTCTCTTCCAAAGCTGGGTTATCAGAAGTTGACCGCATGGCGTCGTAAGTGAACCCCAGTGGAGAGCTCTGAGAGGCAAATATCCTTGCGGCAGTGAGCGGTGCGCTTTCTTACCAGGAAGTGCGAACGGCTGCAAAGCGCCTCAGGCTCGCTTTCAATATATGTTACCGATGTCCTGTAGGTTACCCCTTGGATCTGGCACAGCAGAGCTGTGAGGCACCCCATGTTGAGGTTATTGCGTCCCAGTGAACACTTCAAGGCGTTTTTATTGAAGCGAATGAGGCGCTTCCACCATTCGCACCACCGTGAAGCTCCTGTGACGGTAAATTTCCATAGCATCCGTAGTTATAGGCTGCATACTCGCGTAAAATGGTGAAATGGCGGCAAAGGTCCCAGCGCATGTGTTGAATGTCTCGGCGTTATTCAAGTATGCTGCCGAGAGGACTCCGCACCATGCAATGAAACGACGAAAAGTGGGGCAGGTAGTGGCTGCGCTCTTGTGTGACGCAGCTCTAGAAGAGTGACGGCTGGGATGGTGCAAAAAAATTGGAAGGATGCTTACCTCCGCCTTTGAGAGTCGAACGCCGATAACATTCAAAGATTCCTGGATGCTTGTCACACTTCCCGGGAAATACTGCCTATGTAACCGTAATGTTTAGCGGGAAGCGCTGGCGACGACCGCTATCCACGAAGGCAAGCCGTCTGGTAGAAACGAAAAAGATTGTGCCGATTCCGGAGGTTTGCAAAGCCGCGCTAAGAAAATTACACCATTTTCAGGATTCTGATATTGTTTCCCAGTTTTAATATTTCAGTTCACATAAAAGGAATTAGCTGTTGGTGTTCGGTTTCGTGACATTCTTCTCCGCCCTTTCATTCTCAAAATTCTGAGGAACAACTTTATCAAGAATTTGGATAGATGGATTGATGTAATGCATACTGCGCACGTGAGCGTCCTCTTTTGAACGGGGCGGTTGGTTGCACCACCAAGCTCTTCTTATTATATTGCCTAATGTTCTACCTAGATTAAAGAAGGAAAGAAGTAAAAGAGAAAGAGCCCACGATGAATTTCCATAACGATATATTCACCCCCTATTATGAAATTTGATTTTGTAGGTCTCCTTTTTTTTGTCGTTTCCCTACTTTTCTTCCACCAATCATCCAATCGCCTCTTACTAATCTCTATTGCGGACATGTTTACTTTCCCCCTGCTCTCGCTCTACCTAAGGGCTTCGGGAGGCCAGTGGTGACTAAATCGACCACTGGGCAGATGCCTTCACATTCTAATAAAACACGCTCCTCACAAACTTTTCAAAATTTAGGACAAGGTATTTAGGACAAGGACAAGACATGGAGGGGTTGGAAGAAACCAGGCGCGCAGCTGTAGAGCCTTTGAGATTTACGCGCGCCGGCGCGCGCAAATCTCGGATGCTATAGCTGCTCCATGAATGGTAGAAACGCATGGAAAATGGGTATGTGTTTTGAGTTTTCGCGTAGCAGAATCATGTTTTCCCGTATATGCAAGTAATAATCCGACGATATCATGTCCATAGGTTGTGTATAGGTAGAACTTCTCTACGTATTTTACCTCCAGAAATTCAATTAGTTCAGTAACTTCCTTGGTCTACATGGAGGACCCGCGTGGTCAGGTGTGTGTGGTATGAAATTATCTCTGCTGTAAGGACGGTCGGCGCTATACGCGGGTCGTCGACACCGGATTTTCTGACATACGGGGACCTTAACACTGTCACTTTATGAGGCAAATATGTAGGCCTTTGTGCTCGCCATGGTTGGCTTTGGCGTTGCGCTGCTAAGCGCCAGAGCGCGGGATTGAATCTCGCCCGCGGCCGCCGCATTCGGATTGGGGCAAAGAGCGAGAATGCGCCGTCTACCATGCATTGGATGCATGTAAAAGAATCCAGGGGGGTGGAATCAATACGAAGTCTCTCACTACGGCTTTTCGCGTGAGCATACTGCGTTTTGCAATTGCAACTCTTTAATTTAGTTTAATATCTATGTAGACCTTTGCTCCAGCATTTGATTTTTATGTGTACACATTTTCACAGCAGGGAGGCACAAGAAAGACAAGTTGAACTGCAAGAATAGAGCTGAAAGACGCTGACATAGCCAGAGATGCGCATATCCACCGAGGTAGCTTAGCAGCTAGGCCGTTGAGCTGCTAAGTTCCAAGTTGCGCTTTCGAATGCGGCTTAGGCCGCATCATTTTACTTGCGCAATATGAAAACAAGCTCGTGTACTTTCATTTAGTTGCACGTCATGAACTCGTAGGTGGCGAAATTTACCCGTTGTCGCCCACTACGGCATGCCTCATTGATAGATCTTGATTTTGGCACGTAAAATCACAGATTTAAATAATCAAAGAGTTTGCAGAATGCCAAATACACCCAGTTCATCGCGTTTGATGTAGCTGCAGTAATCTTATTACAGGGCAAATAGACCGCTCTATTAATTAGATTTTAAGTGAGCACGAATTTTCAATGGCCGGTTCTATGTCAGCTTTTGCTTGCACTATCGCGATTAGAAATGCACTACAATATAATCAGACGCTATAGTTTCGTGAGGACCAAAGAGAAATAACTAAAAAGAGCAATAATTATTAGTGCTAGTGTATGGATTAGGCCGCCCTCGAGTACCTTGCATGCCGCCAGCAGACCTTCTTTAGCTATTAATTTTTTTTCCGCAGACCATATGCCAGTGGAACAAGTTGCTAGCAGATGTGGGTGACTGCTTCAGTGTTGATTATTTGTTTGACGCTTTGTGCCCAAGCAATATTGCCAAGAATGGCGCTGCGGCTAATATAAACATGAAAATTGAATTAAACCACGTGGGGCCGCACGTGCAAATAGTCCAATTTGCCGCCTTCTATATACGATGGACCCATGAGGAGAAAGTTATTGTTCACCTGCATTTACCGAAACTTCGTGCTGCCTCCAGACAACAATGGTTAAAATACCTACAAAGCTGCTTATCATACTGGCATACTTTCCTGTTATTACATGTGTGGACCTACTAAGCTGCGTAAACCAGAAAGACTACGTGTCGTAGTGCATTTAGAAGGCAGTCGGCACCAGTTCCGTGGCGACAAAAAGCGAGCCATTCTAACGAAATGCGCGCCTATGGAAGCTTCTCTAGGTGCTAAACATCTTACCGGACAAATCCTTCTATAATTTATAAAGGGAAAATGTGACATCCACCAAATAGTAGGAATTGCCACAATGGAAACCCTTATGTGTTCCTTAAAAGAAAAGCCTCACAGTTGAAAAAAAAGCATCCTGGGCCGGGACTCGAGCGCGGCACCACTGCCTTACAGGGGCAGCCGCTCCACCATCTGAGCTAACCAGGACGCTGGCGGGTCTACCAGTCGTCAACCCGTATCCAGAAAACTAAAAGCAGCAACCAACGAAACTACGGTTGCTGTTCGTCGAAATGACGAAGACCCTCCGACACCGATGAATGCTGAAGACACAACCTCGACGACGTAACGACACGCCACCATCCCGTTGAATCCTGGAAGCACAGAATGCACCAACCGAAGACCTGATGGCACGACCTACCAGCCGCACGTCAACACCACGCGGCCATAATCGGACGCCAAGACCTAACTGCAACGCAAGACAAAGAGCCACCGACCTCGACATTTTGCTCGACTGCCACGCACTCACTGCGTTAGTAGACACTGCTGCCGACTACTCCGCCATGGGTGGAACCTTCGCCGCCCGTATAGAAGAAATCTAAACCCTTTACTGTACCTTGTTGCATTTACGCAATGTTCCGAGGAACGGCGTTAAAAACAGAAGTCTCTTTGGAGCTGCCTACGCACGTTGTTGCATGTCCGCAATGTTCGCCTGAAAAACGCGCCTCCTTGTGCTGCCATCTGTGCTCAGCCTTCGCATCTTCTTCCAAAACAAAAGTTGCGGAGGTTGTGGGTCCCCGTTAGCTGTGATAGAGGCATCTTTGGCCAATTGTAAATGTTTTTCACCATAAGACAAATCGCAAAAAAAATTCTGACGCTAAGCTACACATCCCCCTTACTCTGTAGATTCAGAAAACATCGCAGTGCCCTTCTACTCTGTGAACAAGGACGCCTGGTGAAGCTGTGTTTTTGGGCCCTTTAATGGCGAACCAAACCTCCGCCGCGGGTCGGCCCGGCATCGCACTATCTTCGGGATCGGCCCGCGTATGGGGACTGCTTAAAGTCTGGTTAACCTCCGCCGCGGGTCGGCCCGGCATTGCACTATCTTCGGGATCGGCTGACGTATGGAGAGTGCTTAACGCCTGCTTCAGCTGCGCCGCGGATCGGGCCAATATGAGACAATCTTCGGGATCGGCCAATGTATGGGCAGTTTTTTGCTTACGACACGAAAATTTCCTTGGACGGTAAAAGTGTACAGCTTCGCTGTAAAAAATATCATTTCCGAATAGTTTGTTCCTCGCGGTAGAACGTTGCTATGTTACGCGAATGCAACAACGTGTACATGTATTTTTTTTTTCTTTTGAGAAGTGAACTGGCTCCTAAACGCTTCTATGGCCGAGGAATTCCTTATGATAGCGAAGGCAGCGACCTTTTCGGGAGTGACGACAACCACAAGTGTAAGCCCGTTTCGATTTAATATTTGCTCGTGATGTTTTCTGGTCCAATTTCCTTTTGTTTTCAAAAGGATGCGGTGCATCTGCACGCTGCCGTGTCGCGTGGTCACGGGCGCACTCTTGCCTCTGTGATTCTATGTTCTAAAGGGTCATGATAACGCGAAAACGCTGCAGTGTTTCGTGGGTGCACTGGAATCTGCATGACGTACTACATGAAGTGTGAGAGCGACCTGTGCTGCTCAAGCAAGTACAAATGCTTCTTTTTCTTTCATACTAAAACATAAGTGCACCAATGATTGTCATGTGTGAATAAACATATTAGTTTTCCAGTATCATCGAGAGCATTTCGGAGATTCCGAGGTGCCCAGTGGTCAAATCGTCATGGTGGGCATGCAGTATTTCTGGCTGCAGTGATGAGGGAACAGCAACAAAGTCGTTGGCGTTCACTTTTGAGTTCTTCACGAGGACGTCGTTTAGCAGATAAAACGAAGACATTCCTCCCCCGAATACCCTAGGGACAACGTAGGTGCAGTTCAAAAGCTTGACTAGGATTTTTTGGTCCAGGCCTGCTCGTTGCTCTTCAGCGAAGACTTCAGCGCCTGTTGTTCCTAAGAAGGCGTCGTAATGCTCGTCGGGTTTTGGCGGCGGGTTAATGGGGTGCATGATAGGCATTCCGCATCAGAGTGCTTCCTTTTGGGTTTGTAGACAACGTATATATTGAATTTCTTGAGTCTGAGACTCCATCGTCGAAGTCATCCTGAAAGGGCCTTTAACTTTGCCAGACAACCCAAGGCAATGTGGTCGCTTGGGGGTTTAAATGGCCTAGCAGCCTTAAAGGCAAGGGCGAGATTTCATAGTAGCCCAAATCATGGCAAGGATTTTCCATCGTGAAAATAATTGGTTTCCGCTTTCGACAGCCACAGAGTAAATAAGCAATGGCCCTTTCAATTTCTTTTTTCGTTTGGAGTAGGATGTTGCCCAGGCATAGGCAACTTGGGTCAGTTTCAATTTTTGTCTCGTCATCTTCGCCGAATTGGGCGAGCATTGGCATGGCGGACCAAGCATAGGCATGTGGCCTAACACGCGTTTCTTCTGCTTCGCGCGGGTTTTTTTTGCTTAGCCTTGCCGGAAAGCCACCTCAGCAAGATGGCTCGACGAACAACGCATCCCTGGCAGCCTCATCCCTATCAGGGCCGCCCTGTTGCTGCCCTCCTTAGATTGGTGTCATTACCAGCCTAGCGCCATCTACCAGCGGCGTTATGTCATCAAACGCTCCTATAGAAGACTGCCCACAAGCCTTCGAGTTCAGTGGGCACGGCAGACCGAGCATAGGCATGTGGCATAACGCTCGTTTCTTCTGCTTCGTGCAGGCCAGTGATTATCACTCCAGAAGTGTGCGCGATTCCCGCTGTCTCTTGGTTGTGCCGTGCCCACGTCAGTCCATTTCTATTGTTTGTGAAGTGTTTAGTGTGTGCAAGCTCATGCTCTGCGGGGTCGTTCAGTTAAATCCCGGTCCGAATATGGGAAATCCCAGTACAAAAGATCTACTAAGGCAGTTACTGGCGGGCCAGAATAAACTTACAGACGAGGTTGCAGCTCTTCGGCTACAAGAGGCAAACATGGAAAAACTGATGTCTGATTTCACCTCCAGGTTTGCCAACTTAGGAAGCCGTGTAGCAAGGATAGAGGGCATCGCAGAAACATTCCATACACTTCAGGCGAAAGTCGTCAGTTTAGAGGACAGAAGCAGGCGCTCGAACTTGATGGTTTTCGGTTTGTCCGAAGACGCGGGTGAAACTATGTTGGAACGAAAAGAAAAAGTTGTCGATACATTTACTGAAAAGCTTAGAATTGCCTGCCAACCAACTGGAAGAATTCACCGGGTTGGAAAACCTGGAAAGCAAAGACCAGTTATAATATTCTTCCAAAACTGCAATGAGAAACACGAAATTATGAAAAACGCTTACAAACTTAAAGGAACGGACCTATCGATTCAGCACGATTACTCACGCGAAACATTCCGCGAAAGAAAGCTTGTTTGGGCTAGTTCTAAACGGGAAAAAAGAAGGCGGAGGGAAAATAATGCTGATAAATGATAAGCTCAAAGTGGACAGTGAAATTTGCGCTTGGGATGACGTCACATGTGCGAGGGTCAAGCTACCCCGGCGTCAGTCCAGTTCAGGCATTGAGTGACGTTAGGCTTCCAGCGATAAGGAACTACGCCTACTGAACCTTAATGCCCGTAGCATAGCTAATAAAAGTGACCAACTTGAAGCTCTAATCTTAGATTATAACCCGCATATTGTGGTATTCACCGAAACTTCGCTCAAAGTTGAAATAAATGACGAAGACGTTTTTCCTCCGTCGTATAACGCGTTTCGTTGCGACAGGCAATCAAGGGGTGGTGGTGCAGCTGTGTTGGTGAAGCAGGGTACCCAAGCTTTTGTTTTACCGCATCTTATTCATCACTAGAGCGTCTCTTTAAAACTGTGCTGCTGAGGACGGTTTTCGCTTTTATTTGCGTATTACCGACCACCTGATTCACCACAAACGTTTTTTCCCGACTTGGATGATCACATGTCTAAGTACATTAACGATAAAATAATTCTTGCTGGTGATTTCAACCTGCCTGGATTGGATTGGAATTGTCCTGTTTCCGGTTCTGCCCCTGGTACGCATTACATTTTCGATATTATGTTACAACAAAACCGTCAACAGGTAGTTACAAAACCCACGCGTGTCCAGGGTACTTGTGCTTCCGTACTTGGCCTAGTGTTTGTCAGCCGATCGATCGAACATTTTCGTGTCTCGGTGGAAAACAGGCTCTCCGATCACTATATGGTGTATTTTTCATGCAATATCCAAAATCTCAACAACTCGCCCACTACAAAGCCTGTCTGTGTAAGAAACTTTTCGTGTGCCAGGGAGAAAAGCGTGCTTGATTACCTTGATCTATGCTTTAGCAATTTTAAAGGAAATGATGTGCATATACTATGGCATAAGTTTAAAGAAATCTGCATGTACTGCATAAAACATTTTATTCCCAATAGAATAGAGAAAACGCACAAAAGAAATCCCTGGATCACGGGTAGAGTATTGCATTTAAAACGAAAACTAAAGCGATTAAAACAGACATGTGTCTCCCGAAACGCTATAGCAGCTGTACGACTTGCACTGCGTCAAGCTAGCTGTCAGCCAATCAAAACATCATTACTTTGAACACACGCTGCCGAGCTTTATTGAAAACGCTGCGTAGAAGTTTTGGAGACAATTGTGCAAGAAAAACAAGCCTATCGACCAAATTATGCACAATGACGTTCTTGTCACCGATAAAGCGAGCATTGCTGAACATTTTAATACATATTTTGAGAGCGTTTTTCGAAATCCAACGCCCAAATACGGCAAAGAGCTGCATCATGTCCTCCCGAAGCCAGCATTGTACCTTCTACAGGCGTGTTATCCATGTTGTTAAATTTGAAAACAAAAGTGCCTCCTGGTGCCGACGGAATTCCAAATATGTTCTTGCAGCATTATAGAGAAATGGTATCTAAATTTTTTCTCATAATTTTTCGTGCAAGCCTATCAACTAGCAGCGTTCCTTCAGATTGGAGAGTTGCGCGGATTGTGACAATACTTAAGAAAGGTATCGCATCATCTGTTCCAAATTTTCGTCCAATATCCCTTACATATTCTTCTTGTAAACTTCTTGAGCACATTGTAGCACCCATATAACTACCTTTCTAAGTGACAGAGACATTCTATATCCATTTCAACACAGATTTAGAAAGGGACTTTCAACAGACACCCAACTAACATCTATAGTTCGTTGCTTTGCTAATACACTAAACGGGCCCGGGCAGATTGACGTTATTTTTCTAGATTTTCAGAAAGCATTTGACCTGGTTCCACACGACGAACTAATAAGCAAGCTTGAATCTACTGGGCTTCCTTCTTTCATAATTAACTGGGTGTCTGCTTACCTTTCTAACCGAACACAGTTCGTCAGTATTGATTATCATTGTTCCAGCCACCTCCCAGTCACTTCTGGCGTACCGCAGGGAAGTGTGCTGGGACCATTACTCTTCTTAATCTACATAAATGACATTGTTGATATGTTTAGTGAACCAGTGCAGATTAGGCTTTTTGTCGACGACTGTGTATTGTTTAATGATATTAGGTCTTCTGAAGATGGAAGTAATTATTAATTCTAACCTTCCGAACATTCATTCTTGGTGCAATCGATGGGACATGAAGCTTAACAATGATAAAACAATCTTCATGAAAGTTTCCGACAAAAAGATAGCCTATCATTTTCATATAAGCTTCCATCTCACCCACTCGAAGAAGTTAATGAATACACTTACCTAGGTGTTACTATAACCAATAATCTTACTTAGAATAAACATATCTCAAACATATGCAAGTCAGCTTATAAGCAACTTTGCCTCCTCAAGCACAAATTAAAAGCTGCCCCTACCAGCGCAAAGCTCTTAGCCTACACCTCAATCATCAGACCTAAACTCGAATATGCATGCACCGTCTGGGACCTTTACAGAAAACATAACATTGAGGTGTTGGAATTGATCAAGCGTAAATCTGTTCAATTTATCTTAACAGATACCGCTCTAATGACTCCCCCACCACTGTCGTGGCACAATATGACATACAGACACTGGAACACAAAGAAAAACTCAAAGATTGAAGTTACTTTTCTTAATCAGAAATAACACAAAACATAACATTGAGGCGTTGGAATTGATCCAGCGTAAATCTGTTCAATTTATCTTTAACAGATACCGCTCTACTGACTCCCCCACCACTCTCTTGGCACAATATTACATACAGACACCGGAACACAAGGAAAAACTCAAAGATTGAAGTTACTTTTCTTAATCAAAAATAACAAACTCTCCATGAGTCCTGCTCCATTTATTAAGTCGACCACAACACGCCTAACAAGAAATCATCACGCGAAATCCCTAACACCGTACAACGCTAGAGTCAATGTTTTTAAATACTCTTCCTTTCCGCGCACAATCACTCAATGGAATTCACTCCGGACTGATCTACTAACCAGCATTGTTGCCTTGGACAAAATTACTTATTGACAGTTGCAGAGTTATTGTTTTCTGTTCCTGCTATATGTCATTGTTTATATATTCTCATTACTGCAATGTAATTCGCTGTGCTTTTTGCATTTGTTATTGTCGTTCTTTTTTTTTGCCCCTCCTGCTAGGACCCAGCTAGGGTCTGCAGTGCTCCAGGTGCATATTGCTCCAGAAATCAGTTTCTCTGCCAACCGCGGCATCCCGCACTAACAATTGTTGACGCCAAATGTGAGACAGAAGGCACATAAGACTTAGGGTGGAACTATTCACTTTGATTGTTTGGGATAGTGTACATATTATGGTTGTACATGTTATTACCTGTAAACAACAAAAAGGGGGGTCTTTCATTTGTGCAGTTTAATTTAGAAACCTTCACAACTGATACTAAATGCACTATCCGCAGCTTTATGCTATACAGGCGCCCTAGTTTACACAGTACACACTCTTCATCTAGTCATGGCCCTGGTGGCGATTCAGGTTCTTCAAAGGCGGTTCATTGTATGAGACGGCACATAGCGCTTAACTTACTTGCAAAAGATTGCATTCGAATTGTGTCATACGAGAAAAATTCAGTAGAGAGTTTTAACTTGCCCTAAATGTATTACTCAACCGTAGACCATATTCGCACTATCAATCAGGTAATAGGGAAATGTGCGGAATATAACCAACCCTTATATATAGCTTTCATTCATTACGAAAAAGCGTTTGATTCAGTCGAAACATCAGCAGTCATGCAGACATTACGGAATCAGGGTGTAGAGGAGCCGTATGTAAAAAATACTGAAAGACATTATAGCGGCTCCACAGCCACCGTAGTCCTCCATAAAGAAGGCTACAAATTCCCAATGAAGAAGGGCGACAGGCAGGGAGACACGACATCTCCAATGCTATTCACAGCATGTTTACAGGAGGTACTCGGAGACCTGGATTGGGAAGAATTTGGATAAGATTTTATTTATTTATTTATTTATTTAAAATGTCCTTACAAGCCTCGTATGAGGCATTGGGTAAGCGGGGCTTTACCGAAGGGTTAATATGACAAAACATAGTAGACATACATTATTAATAGACAGTGGAAAAAATGTATACATATGTTATTCAAGCATTGTACAAAAATAACAGCGTCGTTAATTTACATATTAGAAAAAAGACAAACAATACAATTCTTTCAATGAACAATGAGAAAAAAGAAATGTAACCACTCCAGTACAAATAACAAACAATTCTTAAGAATACAAGAATAATAAGCGAAATAATGAGCCCATAAACAAGAGAGCACAACTGGAAACATAATAAGAAGCATCATGCACTTTATTGAAGTTAGGCGGTCAAATATGAACTGATGAGCTGACGGAATTTATCGACATTAGATTCGGAGACGATGAAATCAGGAAGAGCGTTCCACAATCGAATGGCACGAGGAAGTGCCGACCAATTTAATGCATGAGTGTTCCCGTAGATGCGCGTGAAGCTGAGGTGATTATATAATCTGCGAGACGTGAAAGGTGCGTTCTTGAAGCCGTAAAGATTTCCTATCCGCATGAACGTACTTGTGAAATAATGATATGAGCGCAAAATCACGTCGAGTACTTAGTGGCTGACGTGAAATATAAAGTTTTATTTGTGAGATGCTTGAATTGGTAGGTGTAGTTACGTGAGATAAACTTGGATGCCCTATTTTGAACTGATTCTATTAAGCTGATTAGGTTGTTATGATGGGGTGACCAGAGTGGGGAGGCAAATTCGAGCTGGCGGCGAACACACGTCTGATAAGCCAGCTCGCGGATGTTAGAGGGTGAATTAGGTAGGTTTCGGCGTAAATACCCCAGTGATTTTGAATCATTAGCACATACAGTAGTAACGTGATGGATCCAGGACAGGCTTGGGGCGAGATTAATTCCTAAGTATTTGTAGGAAGTAGCTGTAGAAATTGGCTCATTATTTCAGTTATATCGGAAATAAGAGGTTGAGTGTTTACGAGTTAAGGGCATTACTTTGCATTTAGAGGAATTAAGAGTCATTAACCAAGTGTTACACCAATCCAAAATACGCTGAAGGTCGTTTAGAAGAATGAGGTGGTCATCGGGGCTGGTTATAGGGCGGTAAATAATGCAGTCGTCTGCGAATATTCGCACTCGAGATGCGAAGTTATTAGGAAGATCGTTCATGTATATTGAGAATAGCAGTGGCCCAAGAACCCTACCTTGTGGCACGCCGGAAGAGACATGGGAAAGGGGCGAAGAAAGATTGTTAACGATTATGAATTGTCGGCGATTAGAAAGTTTCGGAGTGAAGTTAGTGTCAGTGAATCCCATCTTAGTGTGTTTAACTTCGAAATCAGGCGGCAATGGTCTACGTGATCAAACACTTTGGAAAATTCAAGGAATATGCTATCAATAAGTACATTATGGTTCATGTCTAAATGCAGGTCAGTCGTGCATTCTAAAAGCTGTTTCTCAAATGACTAACCCTTCCTGAACCCGTGATGAATAGCGAAAAAAAGTTGTTTGATTCCAGATGGTTGTACCTGCGAGAAGCAATTATATGCTCGAGCATTTTACAACAAATACACGTGAGTGAAATTGGCCGGTAGTTATCTGGTGAGTACCTGTCCCCGTTTCTGAATATGGCAACTACTTTGGCGGTCTTCCAATCTGACGGGAGCCCTCCTGAATTTCGTGACTGTCTGAGAATGTGATATAATATTCTGCTATAAGTCATAACGGTATTCTTTAGTATTTTAGAATTAATCTCATCAACACCACAAGAATTATGTACCTTAACATTGTTTATTACAGATACAGTGCTGTCGATAGTAATGTTGATGGGAGTGATGTACTGATAGTCGAAATCGGGAACGTCAGCTAGGGTGGAGCGATCTTCAGTACTAAATATAGATGAAAGATATGTGTTGAAGCATGAAGGACCCTCATTTTCTGGAAGGGACACGTGGTCACTATCATGTAAAAAAAATGTGATTAGTGTCGCGGTTCGGAGAGATAATCTGCCACAACTTTTTAGTGTTGGATTTGAGAAGAGATGGAAGGTCATGTGAAAAATATTTATCTTTAGCAGCGGATAAAGCGGAGTTGTAGTTTTTTCAGCACTGATTGCATTTTTCCCGAGTCAATGGGGTGTCCAATCGTTTAGCACGACTGTATCAGCGCTTGTTTTTGTTTCGAAGGCGTCGAAGGAAACAGGTGAACCATGGGTTCGATTTATCATTGGATATTGTGATGACTGAGATGTACTCGTTTACTAATGAACGTAATTTGTCTCGAAATAGTACCCAGTATTCCACGACGGTTCTACTGCAAAAGGAAGAGAGAAATTCGTTGTTGAAAAAAAATCTAGGTCAGCGGTAATTCTAGCATAGTCACCCTTGTTATAGTTTCGATTTGTTTTTTTTTACTGTACCCTTATGTGGTAACGGAATATTAAGAGTTGATTGTAGTAGATTATGGTCGCTAAAACCATCCAAGTATGGTATTTTCTGAGCTATTTCAGGGTTGGTTGTCAGTACTAAATCTAAGACGTTGGGACCGGGAGCGGGTTGGTTGACAGTCTCGGTGAAGTTGAAGCCTAGGGTTAAATTATAGAATTTTAACGACACTCGACAGGTAGATATTAGGTTCGCCCAGTTGATGTGCGGGCAATTAAAATGCCCTAATAGATAAATTATATCTGCTAGGCAGGCCTTAATTGCAGTAGCAATACTGTTGCGAAGGTCGGTGACAAAGGTTTGGTATGAATAAGGCGGACGGCAACAGGCACCAATGAATACTTTCGTAGAACGGGTTAGACAGGCATCCCAAACGATCTCGTGATCCGAATCTGAGTTAACTTAGTCAGATGTAATGACTTTTTAGTCGTAAGAATGACGCCCCCACCTCACGTGTCAAGGTGGTCATGCCGGTAGATATTGTAAGTGCTGGCGAGGGAAAAAAATTCATTATCAGAAATACCTGGATGCAGCAAGGTTTGAGTGAGACCGACTATGTCAGCATTGACATCTTCAAGGAAGGAAGAAAGCATTTCATGCTTGGATATTAGGCTTCGTATGTTAGTAAACGATGGCGATATTGGTGCTGCAACGGGAGAAGGTCGCGATCCTTGACGGTCGTGAGTGCACGTGCGCCTCTCATGCGATCTATTGTGCCGCACAACAGTTTGTGTAGCAATATCATACACATACGTGTATGATATTGTATATTGCGATATTGTTTTAAACATGTGTTTTTTTGCAACCGCAATTGTGTGAAGACGAATGTGTTACTCAATAAATGCAAGTGTCCATGTTTTTCTATGCTAACTCCTTGTTTGTTCAATGTTTGCTCATATTGTGCTTTCTTGATGACCATGTGCCCACTCCTGTAATATACCTATCGGGATTGACATTATTGTGAAATGAACAAATAAATGTGTGGTTGTAGTCATACGCAGCCTATCGACAGATAACCCATACGGTTGGTTTTGTGTCTTAGCAAACTCTATCAGTTTTCTTCTGGCTTGGCGAGTGGTAAACGAGAAGTCGTCGCGTATAAAAAATGATGAGCCTTTAAGCTTACATGCAGCTGCAAGAACGTGTTCTTTGTCTTTAAAAAATGAGGATGTTGAGATGAGGGCCCGGTGCTTCTGTGCATTGTATTTGCCTAGACGATGTACACGTTCAAATAGTGCACCAGCTGCGTTTCTATCCAGCTTTTCTGCGCCAAACTTTATTATTTTCTGCTCCGATACTGCCCACTCTTCTGCTGAGTCATCGTGAATACCAAAGAAAAGCAAGTTAGATCGTCGCAGCCTGTTCTCCGTGTCATCGCACATAGAGGTGATTGTTACGAGCTGTTTAGAAACACCATGCAGAAGATCGCCTCCCGTGGCTGAATCGGCCGATTGCTCCAACGGAGCGCTTACTTCTAGTGGCGTTACTCTTGCATTTTGAAGTGCGATTTCGCTCTTAGTAGCTGCTAGCCCGTCTTTAGTACTTTTAAGTTCAGCATGTAGCAGAAGATTGCCTTGCTCAAGCTTGGTTACTTTTGCTAGCGCAACGTTCATGGAGAATACCTTGGTAACTTGCGATTCGCTGATGCTATTGCCTTGCTTAGTAACTCAGGGTACCAATTGCAATGCATGCTCACTGACCTGGAGAAGCAAAGCAAAAGGGTGGGTCTAAGTATTAATCAGAAGAAAACTAAAGTAATGTTTACCACTCTCAGAAGAGAATAGCAGTTTCCGATAGCTAGCGAGGCACTGGAAGTGGTAGGGAATACATCTATTTTAGGCAGGTAGTGACCGCGGATCCGGATCATGAGACGGAAATAATCACAAGAATAGGAATGGGCTGGGGTACGATTGGCAGGCATTCTCAAATCATGAACAGCAGGTTACCATTATCCCTCAAGAGAAAAGTGTATAACAGGTGTGTCTTACCAGTACTCCCTTACGGGACAGAAACCTGGAGGCTTATGAAAATGGTTCTGCTTAAATTGAGGGCGAAGCAAAGAGTTATGGAAAAGACAATGATGGGTGTAACGTTAAGGGATAAGAAGAGGGCATATTGGGTGAGGGAACAAACGCGAGCTAACGACATCTTAGTTGAAATCAAGAAAAAGAAATGCGGGGGAGGGGGGCATGGGCAGGACATGTAATGAGGAGAGAAGATAACCGATGGTCATTAAGGGGTACGGATTGTATTCAGCAGTGGGTGGCAGAGGGTTAGCTGGACGGATGAGATTAAGAAGTTTGCAGGGACAACACGGCCACAATTAACACACGACCGGGGTAATTAGAGAAGTATGGGAAAGGCCTATGCACTGCAGTAGCCGTAGCAAGGCTAATGATGATGATGATGAAATATGTTACATATGTGTACCAGTAAACAGACAGCAGCAGACATTAACTACAGCTTGTGGAAAAACTATTGTAACTGCCATAATATATGTAACTACTAGTGGACATGCATCGGCAACAGCAATCGTTAGGGTACACAGGTTTCTTCCACTCTGGAGTATGCATCCTCCACCAGAAAATAAAGTTTTTCCTCCTCCTCCTTTGCCAGATTGGACTCTGAAGTTGGGTATAATTTGTAGCACATACTCTTGCATAAACTGTATAAGCATTCCTCCTATGTCTGCACCACAAATCATTGTTAGTACGACATCAAAACAGGGTGCCTGTTTACAGCACCCATAGAGAACAGTCTGTCAATCTTAACGAGTAAACATGAATAATTGGATAATTTTTTGTAATTTTCCACCAATTTAGCACTCTTTGCCTTACAATCTGGTGTTTTTCAAAGTCTAAGGCTGGCACGTCTACACAAGGTTTGACTGCAGGATGTCATTGTGCATGAGAGTGAACTTGTGCGTCTAACACCTTAGTTGCAACGTGCTACTGCACAGAATGTCATGCGCTGTCGTATGCATTGATCACCATATCACAAAACGGATGCTCCTTTTTAGTTGTCATGTAGCATTAATGCAAAGCCACTTCGATGTTCTAACAAAAGGAACCATGCCCTCTGATCCCGCCATGATCCTCACTTGATGCCTAAACGAAAACAGAGGGTGTTAACCGAGGATCCCGATTTTTATTACTCATATCATGAGAAGACAACAAACATTGACACCAAGGACAACATAGGGGAAATTACTTGTGCTTAATAAATGAAATGAAGAAACGATAAATTAATGGAAATTAAAGTGGATAAAAAACGACTTGCCGCAGGTGGGAACGTGAACCCACAACCTTCGCATTTCGCGTGCGATGCTCTACCAATTCAGCTACCGCGCTGCTGTTTCCCCATCAACTTTCTTGGGTATTTATGTGTCCTATTTGAACCCTGGGAGTGCTAGCCAGCCCCAACACTCACATACCTTGGCGGTGGACGTGGAACGTCCTTTTTGCCGCAGGCGTCACGAGAACGCGATCTTTTTCGATGAAGGCAACTGGTCAATAAACCCACACTTGCTACCAGAAGGATGAGATTGTGGGTTGTAGGTGGTTGTGAGATTGTGGATGAGGTTGTGGGTTCGGTTCCCACCTGCGGCAAGTTGTTTTCTCATCCACTTTAATTTCCACTAATTTATCGTTTCTTTATATCATTTATTAAGCACAAGTAATTTCCCCAATGTTGTCCTTCGTGTCAGTGTTTGTTGGCTTCTCATGATATCACTTGATGCCTAATGGTATAATAGCTGTGTCTTACCAGTACTCACGTACGGGGCAGAAACTTGGAGGCACACGAAAACGGTTCTACTTATTTTGAGAACGACGCAACCAGCTATGGAAAGAATAATGATGGGTGTACCGTTAAGGGATAATAAAAGAGCATTTTGGGTGAGGGAACAAACCCGAGTTGAAACCAAGAAAAAGAAATGGGGCATGGGCAGGACATTTAATGAGAAGGGAAGATAACCGTAGGCCCTTAAGGGTTACGGACTGGATTCCAATGGAAGGGAAGCGTATCAGGGGGCGAGAGAAAGTTAGGTGGGCGGATGAGATTAAGAAGTTTGCAGGGACGACATCGCCACAATTTGTACATGACCGGGGTAGTTGGAGAAGTATGGGAGAGGCCTTTGCCCTGCAGTAGGCTTAATCAGGCTGATGATGATGATGATGATCATGATGACGACGACGATGACGACGATGATGTTATAAAAGCACGATCGATAACATGACCGTGAGCGTGGTGTATGATTGTGTGCATGGTAGGGTGGGGGGTACAAGAGTTTTAGCAACTTTTTTGGATAACTTGAATCTGAGTGGTCGAATGCTGTTTGTTTCTTTCACTCATTTTTTTACCAATCTTAACTTTGGTTATGGCAAGAAGTTTAGTATACTTTGCTAACGTTCCTGCCAACATATTATTACGATATCATCGAGCGATGCTCAAGAGAAGAGCCACCGCGAGAACGCCGATGAAGTTGGTCGGTGCGCTTGGGGTGAGCAAGTGTCGGCCTGGCTGTCTGGCTCCAGTGTGAATAGCTTGTAAATAGCCTCTTCTGTCTGTGTCTTTCCACACGCAACATTCTGGTGGAGGTCAGCGATCCCCTTTCTCACTATGGAACTCCGAAGTGGTCGGCACACCGAGTTTGTGACCATGCCTCCCGGTGACGCGCCCACCTCTTCAACGGCTTCGGCTTGTCCCACTGTTCCAATCATCACGGTCGCCGCACGTCGCGACCCAGGTGTGTTTTCTGGCCTGGAGGGACAGGATGTTGACGACTGGATCAAGCTCTATGAACACGCCTGTACTAATAACAGGTGGGACCCAACGATTATGCTCGCCAATGTCATCTTTTATCTCAGTGGCACCCATGCGTGTGGGACCAAGCGGATGACGACGAGATAACCAGTTGGGACAGTTTCAAAGAGAAGCTACGGGAACTGTTCGGCGACCCCAGTGGGCGCAAGGCTGCCGCGAGAAAGCCTCTTACGTCTCGTGTTCAGTCATCTACGGAGCCGTGCCTTTCCTACATCCTCGACGTCTTGGCTCTATGCCGCAAAGCTGACGATGCTATGTCCCAAGCAGATAAAATGTCACACGTTCTAAAAAGCATCGCCGACGACGCTTTCAATTTGCTTGTTTTCAGCAACGTCTCGACTATCAACGTCATCACCAAAGAATACCGTCACCTTGAACACGCTAAGAGCCCAACACTGCTGCTGCGTCGACATGTGAGGGTTGACCACGTCAGACCACCACCTGTGACAACGTCACCCGTATTGTTCACCCCAAACTCGAGGCCACCTGTTCGCCAGCTTTTTCCACGACGCCTCCCGATCCGCCAGCAACCACCATTGCGATGATTCAGGCCGTCGTCCGACAGGAATTTGAGAACATGAGTCTGAACTCCGTGTGTTCCACGTCTCAACCCAGCATTCCCCAGTTCTCTAGCGGCCCTCCTCGTCCTCGGCAGTCCTTTTCCGCCACATCTTGCCGCAACTCGTCCGATTGGCGTACTCCTGATAGCCGGCCCATCTGCTTCCGCTGCTGTCGCATCGGCCACGTCGCTCGTCACTGCCGCAACCGATGGCCACCATATACTCGGACATACGCCGCCGCTTATTCCCGCACATTTAGACCTTCGGTTCCCTATGCCACCCTCTATGAACCCACTGTTGCTGATGCCCCTGCTCCAAACCTTCGCTACAGCCGCTCGACCTCACCTCGACGCCATGAGTCTCGTTCGCCCCAACCCCGTCACTTCTCTTCGCCGCCTATCGCCTCCCGGATCAAGTAGGAAAGCTAGGCACTGCAGCATCAGTAGGTGAAGCTGCCTTGTCAACCCTGCCCTCAAGTCCTCTGCTCACGTTACCCACGAACCGAAACCTTCTTGACGTTGACGGCTATCCTGTCACGGCACTCATCGATACAGGAGCACATCTTTCTATTATAAGTGCTGCCTTCCGACGACGACTGAACAAGCTCCTCGCCCCAGAGTCGGCACGCTCGTCTGCGTTGCGGACGGCGGTACAGTGCCTATCATCGGCATGTGTACGGCACGTGTCAGCATCGCCGGCCGCCACACTCCTGTTCTCTTCTCCGTAATTGCTCATTATTGCCCCCACGACCTCATTCTCGGCCTCAAGTTTCTCTCCGCACTTTCTGCTCTTATTGACTGGCCATCCAGTACCCTTCGCCTTGAGTTACCGATGCTCGCAAAAACTTCTGACGCGCCCCACTGCCGCTTACGTCCCACCGGCTTTCTTCGCCTGCAGCCAAAGTCAATAGCCTGCGCTGAACTGTTATCTTTCCCACCAATTCGTGATGGCGAGTACCTCGTCACTCCTCTGCCCGACATTCCAATAAGGTATGACGTCACAGTGCCCCACAGTATAGTTATTATTTCTGGGAACCGCACTCGGATGCCTGCCGGTAACTTTGGATTGGCAAAGGAAATTCTACAGCAAGGTATTTGCCTTGCCACCGTTGGTTATCTCGGCGACCAATACGTGGCAGCGTTATCGACCGATGGTTCTCGCGGGCTTAGCATGCCCCTCACGCCCGCCTCGAGTGCCGATCCCAACATAAAGAAATGGTTGAGACGGACCTGTCCTCTGCGCAGGCTGAAGAGTTTTGCCAAGTATTATCGTCCTACCGAGATATTTTCGACTTCGACGGTCGCGCTTTAGGCCAGACGCTCGCGGTCAAGCATCGGATTCTTACTGGCGATGCTACGCCTATTCACCGACGACCGTATCGAGTTTCTGCGTCGGAACGCTGAGTAATTCAAAACGAAGTCATCAAAATGCTATATAAAAACATCATTGAGCCTTCTTTGAGTCCCTGAGCGTCACCTGTTGTGTTGGTTAAAAAGAAGGAGGGCACATGGCACTTCTGTGTAGACTGACGTCATCTGAACAACATTACTAAGAAGGACGTCTACCCGCTCCCACGTATAGACGACGCCCTTGACTGCCTGCACGGTTCCAGCTATTTCTTGTCTATTGATCTGCGCTCGGGATACTGGCAGATTGCTGTTGACGATATGGACAGAGAAAAAACCGCGTTCATCACACCTGATTGCCAATTCCAATTTAAAGTAATGCCATTTGAATTATGCAACGCCCCTGCCACCTTAGCGCGTATGATGGACTCCTTGCTCTAAGGTTTCAAATGGTTCACATGCCTCTCCTACCCAGACGACGTCATCGTCTTCTCGCGAACGTTCTACACTCATCTTGAACGTCTCACAACTAAACTTTATGTATTTCGAAAAGCGAAGCTGCAACTTAACTCGTCCAAATGTCGTTTTGGCCACCGACAAATTACTCTTCTGGGCCATCTCGTTGACGCTTCCGCAGTACAGCCTGATCCCGACAAAACTTCTGCTGTCAGAGAGTTTCCGGTTCCGAAGACAGCCGCAGACGTTCGAAGTTTTGTAGGGCTATGCTCGTGCTTTCGTCGTTTTTTTCCAGATTTTGCGACAGTTGCTAGACCCCTAACTAATCTTTAGAAGAAAGGCGTATAATTCTCGTGGGGAACTGGAGAAGCCGCCACTTTCTCTCGTCTCGTCACTCTTCTAACCTCGCCACCCATTCTCGCCCACTTCGACCCTGATGCCCATACAGAATTGCGTACAGATTCCAGCGGTCATGGCGTACGTGCCGTCTTAACCCAGCGTCAGCGTGCCCAGGATCGGGTTATTGCTTATGCGAGCCGCCTCCTAGCACCATAGGAGCGCAACTATTCCAATACGGAACGAGAATGCCTTGCTGTTGTCAGGGCGCTTCCGAAGTTTCGTCCTTACCTTTACAGTCGCCCTTTTTCCGCAGTCACTGACCATGATGCTCTCTGCTGGCTCTCATCGCTAAAGGATCCTACAGGCCGCCTTGGTCTATGGGCTTTAAGACTACAAGAATTTTCATATTCCGTGGTTTACAAGTCTGGCCGCCTGCACCAAGACGCTGACAGCTTGTCGCGTTACCCTGTTGACGACTCTGACTCCTCCAATATTGCCAGTGCTTCTTGCGTATTCTCTGCATCACAGCTGCTTCATTTCGCCGACGAGCAGCACCGTGACGCCTACATGAGAGCACTCATCGAACGTTTTGAACACTCTCCGGCCGATGCTACTCTACACCTCTCTGTCCTCCGCGACGGTACTCTGTACCGTCGTAACCTTCATCCGGACGGCTCTGAGTTCCTGCTTGTAATACCTAAACACCTCCGCTCCACCGTTCTAGAAGAGCTCCACGACGCACCAATGGTAGGACATCTCGACGTACCTCGAACCTATGACCGTGTACGTCGCCGTTTTTTCTGGCCGGGCCTTGCCCGTTCCGTACGACGTTACTTCGCCGCTTGTGAACTTTGCCAAGGACGCAAGAAGCCTTCCCAGCTCCCAGCTGGTTACCTACAGCCGCTCGACATCCCTGCCGAGCCCTTTCATCGTGTCGGCTTAGACCGTGTCGGCCCATTTCCGGAATCTACATCAGGAAAAAAGTGGGTTGCAGTCGCGGCGGACTACGCGACCCGCTACGCCGTAACCCGTGCTCTTCCGACCAGTTGTGCAACTGATGTTGCGGACTTTCTCCTACTTGATATCATTTTGATGCATGGTGCTCAGCGTCAATTGCTTACAGACGGCCGGCGCACGTTTTTGGCCAAAGTCATCGACGACATTATGCGTGCCTGCTCAAAACGGCCTAAATTTACCACCTCCTACCACCCCCAAACGAGAGGCCTCACTGAGCGCTTGAACCGCACCCTTACAGACATGCTATCCAAATACGTTTCCGACGGCCACCGTGACTGGGACCTGGCTCTACCTTACATAACCTTTGCATACAACTCTTCCCGTCTCAATACTGCTGGCGTTTGCCCGTTTTACTTCTTGTATGACCGCGATCCAGCGGTACCACTGGACACAGTGCTTCCGGCCGCCACAGCTTCAACTAGCGCTTATGCCCGTGATGCAATGGTTCACGGTGACCATGCTCGCCAAGTTGCGCACCCTCGTCTACACGTATCTCAAGACAAGCAGAAGCAACGCTACGCCCTCTGTCACGGTGATGTGCATTTTGTGCCCCGCAGCCTCGTGTTGCTTTGGTCACCTTCGCGTAAAGTTGGCCTTTGTGAAAAACTGCTTTCTTGCTACACAGGCCCACATCGCGTGCTCCGCAAAGTGACCGATGTCAAATATAAAATCGTTCTAGCCACGCCCACTACGTCCTCCGCTGTGACAACCACTGACATTGTCCATGTCGCCCGACTCAAGCCCTACAACTCTCCACGCGCCTTGGATATTTAACAGCACCCTGACGGTCCTTTTGCCGCCGGGGGGCGGGGTAGTATTACGATATCATCGACCGATGCTCAAGGCGATGAAGTTGGTCGGTGCGCTTGGCGCGAGCGAGTGTCGGCCTGGCTGCCTGGCTCCAGTGTAAATGGCCCGTAAATATCCTCTTCTGCCGGTGTCTTTCCACACGCAACAATATATAATGCGTAGGCATCTGTGTTTATAAAGACCAGATAAAGGTTTGCCAGGAGCTAAGTTCCATTTAGACCATTAAAATTTGAACGTACACCTGTGGCTATTACATCTGAATAATTCAACCCAGGAGAACTGTCCATAACGTTTTCTTCCATTATGATAACATTGAAGCTTTGAACAGCATTTGAACTTAGACTTATTTATAAAAGGACCCATTTCCTCGTTCAAGCAAGACACAAGTTACAAAGGAAGACAGAAACTTTAAGCCATCAACAGCGGCATAAGTATAAACAGCGCTCATCGTTTCGCAATCTTGCACCTGGCTATGGTACTCCCCATCCCATTTTTTTCACAGGCTGTTCTTTACTGTTTTATGGTCATACCCAGTTTAATTGTGATGTCATTTTTTGTATTTGGTCCATATATTTTTTATCGGCTTTCAAAAAAATTGTATTAATAATGTGCCTTCATTTACGACTTACACTGATCTTAACCAGATGCACCCTCATACAAAATTTATTTCCATAATTCGTCGCTGCTCTTTTTCCAAATGTGCAAACAGTTTATCCTAATTCCTATTTTGACGTCTGGGAAAACTAAGTCTGCTAGAATAATGATTGCTTTCATGCGTACATCGTTTTCTGTCTTGGTCACCCCTACTCTTTGCAAGAACTGACAGCAGTGCCCTACCGCACCATCAGGATCACCACTGGTAAGCACACCCATCCTGCCTTTTTTTAACACTTTGGCTTCTCTTGGCCCACTGTGTGCTGCAGGCTCTCCTCCCCGAATGAGGGCTGGGCCAGAGAGCTAGGAACAAAAACACGCTGCTAAAGAAAACGTTTGCTACCCTGATGACAAGCATCATTGTGGAAATGTCAGCTACAGCACCATCCCTTGTTCCAACAATGTTGGTCTACGTACATGTTTTCCTACCACATAAGTTACTGCTTTGTTGTGTTCTGTGATTATCTTTCTTGCTGTTTTCTTTAGAATCCAAATTTCCTAATAATATTTGTTTGTCCTAGCAGCAGCAAATTTATCCTTGCAAAGCGTTTGGGGTCAAGAAATACTTTCACCAGCAAAAAGCGCATGACGAGCGACTGAAGAAAATAAAGTTGCTTGTGGTCTAAAGATCTTAAGGACTGAAATTTTGAACCTTCTTTACATATACTATGCAATGCATTGATAACACAAAGTGCAAAGAGTTATCTTATCAGCTATGTCAGTATGTTGGCAAGACAATTTTCTGAATGGTGACCTGCCGCTTCGGTTATGAGCTGCCTTCGTGATATTTGCACTAAAGGATATGTACTATGGTGGGCAAAAGTGCCCTGGTTGTCGACCAAATCGCGTCTCTGGGCTCAAGACCTCCGGAAATAGTGGCTCACGTGTGCACATTCCGAACGCAGATGTTAGCGCGGCGGATTCGGTCGGCGCTTGGTCGACGCTCGCACGTCCTGGGCAGTTCTGTCCCAGTTGGTAAACTCTCCAAACAAAAAATATGCTCTGTAAGATGAAATACAGAAAGCACCTGTACTTTAACAGATATAGTACAGGTTTAGCACAGAGTCTTTCGTTTTCTGAATACGGGAAGCACCTGTATTTTATTGCTTACTGAACAGATTCACCATACGGAGTTTTCCGTTTTCTGGATACGAAAGCACTCGTATTTTGCATTACACTCTCTATTCTATGGCTGTCCATTCTACGGAAATGATTGTTCTTTATTTACGGAAAAACGTTCGGTCACACATTACCAGTAGATTTTCTGTAAAGCAAGGTAATTTTTTTTTAAATGTGCATGAAGTGACCATGGCATCCGAGATTTGCGTGCGCCGACTCCCGCAAATATCAAAGGCTACTGACGTCCCTGAAAGCTACAGTAAAGGCTAAAATCACTACGGCAAAACATTTTTACTTTAGCGATACTCTGGTCACTTTCATGAAAGAAAATCCAGCCAAGTTTGGGAAAGCAGTTGTTCCTCCTGATCCGAAGCCCTCTTCATTTATTTTCAATAGCGTGCATTGCTCTAATTATTCGACTCTCTCTCTCAGGCCTTGAACGACCACTTCAAGACCGTTTTCACTTTGGACAATAGAACCACTCCCTCTTTCAATACCACAGTAATATTATCCCCCTTCGCAACCATAGGGATAGTAGCTTCCAGTGGGTGTAAGCTATTGCTAAAGTTAGACACAAGAAACCGCGAATACTCAGACGGAATCCCAAATATGTTCTTGAAACGTTATTCCGAGTGGAGCTACCAATACCTAACCGTAATTTTTAAGCAGTCATTGGAAACATCAACTATACTTCTACTCTGGCAAAATGTTCAAATCATTCCAATTCACAAGGACGGCAACAGGAATGTCATAACAAACTTCAGTCCAATATGCTTGATATTATCCTGCTGTAAATTGTTAGTGCGTATAATTAAAAAACATACCGTGCAGTACTTAACCGAATATAACTTTCTATTTCCGGCGCAACACGGCTTTCGGTCAGGCTTTTTTACCGAATCAAAACTAATTCAATTCACTCACGACATTGCTTCTGCATTCAATTTATGAGGACAGATAGACGCAATATTTACAGACTACTCACAAGAATTTGATACGATATGTCAGAATAAGCTCCTCTATAAACTCGGATTAGTCATTAAACAAGATAAGCTCTTTGCCTAGTTAACTGATTATTAACGTTCAAGGTCTTTGTATGTTGATTTTAGTCATTCAGTGTGGGCCACAATCAATGTAACTTCGGAGGTCCCACAAGTCTCGGTCCTGGCTCGGTCCTTTCTTATTTACCTTAACGATGTCGTTGAGGCGATTTCATTTTATTTCATAATTTATTTATTAGTAAAGCTACAGATAATTACATGTGCCTAGTATACATAAGGAGGTCCCATAGTCCAAGACTGTATCGGGACCTCCTGTTAACCTCCTGTTAAAGACAATATGTTATACAATGTTTAAAGCAGCAGTAGTGCAGATGAGAGCTTAGAGTATTATCAAAACATGTTTATAGCATATGAGTAATAAGAACACTTGTTAACAGAATGATAATATAAAAAAGAAGAAACAAATTATCAAGAAATGGACAATTTCAATATGGATTTATTATGAATGATTTTAGTTCTCTTTTAACTTGGTATACGTATTTAGCATTTTTGATTAGAGGGGGTAGAGTATTCCAAAGCGATATTGAGAAAAATTGCGCAGTCTGTTTACCATAGTTAGTTTGCACTTTAGGTAGATGGAAATTATTAATGAGTGCAAATCTAGTGTGACTATGAGCTATCAGGTCACAAGGTGAGAAGCAGATTAATGGTAGTTCCTTAGACATATATTTCTGGAATAAAATCCCTAGATTATATTTGGCGAGTTCTGAAATGGCTAGGATGTTGTTTTCATTTAGTATTAATTTTTCATTTGCAAAGCGTGAACTGCTCCTAAGTAATTATTATGGATTTGTTCTGGATTACCTGGAGAGATGCCAAGTGTGTGTTATAAGTGTTACCCCAGCATAATATGCCGTAGTTAATATGAGAGTGAATGAATGAGTGGTATAGCGAGATTAATGTATTATGTGTAAAATAGGGACGAGCTTTAGTTAGAACGCGAATACCATATGCTATTTTCTTTTTGATGTGAGAAATGTGATCTTTATATTTCAAAATGTAGTCAAGAAAAATCCCAAGAAAAGATGAGCATGGACTGAGAGAGATAGAATGTGAGCCAAAAGTTAAAGAAAGGGAGGATGCGGAATGTTGTTGATGTGAGGAAAATACAACAAATTTAGTCTTCGTGGCATTACTAGATAATAGGTTAGTCATATCATGAGAAGCCAACAAACACTAACACCAAGGACAACATAGCGGAAATTAGTTTCGCTTAATAAATGGAATGAAGAAACGAAAAAATAATGGAAATTAATGTGGATGAAAAAACAACTTGCCGCAGGTGGGAACCGAACCCACAACCTTCGCATTTCGCGTGGGATACTCTACCAATTGAGCTACCGCGGTTCTGTTTCCCCATCCACTTTCTTTGGTATTTATGTGCACTAGTAAACCCTGGGAGTGTTAGCCAGCGCCACCACTCACAGACGTTGGCGGCGGACGTGGAACGTGCGTGTTGCCGCC
The DNA here is from genome assembly GCF_050947875.1 of Dermacentor variabilis. Taxonomy (NCBI): domain Eukaryota; kingdom Metazoa; phylum Arthropoda; class Arachnida; order Ixodida; family Ixodidae; genus Dermacentor; species Dermacentor variabilis. The sequence continues at coordinate 260,275,169 of NC_134569.1, forward strand.
GGCGTCACGAGGACGTGATCTTTTTGGGTGAAGGCAACTGGTCAATAAGCGCACATATGCTACTTGAAGGCATCAATGTTGCCGGATTCGAGACCCTCGTTATATAATAAACGAGAGGAAAGGGGAAAAAGAAAGAACGGTAAAACAACTTACCGCAGGTGAGAACAGAACCCACAACCTTCGCATTTCGCGAAGGTGGCGCTGGCTAACACTTCCAGGGTTTACTAGTACACATAAATACACAAGAAAGTGGATGGGGAAACAGCACCGCGGTAGCTCAATTGGTAGAACATTGCACGCGAAATGCGAAGGTTATGGGTTCGGTTTCCACCTGCGGCAAGTTGTTTTTTCATCCACTTTAATTTCCATTAATTTATCGTTTCTTCATTCCATTTATTAAGCACAACTAATTCCCCCTATGTTGTCCTTGGTGTCACTGTTTGTTGGCTTCTCTTGATATGACTAATAAAAATCGGGCCCCTCGGTTAAACCCCTTTCTACTCGTTTATTCGATAATAGGTTAGCATTACACCAACTTAAAACATTTTCTAGATCAGCATTTAGCTTGTTAAGAAGTGACATGTTTTTATCAGAGGCATCATCAGCGTACACAATGCGTACAACGTACATCATCAGAGGCATCATCAGCGTACAGAATGCACTTAGCAGAAGACAAACAGTTAAGTAGGCCATTGATATAAATCAAAAACAGTAGTGGTCCTAAGATGGATCCTTGAGGGACGCCAATGTTAGTGGTTTGTTCTCTGGTATAGACATTAGACACAGACACTATCTGAACTCTGTTTGATAAGTAACTTTTTAATATTGAGAGCGCAGGACCACGAACACCGATAGCCTCAAGCTTAGCAAATAGGATGATATGGTTTAAGCAGTCGAATGCCTTTGTTAAGCCAATTAAAACCGAACCTGCAAATAGACCATTTTGAATTATTTTTATAATTGGTCAGGTAGATGTATGATTGCCAAATCTGTGGAGTATCCATTACGAAAGCCAAATTGGCATGACAAGAGAATAATAAATCTAGTGAGATATCTGGCTAGACGCAATGCGATTAATTTCTCCAGAACATTGCCGAAAAAAGGTATAATACAGATAGGGTGGTAGTTACGTATTAATGTGCTGTCACCTTTTTTTAGAACTGGAAGGACTTTACCGCGCCTAAGCTCGTTAGGAAACACACCAATCTTGAATATCGAATTAGTAATATAAGCCAAGATATGAGAAATTATGTGGGCAATCATTTTAATAGTACCAGGTGGAACTTCATCTATTCCAGCACTGGTGGGTGCTGGAATAGCACCCACCACTGCTATTGCTGACTCTTCCATTAAAATAATAATATACGCCGATGATTGCGTGCTTTTACCAGTGTATCTAACCGAAGTGATCAACACTAACTAAATGATGTGTTTTGACTGTTCTGATACTGGAGAGGGAAAAAGCAGACGGCTATTAATTTCAAGAAATCTATATCAATGATTTTCACAAATAAGAAACTTTCAAGTTTTACATATGTTTATAAATAATATGCAGGCCAGTGCTAATGAATATAAACATTTAGGCGTAACCGCCACGGCAAATTTGATATGGCATATGCACATAGACATAGTTCCCGCGACCCGCCGTGGTTGCTCAGTGGCTATGATGTTAGGCTGCTGAGCACGAGGTCGCGGCATCGAATCCCGGCCACGGCGGCCGCATTGCGATGGGGGCGAAATGCGAAAACATCCATGTACTTAGATTTAAGTGCACGTTAAAGAACCCCAGGTGGTCGAAATTTCCGGAGTCCTCCACTACGGCGTGCCTTATAATCAGAAAGTGGTTTGGCACGGTTAACCCAATAGTTTAATTTTAATAGTTTCCGCGAAAGCACAGTGAAAGATAGGCTACTTTATTTTATTTTTAATTATTTACAAATACTGCTGTCTCAGTTTCTGAGACATAGCAGGAGTGAGTGCAGAATAATAATAAAGAAATACAATTACAAATAAGTTCAACAAAATTTCTCAGAATACAAGAAAACAATAACAGATTAGATAACTACGCAATCCTTTTTCAATGTGCTCAGTACCGAGTCTGCGCAGAGACCCATCAAATTTATTTCATAAATCCACCGTCCGCGGAAAGAAATAAAACTTAAAGAATCAAGGTTCGACCTGAAGGGCACAATGTTCAGGGGATCAGATCGTCGAGTACAGCGTGCAGAAGCTGAAACAAAAGAAATCGGCGCCAGAACACTCAAGCCGGTGTGAACTGTCTTATGAAGAAGGATAACGCGGTTAGAAGTACGCGGATGTTCGAGAGATTGCAACGTTAAAACTTGCGCATGCGAAGTAGGCGAAAATTGCCGCTCATAGCGACAAAAAAAAAGAACCTGATTGCTTTTTTTCGACAGATTCTAACATAGCTATGTCGTGGTTGAAGTGAGGTGACCAAACAACCGATGCATATTCTAGTATGGGCCTGAGCAAAGTTTTGCACGCAGTCAATTTGCATTCTCTTGTTGAGTTGCTTAACGTGCGTTGGAGATACCAAAGTTTTCGACGAGCCTTACTGCAGATTATTTCAACATGCTTGCGTCATGTTAAATTTGAACTTAGAGTTATACCGAGGTACTTAAACTGCGTAGCATGTATTAGACTGACCCCGTCGTCAGTATACGTAAAAGAAACGGGATGTTTCTTGTTTGAAAATGTCATAGCTACAGTCTTTTTTAAGTTAATAGACATTTACCAGGATTCACTCCAGTTACAAAAGAATGAAAAAACGTTATTTAGCGCGACCTAAGCATGACCATCAGAGATGGTGTTGTAGATAACGCAGTCGTCTGCATACATTCAAAGTTTAACTTGAGTATCGCCAATGATTTCTGCTACGTCATTTATGAAAATAATGAACAAAAGCGGCCCCAGCACCGAGCCTTGCGGCACCCCAGATGTAATCTGTACCTTTGACGACTTCGCGCGGCTATACGTAACAAATTGAGAGCGCGGCCGTAAGCAATCAGCTTTCCAATCAACCAGCTTGCTATCACCAAAAAATGTACGAAGTCTAACTAAAAGCTTAGCATGGCATCGAACGCCTTAGAATAGTCAATAAATATGGCATCAAGCTGTCCTCGGCTGTTAAGGGAAGAAGAAACGTCGTGCGTAAATTGAAGCAACTGCGTAACAGTGGAATAGCCAGCACGAAAACCGTGCTGCGATCGGGAAAGAATATTGATTGCATTTAGATATTACACAATGTGCTTCTGAATAATGTGCTCCAAGAGTTTAGAGCTGATGGAAAGTAATGATATTGGCTTATAATTTCGTATTTTTTGTTTGTTTCCGGACTTGAATACGGGCATGACGTTAGCCAATTTCCACAGCCGGGGGACTGTTGTAGAGCCTATCAATTTTTTTAAATATTACAGTCAGATAGTTTGCGCACCATTCCGAGTACCTCTTTAGGAACATGTTTGGAATGCCGTCTTTTCATTTTTATTTTTTTCATTACATCAAATTTTAATATGAGGTTATGTACTCCGGAGGAGGTTACATCAAGATTTGGAAGAGAGGGCAGTTGCAGCACGCGTAAAATGGGAGATTGGTGCCATTATCGGTAGAAAAACTGATTTGAAGAAGTTGTTGAAGGCATTGGCTATAGTTTCAGATTGGGAGCAGGATTGGTCATTAAGAATAAAGGAAGAAGGTGCAGAAGATCCAGGACTAAATCTCCAAAACCTAGATGGACTTTTTTTCACAAATGTAGCCAATGTATTACTAAAGTAAAAGCTCTTAGCCTCTTGCATTTTCGCTCTTAATTTAGACTTCAACGTGTTGAATAAAGAAGCATTGTCCTTACACTCGGAATGGGTTTGCTTACGCAGCTGCTTAATGCGACGAGTGAGCTGAATTATTTCTCTGTTATACCAAGGGTGTCTTTGGTTCCGTTTAATACATCTTTGGGGCACGTACTTTGACAAGCATTCATGGACAATGTCACAAAATTTAAGGAGCAGCCCTTAAGATTGCACCTAAGAAATGCAAACTCAGCGGCTACAAAAGCTTCATAAGACCTATACTTGAATACGCGTCCTCTGTTACGTCCCCTCATCTAGTCTGTGACGTACAGCAACTGGAATCAGTGCAAAAGAAAGCTGTTGATGTATTTCTATGACCGCCTTTTCTCGCCTTACTCTTATGCAGGCTAGCTATCACCAGCAATCAGAGGTAAGCGCGAGCGCATTATTCTCCTGCGCAAAATAGTTAATCAACAACCTCACATTATATCCCCCGCTGTTTTCACAAGCTGTACAGGACCTCGTGCCAGGCGGACCCGTCCCTTGAACCTTTTTCCCCTAAAACCATCCTTGGATTCTATGGTGTTGGGCTGCTGAGCACGAGGTCGCGGGATCGAATCCCGGCCACGGCGGCCCCATTTCGATGGGGGCGAAATGCGAAAACACCCGTGTGCTTAGATTTAGGTGCACGTTAAAGAACCCCAGGTGGTCAAAATTTCCGGAGTCCTCCACTACGGCGTGCCTCATAATCAGAAAGTGGTTTTGGCACGTAAAACCCCAAATATTATTATTATTATTATTATTATTATTATTATCCTTGGATTGTTTTAGGGTTTCCTTCTTTCCCCACACCATTTAACTTTGGAGTCACCTTGAAGCGTCCTTGCGTGAATTGCCTCTTGATCAATTTGTTACTAAACTACCCAAGTATGTTTGTTTATCTTTATTTAATTTCATCAGATATGTACCGACTCTTGCTATGCTTTGCTTGTGCAAGGTAATTCATACTAAATAAATTCATACTTATGGTTGAATACCTTTTAAAACTGTATGCCTCAATACATTTACTCCATTGCCATGAAGTAAAAGTTCATATAACCAGGACTTACCTAAATGGCGGAGTAAAAAAAATGGAATGAATTTATATCACACCATTTTCAAAAGCCAGTTTATTTGTGCGAAAACCTCGTACATGCTTTTGATTGTGTTTTAACCACGTAGTGCATAAATTTTTCTAAAAAAACTAAACAAGCCTTTCTTTAGACCAAATATGCGTAAGGCTACCTCATTTTGCTAAAGAAATGCCTAGGTAAAAATTTATGACCAGCAATTGTCGCATATGACCGTGCAGTCGTGGTAATATTTATTTACCGTGCAAAAATACATTTGATTCATGGCAAATAAGCAACAGCGCTTTGAAAACGAAGGCGAAGGAAAATGTGCACACCAACATAAGTTCTGACTTTCAACAGAAAAAGTTATTGAATGAATGAGTTAATATAAACTAAACTGCGCATGTGCTTGCAAGGCAGTGAACAACTCATGACAAGCCTTAGGGGCGAGAGCAGGTGATACTAAAGAATAATTAACAATAATCTAAAACAGTGCTGCTCGACTATTAACAATTTGTGTTCCGGTGCTGCACAATCTGGCTGATTAACACAATCTGTTAGTCAGCCTTCAAGAGACTACTAAGAAAAATAAATTTCCTTTTTAACCTCACAAATCGTTGATAGCCGAGCAGCACACTCGGCATAAAATTGCAGAGAAATCGCAAAAAATATCAGAAGTGTTCAAATGACTTGGTACATTGCTTTGCTTTAAGTGATGGACTGTATTTCTCACAGCTCCAGTCAGCATGCAAGTTCGTCGAAAATTTGATGTAATCCTTGATTGGCTGATTCATGCTTTCAATGCCTTTTATTCGTTTATACATGTTTACAGACCCTTTATACACCTTGGCTTTTGCTTACTATTGCTTTGCATTGTCTGAATTGGGCGCAAGCCCAAGGAAAACTTTCTTTTTTTTTCGTTTGGAGTTGTTTGTTGCTTCTCTTATTAGCTTCCGGAACGAGGCAGGTCCGAAGCTATCTTCACTGTTAACACTGCTGGCATTTTCATTTTCTCATGAAAAGCATAAATGATGAAAATGAATAAATTTTCACTCGAAACTTGTTCTTTCGCGAGAAAACATCTCTACTGTGCTCCACAAGACAACCTGTAACTACATTGTAACGGGCAGCACAAACAACGAAGACTAAGAATTACATAGAATGAGTGCTGAACTTCAACTGCGCTTTATTCACAGAAAACAAATGTTTGAATACAAACAAGGTTATCTAAGCCCAGCTATCGTACGACATGACAACGGAAAAAGGAAGAACAAACAGCAAAGACAACAAAGATCTAAAAGCATAAAAAAAACTTATATGTAGACATCAGGTAGGAATCGTGACACACTGGTCCAAAATCACATGTAAAAAAATTGAACACGCACCTAGCCCTTCCTAAATAAGTTATTTCAATTCGTAAAAGTGATATCAACGCTTGGCTGATGCACGCTGATCCTCTTTTCTTTATATGGTATGCCTCAAGCAGCTGGCACGCCTTCCGATTTTTGTGCTTCAAAAGCACTTCACCCTCACTCAATATCGGTGTGCAACTGCTACTTTTTCAGTGAAAAGCCTAGTGGGAATGCACTGCATCTATACATCTCCAAGTTCAGCCTAAATAAACTCGACCGCAGGAAATTGGTAGACAATATACCGCCCCGATTTTACAAGGCACAGAATGCATCTAGCGCTTGGCTTTGCTAGTGAGCACTGGGGCGCCCATGGGCTCTTACTGCTGCGCATATTGTCCCAAGTTTGCAGCGTGACAAAACCACTGCTTCCGTATTATAATCGCTGGAAACATTTTTCAGTCTATGTTAGACTCATTACTGCTGCCCGTTACCATGAATCAACACAACTGTCCCAGTTTGCCGTTCTTTCGAGTATTGTTTCTAGCACAAAGGGCACTTTTCATGTGTTCATGGTGCCCATTGCCCTGAATCAACACGAATTCGCCCAATTTTCCGAAACTGCATCCCGTGTCATATATGATACAGGAATTATTGCTTGCCTCACAGAAGCAACCACATTAATTTCTCGACTGAAACATCACAGTAGGCTTAGAAGAGCAAATAAATTTGCTCATATATTTTTTGTGTGCCGATTTCGAGTGTGCATGCAAGTTGTGCAAATAACCTGTGTATTTACAGTAATGCAGTAATTTGGGCTTGTTGGTAACACATCGTGAGGCTTATATCGCGTGAGAAGACAAGGACGAAAGGAACACGTGACACACACAGGCACTAAATTGTAACCGTCTTTATTTCGAGTATAGGACCCATACATGTATACAACTTTCTCGCCTACAACGTCATGCATGCGTTGTTTCCAAAAAAATACCTTACACGCCATTGCGCAGGTAAGCTAACTTTTTGTAGGAAAGAGCAATTGACTGCAAACTGCACTTGTATGATAATGTATGCAAAAAGGTTGTATATATGTGTGGGTCCTTTGCTCGAAATAAAGATTGTGGCAAGTTAGCGCCTGTGTGTGTCACGTCTTCCTTTCGTCCTGATTTTACGCGCTATAACCCTCACTATGTATTAACAGACTTTTGGCACATTGTGTGATGATATGCCACAACACATTACATTTTGAAGCAGAAATACCTTAACTCCAGTACAGAAGTCTCTATGTACTTCTTTATTGCTAAAGAGAACATAGATTCATAACTGTCTGCTTTGCTTTAGCGAGCAAAATAAGTTAAAGTTAATGTGCAACATTCTTTCCTGTCATACACAGCATCTTAACAGCAGCTGCCAATTACTTTGTTATGGGGAAAAGTTTTGTTATATCTGTATACCAGAAACATTCAAGGATATTTTGAGCAGTTCATTTCTACCATGAAATCATTATAATCAACTTTAGCAGGCTTCAAGCGTTTATAAAAGCATCACAAGAAATACTTTCATGCAATTCAAATCTCCCGATTAAATTTTGTTTGCACATCCTATAGCCTGCACTTTTTATGCTTTCTGTTGAAGTGTGGTTTCATCTGGAATGCGACTATTCCTTTCAGGTGGGGCTTCGGGGAAGTGCAACTCCTACTGCAGGAAAACCACATTTAATCCTCTTCCGTGCAACTGAATTACAAAAGATTAGGATGAGATTCTCACAGAGCTTTTTCGCAGCACACTAAAGGCTTTTCTTTGGGGGTGTGCAAATAGTCAAATTTTCAAATCTAATACGAATAGTTGGAAAAGAAGGAGCTTTAAATGTCGAATCAAATATCAAATATTCAAAATTTTTGAGCAAAATGACATATAAAAAACTATATGTAGTCACTTTGACAACGAAAGGCTTATTTACATTATTTGAGGACCTGCCATGATGGCGAAGTCGCTTTGGTGTTGCGCTGCTAAGCCAGTTGCGGGATTGAATCTCGGCTGCGGTGGCCGCAATTCAATGGGGGTGAAATGAAAGCACACCCGCTTTTTTGTTGTCGGCTCTCTTCTTCGTCGGGCGAAAAACGTGTGCACAATAGCGGAAGACCGCATGGCGGACAATGCATTGTGCGGAGGGAATTAATGGCTTGTCGATACCCTGAGTACTTCGTTGACTCAGTGGAGCGCCAGCAGGCTCCCACAGTACCCACCCAGCCTGGACCCCATAAAATACGGGCTTCGATTCCCTACGTCCCTGGCATAAGCGAGTCTCTTGCACGCGTCCTGCGGTCATATGACGTGCAGGCTGCGCACGTGCCCTCCCGGAAACTTAGACACGAGCTCGTGTATCTGAAAGACCTTTTGGAAAAGGACAAGTTCCCAGGCATGGCGTACGTCATTCCGTGTGCGGACTGTCGGTATGTCTACGTTGGTGAAACCGGCAACTTCAAAACAAGACTTAAGCAGCACATGGATGACGTACAGAAACGACATGTTGCATCGAATACCTTGGTCAAACACTACGCGACCACATCACATAAGAGAAACGGAGAAATCTCGCGTGATTGCCAAGGAACAAAATCATTCTTCGCGTCGTTATCTTGAGTCCCTAATCATCCAAGCTATGGTGCACACTCTTAATCGCAACGAAGGTCATCTGCCGCCCGTGTATGCGAGGTGCCAGAGCCATGTTTTGAGGCACACATAAAAAGGGGCGCCAGCTCTGCCACTTCTTTCAGTGTGAACAAGGCTCCCGTGGGGGAGCCGAAATGCAAATAAGTATTTTAGACAATTTTGCTCGGCATCGAGACCTCTTCCTTTTAAGTATGCATCATCCCGACCAGACGGGCTTCCGTCACACTCTCAACTTCGAGCACACTGGTGTACTGGGCATTGCGTGCACCTTAAAAAAACCCAGGTGGTCAAAATTCTCCACTATGGCATTCCTCATAATCATATCGTGGTTTAGGCACGTAAAATTCCAGAATTTAATTTTCTTTTATATTATTTGACACATTTCGTACTGTTATAAAGTGGATTTTAGCAGATTTGAAAAGCTTGTAAATGAAAATGAGAACAAAGGAAATGTGGCTATATGTGGCACACTATGACAAGGACATTAACCCAGCAAAGAAAAAGCACGTCAGCAGATACAAGCAGAACTTTAGTGCTCAATAAAGGAGCGAAGCACACCACTATACAGTACAGAAGATCATTTTGAACAGACTTGTACACGTTACAGAAAACAGTTACTTATTTGCATGGGTAATTGATTACAGTTACCCATTACACGTTTCACGAAAGTAATTGAGCAATTACTAAAAAAGTAATTTATTACTTTAACGTTACTTTCCTCCCTGCCTTTATTTGAACATTTCTATTTATTCCCCACTTTCATTTCACTTTATTTAAATACAGTAGATAGAACTAGTTGGTCTGGCTCTTCCAGTACGTCCTCTGCAGCCTTTCATACATTCTATATTTACACTAAGAATTGATCTTAAAAATTGTTTTGAGTAATCTTCCTTCGTTTTCTCATAAATATATTTGCAGAAACAATGAAAATTCACTCAGTGTGCACACTGGAAAGATGGGCTGTGTTATAACATAGAAGAACCTTGCTCACACGACTGTGGTCACTCAAAATGCCTCGATGCTCGGACCAGTGCCTTCTATGAAGGGTTTCATTGTTGCTAGGGCAAGGAGAGCAGATGTTGTGGCAAATAGAGTGATCTTGGGTGACAACAGGCATCTAAATTGGCCATGACGCTAAAATATTGCGTATGCAATGCACTTTTTTGCTTAAATATATCACTATCAAAGACGTGTTTGTCTAGGCACTATATTTTTGCATCCCTTGCTCTGCTGCCGCACTGTCTCATATGTTGCAGAGGTGTACCTCCGCTGCAGATGTGGACAATTCGACGACTTCCATGCATTCGAAGTCAGCAGGACTGGTAGCTATATAGGTTGATGAAGAGGATGCTTGTGGAGCAGGGTCCTCGGCACTCTCCATCGTGACATAACACAGTCTCTCAAATGATAAAGTGGAATGAGGCTGTTCACTATTCACAGCATATTATATGACTGAAGTGCTCACTTCCTTTGGTAAAAAATAAATGGACCTGCTGGAGTAAATGCTGTGGCATTTCGTGCTGTAGTTGAAATCCAATTCCACACTTTGAATTTCCATCTATGCAGCATCTGATAGGAGCTGATTCCCATAGCCAGATCACAGCAAGGTGATGGGGAGGGACAATGCCAATGAATTAGCCATAGAATCACAATCTCAACTTGATTAGTACTTCATGAAAGCTCTACATTCACAAGAGAAAATACAGATCAGAGTTAATTTTTTTTTAATTTTGCATCTAAACCTCACCGTCCCTACGGACTTAAACGTACCTTGCCGTATTTGAGCCTTTGTGACTCAGTGAAAAATTTTAGAACTTGTTAAGTGCATTCTTGGGCTCTTATTGGGTACAATGCAATCAATACTCACCACTAAAAAAAATTAATGAGTCATGCCAGCACAGGCCGTCATAATCCTTGACGTCACAGGAGAACACCACAGCCGCCTGATGTGAATGCACGCGCCTTCAGCATGCTCTGAAGCACGTACTGAATTGAAGGGGTGAACTGCACCCGTCACCACTGCACAGCCTTACCGAAGCACTGCGCGCTTGGGGCGCCAGCCACCACGATTCAACATTTGAGACCAACTCGAGGCATCCCTGAACTGCCATGCCTCATCGCTATAAAACGTGCAGACTCCCACGACCCCAACCAGTCATATCCAATTGTTCAGGTGCATGCAGTGACTACCTGTGCAGTGATTTGATTAGATAGTTATTGGGCTGGCCTAACAGCTTGAAGAACCGACCATAAAAATCTCAACCCTATCGACGCCTTCATAACAGCCGATATGGCAACCCGATACCAAACTTCTCTCGATGGATGGGCCTGCTGGGTGTCGCGAAAGCCTGTGAGGGGCCACAAACAGTACAATTAATCATCCACCCCTTTACTAGCCTCATTCTGTCTAATGTCGCCCTGCGCACACTTCATTGAGCAGTAAGCAATGTGGTCCGACTCCCCATTACGTGAGCGAAAGCACTTCCCGGGGATATTGACAACCTAAAGAACCTGGCACAACTCACCTATATAACATTTCAAGTATCCCAAAAAAGTTTGCTCTGCAGCAAGTATTCACCTGAATGACAACCAGAGTATCATGCAAATGTATGAAGCGCTGCCGCACAGCGCGTGTCAGCGGGTTATTCATAAAATAGAATCTGACACCACGACAGATGAACTCACGCAAAAGCTCGCGGTGCCCGAGTTCAAGATCCTCAGTGCCCGCATGAAGGGCCGAACAGCTATCGCAATCCTTAACTTCGAAGGATCACCTTTGGCGGTGGAGCATATCAGTGCTACCCACACCGCCATTGCACGCAATTCTCCACTACGTGCTTCGGCATAGGCCATTTTGCCGACGTCTGCCCAGACTCCAACAGACCCCGCTGCAGAAAGTGCGCACATATCATCGAGGATCCAGCGCAAGAGCTTGAGTACATGCCATGCTGTCATAACTGCAATAGGGAACACCCAGCTAACGGCAAAGATTGGAAACTTCATTGCACCGCGGACTTCTTCAGGTGTACGGCAGGCACACACCTGAAGATACTGCAGCTAGGGAAGCAGGAGCGCACCACCCAGGATGAAACCAAGAAGGTCACCATCGAGACGCCTTCCACCAGCCGGAGCAGAAGCAAGACCCGAATCAAGTCCCGAAGAGGGGCCTCGAATGAAAACGCAGCACGTCAGCTAACTGCAGATGATGCTCACAATCTAAAAAGAATCAACAACCGATGGTCAGTCAGCCACTCTGCAGTCCTTCCAATTCCCAACCAACATGAAAAAAAGTACTGGAAATAGCTAAAACTTAAAGGGCCTCATAAATGAGATACACGCGTCAGATTTCTCAAGCTTCCCAAAATTAACTGCACTCAAGACCGACAGAAGCAGACACAGTCCTCACGCACATGCACCCACACACGTGCAACACCCCTTCGACAAATGACGGAGAGCAAATAGAAATTGATTCGTCCCCGCCCAAACACGCCCCATTGGTATCGATGCAAGCCTCTGAAAAAGCTCAAGCGGGATGCTCCAGATGATGGGCACAGCACCTCGTTTGCAGAAGCAACGCAAAACCTTTGCGAAGAGCTCGGACCCGATCGGAAATGCGAAATTAAATGTCAAGCAGAAATTTAAACAATCATAAAATTTTCTTTGAAGCACCACTCACGCTGATCTAACAGGTGTTGGAAGCCATCATGCTCCCAAATGCAGGCCCAACTGCAGGCCATTGTTGCCCGGATAATTTAAGCCGGCACAATGTCTGTCAGTGCATTGGCACCATAGCATAAAGGGTTGGAATCCCATTTATGACCCAACCCACTGGCCTCACGCTGCAACACTAGTAAAATGGCTGCTGACAATTCGTCAAACAGTTATATATATGGCAGTGGAACTGCCGGAGGTTCACAAATAAACGCGGTCTCCTCAGAGAGTAGATTGCAATGCAAAATACTGTGCCACACATTATCGTTCCGCAAGAACCTGGACACAAAGCCAAGCTACCTGGCTACGCAAAATACCAGTACACAAACACACATTCCACGCCTATCCGCAGAAATTGCTGGAGAGATAACGCACATGACATCAGTCCACAAGCATCAGACTCCTTGCCACAAACACCAAAAATAAGAAAATTCTCTTGAAATATCCTTTGCGAACCGCTACAACCATCCACCAGAAGAAATCGGCTACATAAGGGAGCCATTAAAATGTGCACATGTACCTACTTTTGGCACCTAGTTAGGAGAGGCTTAACACTTCACATACTGCTTGGGGTACAAAAATAATAGACCTCGGCGAAACCGCCTTTTAGAACACATACAAGACACAAAACTTACAGTATGTATAAAAAGCTTCATTATCCAACCGTACGTAGCAACATGGTTGAGAGGGACACCACACCCGACCTCACCCTGATCAAAGGGCCATTGTCAGCTTCATACACAATACGCATGGCACGCTCATGAGCGACCACACTCTCTTCTGCATCGTGGTCGAAACGATGTTGTTTGCCAAGACGGTTCGAAAGCAGCGGGTCGTCGAATGGGACAAGGTGTGGCACTCGAGGTCGGCGGTCAGGGGGCACAGCTCCTTAGAGAGTAGATCGATATGTTACACCAAAAGACGCAGAAACACATTTCACTCATAGAAGACGCCAAACAACCCCACATGGACAGCACCTGCTACATTTCTCAAACGGCCTTCTCAAAAGATGAAAACACCATAAGTGAAACAACGGAAAACTCGGAAGTGATATCAACCAAATAAACACAGAAATGTGTACTGTTCAGCACAATTCACGAGTGATATGTCACGTAAGGAAGACTCAACAACATATTCTGCATGAGCGATGTGTGGCACCTAATCAGGACATTAATAGATCCCACAACCCCCAAAACCTATCGGACGATGATTTGGAGTTCTTCCTCAGTCAACATAACTCTGTGTTGAACATGGGTATTTTCCTCAGAGAGTGGAAGGAAGCTATGGTTATCTTCACCCCAAAGTCAGGTAAATCAGCCGACATTGACCACCTCCGCCTCATCTCGCTGACGTCGAAAAGCAGCCAAAGTGATGGAGGCCACAATTTGAACAGGCTAATACCACAACTGGAAAGTATGCAACACCTGCCCCACACCTTTCTAGAATACAGACATCAGCTGTCTACACGAGACCTGCTCCTCCAGATACATGAAGATACTATCATTACCAAACGTCCCAGCAACTCTCATCTTAAAGCAATCTTAGCCACAGATTTCAGGAAATCCTTCAACAACGTGGCCCACGACACCATGGTTGTGGAGTTGTCTTCCACCAAATTTGGTGCCAAGATATAGAAATACCTACGGGAATACCTGATACATCACACATACACCCACAAGATGGCCAATATGACATCTAACCCCTACCCATATTCGCAAAGGGGCATCAAACAAGGAGCAGTGCTATCCCCAACAGGCTTCAACTTAGCAATGTTTCACATACACAGAGCTCTACTCCCCTTATGTTACATGCTATGCCGTCCACATAACCATATGATAAACAAAGACTCTCCGGCGCTAACACAGGACACCTTGCAGCATGTACGCGGTGCAGTTCAAGCGGCAGCTGTGAGCATTGCCTTGGAGTGCTTCCCAGACATGTCGGAGCTGCTGCTTGTACACACTGGAGACCACCATATATTACTCTATATAGCAATGAACGATGCATTCCACAAACACATCATATCAAAGTACTAGGCCTACACATGCAGCGAGATAGTGGGCATGCGGTGATTGTGCAGCACTTCCTAAAGCAGGTTGAGCTGCTCTTGAACATGAGCTGGAGCATTTGCAGTTGCCATCGAGGGCTACATGAGATAGGCATGATCTGGCTGCGTGATGCTTTACTCATGCCTCGCCTCCAATGCGATGCACCATTCATTAACCCTACAAAGGCACAGCACATCAAACTCGACGCCCTCCCTGCCAAAGCCACAAAGCTTGCCATGGGGGTGCTGACAAACACAAGTACGGAGCTGCTAGAGAAGGCAGGGAATTAGACTCAGTAGTACCACATCAGGCAGAAGAATCTACAGAAGCTAGTTTCGAATTCATTGACACCCCACCGCCCGCTACAAGCACGCTCGGCAAAAATTGCCGAGCACTGCTCACAATGTCCACCATACCAAGGCACATGCTCCAATGATACAAAGAAGGCGGAGAAGAGCGCATCACATACTACAGCAAGTACATTCAACGAGCCAACACCCACGCATTTACCTGTACATCGATATTGCCATCAACAACAGCGTAGCAGCCCCAGTGGCTACCGATCACCTCCTTATGGTCACACACGCAAACCATCAAGACCGAGCCACAGTGGGCTGAGCCTGCCGCCATCATTAGGGCAATTGAACTCCCGCCAATGACCATGAGGAAATGTACCATGTTTACAGTTTTGGCCAAAGCCTGCCAGATACATCAGAGCTCGAGCATGTGGGAATGAGCGCAGTGCTTCTCAGGCAAGAAACACTGCGCTGGGCCCCTCCCATCCGGCCCCTGCTTAGGTCCATCCTCTCACAAGGCTCCCGCAGTTCCCACATTAGAACCATACAGAGAATACAGAAGGAAAATTACAAGTCTCGGCCCACATGTCGTAAGACTACAGGGCACACTCATTCCCCATGCACAAACACCCTACGTACACAAGCAAGACAACACGTTATATGGGGACAAGGCGATGAGCAAAACCAGAACAAGGTGAGAGCAGGAGCCAACGTTTCGGCAAGTGGAGTTGTCTTCTTCAAGGCGACATATGCTTTCCTCGCCACAGTATATATAGATGGGGAATATACTCGATGAGCTATATATAGGTATAAGTATAGCTCGTCGTCTTGAAATTCCATCTCCCGCCTTCCCCTTGTTTTTATGGGGACAAGTACTAGAGCCTCCGCTTCAGTACGAGGTCTGTGGCGGTCATCTAAACAGCCCATACATACTATGGCACTGCACACCTCCATTCGCAACACTTCCCAACAGCTCCACACTTACCCTACCCCTACCGCCACTCGAGTGTTTGACTGTAGCCACCGCACGATTAGATGACCAAGCGAACTTGGCTTACTACATTGACTTTGCATACAGACAGGCGACCAGTAGGCTCCTCGACTAAGGGGCTCAGTTCTTTGCACAATGTTTTTTGCTAAATGTTCACTGCTAATACTACTACTACTACTACTACTATTGGACGTCACGGTGACCTGGTGCTTGAACATGGTCCCTGGCTAGTCTGCCGTCTACGTGCGCTATCCTGTAAAGACTGCAAATTAAGCTGTGAGCTATCTGAGCGTCCGTCGGCCCACGTCTTCCGCGCCGTGGGCACTACGGCAGCCGCGCGATCTGCTGCCGAGGGTGGTTTCGCCATGCTTGCGATTCGTACAAAGGCTCTACTACGACATGTACGTAAATGTCTAGTATTCGCCCTTTTCTTTAAATCATGCCTGTCCCTCACGGGATTTCCCGTGGAGGCAGAATTGACTGGGCTTTCATTTCCGCTCATAGAACGTTCACCATCACTGGACCAACGGATGCCGTAATACCGCCATCACACAGATAACTTTACATCACGCTTAGGCTCTCGCTCAGACTCGAAAGTGCTATTTGTGATCGAGGTATAAAGGTATAATTGCATTGACGCATAAAAGTTAGAAGGATTAATCTATCTAATGTAATCATCTAAGTTATAGTGACTGTTTCGCCATCCATGGGCGCTATTACTCTGACATATATTTCGTCTTGTAGAAATATTGGATGCCGACTAAGACGCCTTTAGATTTCCTATTGCGAAGAGGAACAGGATGTTGGCGCGCTCTCAAATAAAGACTCGAAAATTGTTGGGCAGTTTCAGTTTCGATTTTCTGCTGCGCAAAGCGCCACACGATGGTGCCACCTGGTTCCTGAAAGGAGTATCATGTCAGCTTCCTATTTGGCTTCTTTAAGACGAAGCAACTCAAGTGTCAAGCTTTCTTGCGTTTTTCTGCATGACACTGTGCTCATAAATATACGTCTGCGTTACATGTATACTTAGTACGATCTGGAAAATCAAGCATCGATATTTGCGACGCTTTGTGTATCCGTCATAACCGAAGGCAAGGAAATTGCCCCTGCGTCCTCCGCGGACTTGCCGTGGCCTGCCTATCGAGGTGCATGTTTATGGCTTTGACTTTACATGCTTTATATGCATATTGCATTTGCCTGGTTCGTTGAGAAAAAAAATATATTTCGCCTTTGGAGAAGCCCGTGCTGGCGTGCACTGGTTTCGCTGTCCCTTAGCAACACAAGTTCCGGAGGAATATCGCCGATGATCGCGCCAAGTGCTTTACTGAATAACGCGGAGCAGAGGGGAAGAGCAATCTCGCTCCGAAACATTAGTAATACCAGAAGGGAGGTATGCATAAAATATGATAGGTGCGCAGGTTACGGGCACTTATGTGGTTGTAATATTAGTGCGCGTGTACGGGGACTTGGCAACGTTCTAGCGGTTTGCACTAGTGTTGAATTCTGGCTACTACTTGCAAGATTTTGCAGGCTTGTTTGCTCCAGTCTGCCCAGATATACGTCACAGTCTTGTGGCATATATGCGTGAGCTGCCTGCTGCAGTCAAGAAAAAGTAATCTTTAAGGCTGTAATTATATTTGCTTATATTCACCTCTTGTAGGATCACTTTCTACACAGTTTCAGAAAGCTGGCACTGATATTTGTAACATTTTAGCAGAAAGATGCGTGGTACTAGCCGACACACTCTTAAGAGGGAGTCGATGTATGGTTGTGTTGCATGGCGCGGTGGCCCACACATCAGCCGCTAAAATGAAGCAACTAAAGTATCGCACACACTAGGGAAAACGTGCCCTCGGTGAAACAATCAGCTGCTCTTAACAGTGCTGTCATGTGTACAACGTATAACTGCAGTTATCCACAACACAATTGATGAATTCTTTCGTCTTTTCGTTCACCACGGCAGCCGTATAGAAAGCAAACCATGTTAACTTTTTGCATATTTCGCTTTGCGAAGTTGGAAACATTTCGCTTTAAACAGTAACTTCTCTGTTACTATATTATCCGCTTGAGGGCCACTCTTGTTCCGATGTCCTGTTCTGCTGGTGCATGTATGTACATTTTCATATTACAATCAAGCGATTCTATTAACATAAACATATTGCATTCCTAGTGTTTTAAACGAGGTAAAAGCTTTCTGGACCACTCTTTTTTGTAGTACAACTGCGACATTTGCTGTGCACATGATCACGCTAAGAACAAATGCGCATTCATAGAATATCAAGGCAAGTGTAAAAAAATATATATCTTGTCTATTGTAAAACAAAAACAGGAGCTTGAAATGCTAGTCTCATGAGAAAAAAAGATGAAGTTTCTACGAAATTACAATATGTGCCGGATTCCTTACTCTAATGTGCAGTGAATTTGTGTTTGGTCAAATTTGTTCTATTCATTCGCTCTGTTTATGTAGCCTTGTTTCTAACCAGGGTATCTAACACAACCAAAGATAAACAGGTATTTTTTATTGAACTGAACCAAAATGTGTCCCATACACCCCATGCGCAGGCTGATCCCGAAGTTAGTGCAATACTGGACCGAACCGCCGCGGAGCTGAACCAAGCGTTAAGCACTCCCCATACGCTGGCCGATCCCGAAGATTGTGCAATACAGGCCTGACCTGCGGTAGCGGTGAAGCACGCGTTAAGCACTTCCTAAACGCGGGCCGACCCCGAAGACAGTGCAATAGCGGCCCGAGACGCGGTGGGGGTGAAGGAGGCGTTAAGCACTCCCCATACGCTGGCAGATCTTGAAGGTTGTGCAATACCTGCGCGACCCGCGGCGGAGGTGAAGTAGGCGTTAAGCACTCCCCATACGCGGGCCGATCGCGAAGAGAGTGTAATACCAGCCCGAGCCGCGGCAGCGGTTAAGCAGGCGTTAAGCACTCCCCAAACACGGGCCGATCCCACTGATGGTACAATACCGGCGTAACCCGCGGCGGAGGTACAGCACGCGATAAGCATTCTTCAAAGGCGGGCCCATTCCAAAGATTGTGCAATACCGGCCCGACCCACCGCGGAGGTCAAGCAGGCGTTAAGCACTCCCAATACGCATCGTGCACCGCCTATAGAGGCGCCACTGATGGCCTCCTAGCGGGCGCTTCCAACAGTACGTGGGGGAGCAGTAGCAGACGACAACCTTTTGCAGCAAGGATGAGTGAAGTTCGCAGCTGCGATTTCTTCTTTGTTCGGTTGCCAGACTGCTTCTTTGCGGTGACAGCTGTAGGGAAGACGCTGACCTCTGTGGGACCGGGTATGAACACGATATTACCGGTGTTGGGGACAACATGCGTGCCAGGTGCGACCCGCAGGCAAACGCCATGAACCGCATTCACATGAAGTGAATGTCATGTTAACGAGCCGATAAATTGTATTGAGTAATGCAATGTCTCGATCGTAGTTCTTTAATTCTGCATTCTGTAATTCTGTAATTCAGTAATTCTGCTTCTGTACCTCAATAGTAAGCACCCGTCGTTAGTGCAGATTATATAAAACAAATCCGCGCGGTGCGATGTCTGCATATGCCGTGGTGATTTTTCTGTCGATGAATACATGTGACATCGCCGAATAAGTGCAGTCAGTCGCCTCAAGAAGAGTAATTGCGAATTTATTATTGGAAACGCGTAAACTAGTCAACGAAGTTACCATACGCATGGGTTATTAAAAGCGCGTGTTAGCGCTATACGTCCACGATACAATTCTGCTGCATACGCCGATGAAGTGCCGTTGCCGCTGCTGCTTTTGCAATTTTAAATTCTACACGGGAGCTGCTTGGAAACGTACAAAGATAAAGTCTGACTAATTTTTCAGTAGTTTCATTTTTTTTTGTTACGAGATAGAGGTGCCACATGATATCTTTAAAGGCAGAACACCGCCAGTCAAAGTAGATGAGCGCTGGCGGCAAGTGCGGGTTTAGTCCCGTGCGACGTAAGCATAATAAGAAAGAATTCAGTTGAATAAAAATTCGCATGCAAGATGGGACTACGTTATGAAACAAAGAAATCACGCGGCCTGTTAAGTCTGCTCGGACGTCATGGAGGTGTGATGACTTCCCAAACGTGACGCGAACTTTTCAGCGAAAAATGGAACAAAAATACCATATGCAGCACCTATTAGTAATTCACGCCCTCAACAACCTATTTTCTAAACACATTTCCCCAAAAATCCATAATATCTAAGATGCCCTAGGGGGAAAAGAATAAAGCTCTTAAAGGCGCACTTGCTAGGTATCATTCCGATAAGACTTCGTAGTTTATACCCTTTACAAACGTGGCAGGGTGAAAACCTCGTCGCTCAAAAGAATCAACAAGAGTTATGCATGAAGAAACTAGCAACAGTTAAACATGTGCGAAGCCACGTATAAAGTAGATGTACAAACATGAAGTGCGTGACAGCTGGTGCGAGGATTTACCGGGCCACATAAAACCAACAATTTCAGTTCTTGCAAACTTGAGGAGCTTTAACATACAACACAATTCGCTCGTGCAGTAGTGCTGCCTAACTAGCGCAAAGCGGTAATGAAGCGGAAAACAATATAAGCGGCAAACGGCATTCTGAACTTTAACGTAATGCCTTTAAACATCATGCTGCACTGCAGACGAGCTTCGTCGTTTACTCGTCTAACTATGATCGAATGGAAAAAAGCGCCGGCGCGAAAAAGAAAAGCATGAGAACAAGAAATTTCCCGCAGAAGCGACGATCCATTGCTAACGTTGCACACGCTGATGAGGCTCTGCGGGGAATGATTAGAACCGTATCGCCGGCACGTTATCGCCGGTATTTGAGCCTCCCATCCTGCAACAATTCTTATACATTCCTTGAAGCTTTGGCCACCCCACACATACGAAGGGTGTTGCCTATTTTGCTCTCAAAAGGCGAATAAGACCGTGAAGCACTATCATCGACACAACAAACTACGGCGCGCGGCTGGCTCATCTCCCATGTGTTCTGCCAAGGCCGCCACCAGTGGCACGTCCATCGGCAAGCTCTACGCCTAGGCTGGCCGATCCCGTAGATAATGCAATACCGGCCCGACCCGCGGCAGAGGTGAAGAAGGCGATAAGCACTCCCCATACGCGGCCGATCCAGGAGCTAGTGCAATACCGGCCCGACCTGCGGCGGAAGTTAAGCAGGCGTTATGCACACTCCACACGCGGGCCGATTCCGAAGGTAGTGCAATACGAGCCCGACCCGCGGTGGAGGTGAAGCAGGCGTTAAGCACTCCCCAGCCCTCATCGCGCCTCTATGGCCCGCCACCACAACTCCATGATTATATCTGGCATACAGAGCTTTCCCTCTCTCCCCCAGCCCTAGGCCATTCGGATTCTCCTTCATTGGAATCAGACTGAATTGGAACTCCTGTGTGCTGTGCACCCGCCGAATGCGTGCGTGTGTGCCGTGCTGTGTTATTGAGCAAGTGCGTGTGCGTGCGTGTGTGTGCACGTGGAGGGGAAATAGGTGTCTTCTGCATCCTACACATTTCTGCTCTAGATGGCTGGTTATCAGACGCTCTAACATACAGGCATCAGTCTGTTGTTTAGCCTAGAATGCCAAGTTACTACTAAGATTATTATTACTATTATAATCATCACTTCGACCACATTGATTGTGTTGAAGCCAGCGTGACACGTAATTCAAAATATTTCTGGAGCTTAGTGCGCTCTCACTCTTCTAAAAAAGTGCCGAAGAAGTACGTCTTCTTCATGAAAATAGTGGTGTTGTCTCGAACACTGCTGATGCCTTTGCAGAACATTTCTGTTTGCTATATGATGTGAAATATGCTTCACGTAACCTTCCTTCTCAGTCTGGCTCAATGTGTACGCTATCAGTCAATGAAAACCTTGCTTTCAAGTGCATGAAGTGCCTTAAACCTTCCCTTTCTTGTATTGTTGTTGGTATTTCTTCCGCAGAGCTTAACCCTCTGAGACGCTGTCCACACAATTGTGCACGGCAGGAGAGTGCATCAATAGAAAAAGCACTGATGAAAGCAATGGTATCTAAAATGTGTTTCATGCAACTTGAAACACTTATTATTGGAACTGTGCCGTAGTTTTGAATAACGTGCAGAATGTTTTAGCAAAATGAGCGGGAAGATAGACGGTTGGGTGTTTTTACTCTATGTCAGCATGTTGTTTGTAGTGGGTTCACTTTCATTGTTTTTTGCAATGTCACGCACCAGGCATAATTTCCAAGTGGCTGGATACGTGCTTTTCAAGCTTTTCAAAACACCAAATAGTACATGTTCTCATATTTTGTATTCCTGTTGTGAGTTTTCGCATGGAGTCGAAATTTCGTAAACATGACAAAACTAGCTAAATAATTGCAAATTCTTAATATTTTTTGCTGCTGTACACTTTCCATGATTCTGAAGATGCAAGAGATGTGGTGAAAGCAACTTTTCAATCAACTGGATAAAGTAGCGTCTAAAAGAGTTAAGGCGTAGGGAAGCATACTTGTTCCCTGTTCTCACAAGCATCTTCAATAGTTCACTAAATTTAGTCTAGTGCCTTTTCTAGCCCTCAGAAGGTAGCATGGACATTGCCCATGCACAAATCAGGTGCTAGATGTGTAGTTACTAACAGCCGACCTATATCTATCCTCTGCAGCGCGTCAGAAGTGTTTGAAGCTATATTGGATTCTTTGCTTTCTGTTAGTGCTAAGAGCAATTTAATATATGAACAGCATGACTGTGTGCCGACCACTTAAGACTATTTGAGACTGTCAACAGTGTTCACAACTGCATCGACTTCTAAAAAGACTTTTTTCACTCTCAAACTGGTGCAGAAACAATAAGTACTCTTAAATGTTTCCAATACTATGGCATTAGGTTATATGTAGAAAACGCACCATGTGAAATTTTTATACACCCTACGTGATGCTCCACTCCTTAGGGTCGACGAAATGAAAGATCTTGGTGTGTACTTTGACAAAATGCTAAGCTTCACTTCACGTAGATAATTACACGACATGCCCTTCACGCTCTTGGAATCGCATGCCGTATATTGCATGATTTTCACTCACCTGTTGTGTTTCTGAAATTCTGCTGTATGCAAGTACTAGAGTATGCCTCCGTAGGTGGGGGAGGGGGGGGGTGCAACGTGCAAATCTAATTGAACGCTTCCATATTGGCTTTTGTGTGTGTATATATATATCAATTCTAAATATTGTAAGGCAGTTGGTCGTGTGCGTATCATGGACACGCATGCTTATATCGCCTTCCGTTTCCCTACCACGGTTGCGCTTTAAAACCAACAGCGCGCGCATGCGATCCCATAGATGAGATGAATACGTATATATAGAAAAGTATCAGTCATAGCTCTCGTAGTATAGCCTTCTGAGCCGTTTCCCTTTTCTTTTTCTTCTCTTTTTTTTCTTTGAAAGAAGTCCTATTAGGGTTATTATAATTACACGAAGGTATTTCGCCCTCGCCAGCAGCAGTACTTGAGATAGCTATTCCGGCGGCTAGCTTCCCACGCTATGCGTGCCGCCCCCGCACCTGTTTAAGCTTTTTCCTAGACGCTAGAGCTATACAATATCCGCGCAACCTTGAGCGATCGGAAAGCGCGTTTTCCACCCTGGGCCGGCGGAGAGGGGAGATTTCGTTCCGGCCGCGAAGCTCTCTACATCTCAGTAAGGTGCCTCGCGGTGGTCTCGTGCTGAAGATGCCCTCTCGGTGAGCGCATATTTCCCCCCTCATCTTTTAAGAGATTCAATACATACAAGCATTTGTCTCGCAAACCAGATTTATTTCAAGGGAATTTCCCACGTCTCAATAATTTCTCTCGTCGTATACGAGTGCTGATTGCCGTGTTATAGTTTGTTAACGAAGCTTCCCCTCGAGTCTAAATATTTTAAGGCAGTTTTCCTAGTCTATAAAGCCGCTCGAGTTCACGCTGCTCCTCTGGCGGCCATTTTTCAAAGAAATTATGCCTTCCAACCACTCAGAATGCCGGTGACAACTTCATGTTTCATCAATTCTGGATATTGTAAATAGTAAACAGCTACTTTTGCTTACATGATCGGCCATGACATTGAAATTGCTGATACAACGGAAAGCATTGCACCGGATGCACGTATATAGAACTGTGTATGTTGAGCGAGATAAGAGCTGCACTATAGGCATCGCAGGCAGTTTTAATTGGAGGCAAACTTGGCAAGTGCGCCTCGAATGATAAATTGTTTTGTCTAAACCGAAACAGCGCGAATTGGTAGGCTGCATGAAAGAGAGACATTCTTATTGAATGACAGGAAGTTATTCGGCATATATCTGGCGATCACTCAGGAAATGGTTGTTGTGGAACGACGAGTCGGTTCTGATGTACTTCGCTATAAAAACGCGCGAGATAGTGTCGAGCAGCCTATATTGGCTTTTGTGTGTGTATATATATATCAATTCTAAATATTGTAAGGCAGTTTGTCGTGTGCGTATCATGGACACGCATGCTTATATGGCCTTCCGTTTCCCTACCACGGTTGCGCTTTAAAACCAACAGCGCGCGCATGCGATCCCATAGATGAGATGAATACATATATATAGAAAAGTATCAGTCATAGCTCTCGTAGTATAGCCTTCTGAGCCGTTTCCCTTTTCTTTTTCTCCTCTTTTTTTTCTTTGAAAGAAGTCCTATTAGGGTTATTATAATTACACGAAGGTATTTCGCCCTCGCCAGCAGCAGTACTTGAGATAGCTATTCCGGCGGCTAGCTTCCCACGCTATGCGTGCCGCCCCCGCACCTGTTTAAGCTTTTTCCTAGACGCTAGAGCTATACAATATCCGCGCAACCTTGAGCGATCGGAAAGCGCGTTTTCCACCCTGGGCCGGCGGAGAGGGGAGATTTCGTTCCGGCGGCGAAGCTCTCTACATCTCAGTAAGCTGCCTCGCGGTGGTCTCGTGCTGAAGATGCCCTCTCGGTGAGCGCATATTTCCCCCCTCATCTTTTAAGAGATTCAATACATACAAGCATTTGTCTCGCAAACCAGATTTATTTCAAGGGAATTTCCCACGTCTCAATAATTTCTCTCGTCGTATACGAGTGCTGATTGCCGTGTTATAGTTTGTTAACGAAGCTTCCCCTCAAGTCTAAATATTTTAAGGCAGTTTTCCTAGTCTATAAAGCCGCTCGAGTTCACGCAGCTCCTCTGGCGGCCATTTTTCAAAGAAATTATGCCTTCCAAAATCGACTGCCGCGGACAACATCAGTCCCTTTCCACATAAGTATGAGGCTCGGAGCAGGAGCTTTGGCGCTTGAAAGTAACCGTTGGCTTGACGAACCAACCGACTGAGCTACCTTTCCGGGCAACATTGAAGGATCACGAGTTCAAATCACATGTTATGTTCCTTTTTTTTTCTTTTTTTTTCTTTTAATGTATTTTCCTTCCTTTTATCACTGTACGGAAACCCTCCTAAAAAAAAAATTATATATCCTCAATTATGTGTGGCCAAACATGTGCAGGTCATAAATACCAGGTTCTCTAGCCGAGTGCCATCCATGCGGTATAACCGAGCTCAGATTGGTCCACCTTGACTGATCAAATAGGGCACCACTGTAGGTTAAATGAGGCGTACAACTCCTGCGGGACCCGCCGTGGTTGGTCAGTGGTCATGGTGTTAGACTGCTGAGCACGAGGTCGCGGGATCGGACCCCGGCCACGGCGGCCGCATTTCGATGGGGGCGAAATGCGAAAACACCCGTGTACTTAGAATTAGGTGCACGTTAAAGAACCCCAGGTGGTCGAAATTTTCGGAGTCCTCCACTACGGCGTGCATAATCAGAAAGTGGTTTTGTCACGCAAAACACCATAATTCAATTTTTAATTTAACTCCTGCGGGGACGGTAGAGTATCCGTCTCCAGTGCAAGAGGACCGTGATTCAAATCCCGGTGCCGCGCAATTCTCCACCGGGAAATACAAAAAAAAAAACCGTGTGTTGAGAAAATTGCACAAACAGGCCTGGAGTGCGGCCTGATCCCGGTGACCAGAACCGGTAACGCACTCTCTCACCAGAGCAGGATTGGCCACCCTGGTGCAGTACTTGGCCACAACCTCCTATATGAATACAACAATCAAACCCTGGCCTTCAGTCCCCAGCAGCCGCGAAGCAACTGACCACGGCGGCGGCCAGATCTGTAACGCTGCAGAGGGTGCTAAGAATACCTGGCTCCGGACAGGCCGAACACCCCTATTAAAACCCTCCAATTCTAGAACTTGTATTATGTGACGGTATGTCATTTCATTATAGTAAAGAAAGACAAACTTGACATGTGGAAACCAGTTACAATAAAAGATGACACTTACACTGTGAAAAGGTTTTGTAGCAATACACTCAATGTGAAGGCCTCCGGATGCGGTGTTGATGCATCAAAACAACCTAGAATAATAGAGGTGCTCCACGGGCTAGATTTGACAGAATCAAGAATTGAGGGGAGACAGGCTACGAATTACATAAATTTTAGCTATTCTAGATTTTATTGTGAGTGCTACAATTGTTTCAATTATTTTCGCAGATTTTCTCAGAACCCACCTTTTCACGTTTCTTTCATGCACCAACAAGCATAATTATATTGACGCGGACACTTTACCTGTATCCGGTACCGTATTTCACCGGCTACAAGATGTTAAACGCTATCGCTCGGTGCAGGATGCGCCTGAACGTATCGGAAGTTTCGCGAATGTTATCGATGGTTCTGTCTGTTGTCGATGAACCTTGCTAATCTGATAGCATACGCTACACGAATTGTGTAGTTGTTTCTGGAAGGCGCGCGGGCACCAGCGAATAGGCTGTAACTTTTGACGACTGATGTATGCAAACCGACGCACTTGACCGGCAGATGAGATTTTCGACGATTGCCTACATTGTTCACCGCTATCGTTGCGATTGAGTATACACTATTTATTTGCCGTCACTACTACGTGACAATATTTCCAACGCAGATTTTTCAGTGATACTTTGCACACATAATTCTTGCGTAGTTGGCTGTGCAATGAGCTACCAAAAAATGCAATGGTACAATTGTTTTCCATATGCTATTGCATCGTCGAGCAGGTGTTTTCAAAGTGATCTTGCATACAAACGACGCGCGAGCGCGAGCGCTGATGTGAATATTTTGCGCACTATTGCCACTTCAATAATAACCGCAAACTTTTCCGGCAGGCGTGCATTCATTATTCAAACGTGTATTTATATCCAAAAGCGCATACAGATCACTAGCTTACTGTTCCGAGCTTAGCTTACAGCAGGCTGTCTTAGGCCGGACATTGACGGATGAAGATAATATAGTCCTGCAACAGTGCCCCGAAGCCGAGGAGCGAGCTTGGGCGCGCGTCAGAGCTTCTGTCCAGTGTTGCGTGAACTCTTGCTCCGACCAACGCGAACCGAAGTGTTCGCTTGTCGGCGCGAGCCGAAGCTTGCCGACGCGTGCAAGCGGTTGCGGCATTAAGCACTCCCCATACGCGTTCCGATCCCGAAGACAGTGCAATACCGGCGCGACCCTCGGCGGAGGATAAGCAGGCGTTAAGCTGTCCCCATACGTGGGCCGACCCTGCAGATAGAGCAATACTGGCCCGACCCGTGGCGGAGGTGAAGCAGGCATTAAGCACTCCCCATACGCAAGCCGATCCCGAACATAGCGCGATACCGGCCCGACCCTCGGCGTTGGTGACACAGGCGTTAAGCACACCCCATATGCTGCCAGATCCAGAAGTTAGTGCAATACTGGATCGACCCGCGGCGGAGGTGAATCAGGCTTAAAGCACTCCCCATACGCTGGCAGATCCTGAAGTTAGTGCAATACTGCATCGACCCGCGGCGGAGGTGAAGCAGGCCTTAAGCACTTCCTAAACCCGGGCTGATACCGAACATAGCGCAATACCGGCCAGACCCTCGGCGGAGGTGACGCCGGCATTAAGCACTCCCCATACGCGGGCCGAGCACGAAGTTAGTGTAATACTGGCCCAACCCGCGGTGGAGGTGAAGCAGGCGTTAAGCACTCCCCATACGCTGGCAGTTCCCGAAGTTAGTGCAATACTGGATCGACCCGCGGCGGAGGTGAAGCAGGCGTTAAGCACTTCCTAAACGCGCGCTGATCCCCGAAGTTAGTGCAATAGCGGCCCGACCCGCGGCGGAGGTGAAGCAGGCGTTAAGCACTCCCCAAACATGGGCCGATCCCGAAGATGCTGCAATACCGGCGCGACCCACAGCGGAGCTGAAGCAGGCGTTAAGCACTCCCCATTCGAGGGCCGACCCGGAAGATAGTGCAATACCGGCCCTACCTGCGGCGGTGGTGAAGGAGGTGTCAAGCACTCCACCTACGCGAGCCGATCCTGAAGTTGTGCAATACGGGCGATACCCTCGGTGGAGGTGACGCAGGCAATGGGCACTCCCAATATGTGGGCAGCTCCCGACGACAGTGCAATACCGGCCCAACTCGCGGCGGGAGTGAAGGAGGCGTGAAGCTCTGCCCATAGGCGAGGCGATCCCGAACATTGTGCAGTACCAGCCCGATAGCTGGAGGAGGAGAAGCACACGTTGACCACTGTCATACGAGGGCCAATCCAGAAGTTAGTGCAATACCAGCGAGACCCGCGTCCGACGTGAAGCAGGTGTTAAGGAATCCCCATACGGGGGCTGATCCCGAAGATAGTGCAATACCGGCCCACACGCGGCGGAGGTGACGCAAGACTTAAGCACTCCCCATACGCGAGCTGATCACGAATGTTGTGGAATACCGGCGCGACCTTCGGCGTAGGTTAAGCAGGCTTTAAGCACTCCCTATATGCGAGAAGATCCCGAAGTTGTGCAATACGGGCCCTAACTTCGGCAGAGGTGACGCAGGCATTAAGCGCTCCCCATACGCTGGCAGGTCCCGACGATAGTGATATACCAGCCCGACCCGCGGCGGAGGTGAAGCAGGCGTTAAGCTCTCCCTATAGGCTGGTCGATCCCGAAGCTAGAGCTATACCGGCCCGAACCGCGGTGGAGGTGAAGAAGGCATTAAGCACTCCTCAAGCGTGAGCCGATCCCGAAGCTAGTGCGATACCGGCCCGAACTCCGGCGGATGTGAAGAGGCGTTAAGCACTCCCCATACGCGAGCCGATCGCGAAGAGATTGCAATACCAGCTTGAAACGCGGCGGATGTGAAGCAGGCGATAAGCACTCGCGAAACCCGGGCCGATCCCGAAGATAGTGCAATACGACGTGACAAGTGGCGGATGTGAAGCAGGCGTTAAGCACTCCCCATACGCTGGCCGATCCCGAAAATAGTGCAATACCGGCCCGACCCTCTGCAGAGGTGAAGCACGCGTTAAACGCTCCTCCTACGCGGGCCGATCCCGAAGCTAGTGCAATACTGGCCCTACCTGTGGCGGAGGTGAAGCAGGCGTTAAGCACTCCCCATACACGGGCCGACCCCGAAGATTGTGCAATACCGGCCCCAAGCATGGCAGAAGAGAGGCGCGCGTTGAGCACTGCCCGTTCTCGGGCCGATCCCGAAGGTTGTGCAATACCGTCGCTACCAGCGGCGGATGTGAAGCAGGCGTTAAGCACTCCCCATACGGGGCCCGATCCCAAAGATTGTGCAATATCGGCAAGACGTGAGGCGGCGGTGAAGCAGGCGTTAAGCCTTCCCCGAACACGGGATGATTCCGAATACGAGCAGTAAAACATGCGCTAAACGACAGGACGAAACCACGGACACAGACACCAGCGCTGACTAAGAACCAAGTGTCTTTATTCTTCCAGTCAGCATATATGTAGTCCGCCGCTATCTAAAAGCACAGAATCAACAGAATTCAGCATGCGCAGGAGGAAAAAATGCAAATTATGCGATAGGAAGGCAACCTCCTTCGGAAGGAGAAAAATAGAGGGAAGGCTTACGAATGCTTCGCCGTTAACATGAATGTAGAAAGCTTCGGAAATAAGGCGTGCGCGGTCATCGCGTTATTTTGACGATTAGGTCACATCTTTAAAAGACGGCTAGTAACCGCATTCATTGCAATGCAGTGATAACTGACTATGTCTGGCTCGTTCTTAATCTTTGTGAGAGTGTTCGCGCATGCGATCATTGATTCGCCGCTCCGTTTGACCGATTTAAGAACGCTTGCATGAAAGAGGATCTTGTAAACCAAACACCCGCAACAGTTACCAACAAACCTCTGTCTGTGCTGCTTTCTACAACTTCTTTTGTTGTTATCGGTCTCCCGATTGGCTTGATGGCACAGGCTACCCAACTTATTTTTGGGACTGAACAGCAACCTAATGCCTGCCATCCTGACAACCTTTTTGTGATTATGCGCAACATGGTGTACATATGGGATACCGGCAACCATTTGCCGTGAGCGATTCTCAGATGGAGTGACGGCCGATTACTTTCTTTAAGGCTTGTTTTGAGGCTTTCAGCGATGCTGGTTAAAAGCGGTACCGGAAAACCTGCGAGCTTCAGCCTGGCTACTTCCTGTTCGAAGCTTGCATCCACTTGGTGGTCACAAGACCTGATGAGGGCCGCCTTCATGCAACGTCTTGCGATAGGGCGCTTAACTATTGTTGAGTGCGCGGAGGAAAAGGGGAGAAGGCTCTTATGAAACCAAGGAGCGTAGGCCCAACATACATGATTGCTTGATGACGATAGCTCCAAGTCTAAGAAACGCAGCTTGTTGTCTAACGGATGCTCCGTGGTCGATTCAAAGGAATGTAAAACTACGCGGAACAGGTCAAATATCATAGCAGCAGCAGGCTGCGCATTAGTAGTGTTAGTACTGCAAAAAATTACAATTATTCAACGTATCGCGTCATGTTTACAGTGCTCGTTTGGCTGAGCTTAGCTGCACCATTGCGGTCATAGCTGGCTAATAAAATGTCGCTTAGAGCAGGGGCTATACATGAACCGATGCACACACCTTTCTTCTGTATAAAACACTTATCCTCCATGGAAACGAAAGGTACTGTATCCACCTCTGTCCGTGAGGAATGTCCAAAGGCTGTCCGAGCTTTTTCCGTGGTCATCAAGGAGTTATATTATTCTTTGCCTCAAGAAGATGTATGCAAGGAAGTCGGCCATTGCATTGACAAATATGGAGTCCTTAGGTATGAGAATGCATGTGCTACCAATGTAGAGAAAGTTTTAAAGCTCTAAAGGTTTTACATGCTTTCCACTTTCGTTTTCATGGAGTATAAGCTTTTTATACAGAAGAAAGGTGTGTGCATCGGTTCATGTATAGCGCCTGTTCTAAGCGACATTTCATTAGCCTCCTATGACCGCAATCTTGGAACTAACCTCAGCGATACGAGCACTGTAAAAGTGATGTGATACGTTGATGTCTTTTTCGTTTTTTACAGTACTAACACTACTGACGCGCAGCCTGCTGCTGCTATAATATTTAACCTGTTCCCCATAGTTTTACATTCCTTTGAATTGATCACGGAGCATCCGTCAGACAACAAGTGGCGTTTCTTGGACTTGGAGCTGTCGTTCTCAAGCAGTCATGTATGTTTGTCATACGCTCCAGGGACTCATAAGAGCCTTACCCCTTTTTCTGCGCGCACTCAAAGATAGTCAAGCGCGGTATCGCAAGATCTTGTATGAAGGCGGCCCTCATCAGGTCTTGCGACCACCAAGTGGGTACAAGCTTCGGAAAGCAAGTAGCCAGGTTGAAGCTCGCAGGTTTCCCGGTACCGCTTTTAATCAGCATCGCTTAAAGCCTCGCAACAATTCTTAAAAGAAAGCAATCGGCCGTCACTGAATATGAGAATCCTCACTGCAAATGGTTGCCGTTATCCCATATGTGCACCAGGTTGCGCATAATCTTGAAAAGGTTGTCAGCAGGGCCGGCGTTAGGTTGCTGTTCAGTGCCAAAAATAAGTTAGGTAGCCTGTGCCATCAAGTCAATCGAGAGACCGAGAACAGCAAAAAAAGTTGTAAGAAGCAACACAGACAGAGGTTTGTTGATAACTGTCACGAGTGTGTGGTTTGCAACATCCCTCTTTCATACAAGAGTTTTTATATCGTCCAAACTGGGCGGTGCATCAATGACACCATGCGCGAACACTCACACAAAGTTGAAAAACGAGCCAGAGAAAGCCAGTTATTCCTGCATTGCAAAAAATGCGGCTGCAAGCCGTCTTTTAATGATGTGACCTACCTGCCAAAATACAGCGATGACCGCGCACGTCTTACTTCCGAAGCTTTCCACATTCACGTTAACGGCGAAGCATTGTAAGCCTTCCCTCTATTTCTCTCCTTTCGAAGGAGATTGCCTTCCAATCGCATTTATTGCATTTTTCCTCCTGCCCATGCTAAATTCCGTTGATTCTGTGCTTTGAGATACGGCGGACTATGTATATGCTCACTGAAAGAATAAAAACACTTCGTTGTTAGTCAGCGCTGGTGTCTGTGTCCCTTTTCTCGCCCTGTTGTTTAGCAATGTTTTACTGCTTGTAATCAGGAACCAACCAGACTAAAAGCGTACTCTTCTGATTCTAAAGTTAGTGCAACACGGGCCCGACCCGCGGCGGAGGCGAAGCAGACGTTAAGCATTCCCTAGACGCTGGCCGATCCCGCAGATAGTGCAATACCGACCCGACCTGTGGCGGAAATGAAGCAGGAACTAAGCACTCCCCATACGCTGGCAGATCCCGAAGATAGTGCAACACCGGCCAGACCAGCGGCGGAGGTGAAGCAGGCGTTAAGCCCTCCCCATGCGCTGGTCGATCCCGAAGTTAGTGCAATAGCGGCCCGACCCGCGGCGGAGGTGAAGCAGGGGTCAAGCTCCCCCCATAGGCTGGCCGATCTCGAACATAGTGCAATACCGGCCCAGCCCGCGGGGGAGGTGAAGCAGGCGATAAGCACTACGCATACGCTGACGGATCCCGAAGATAGTGCAATACCGGCCCGGCCCGCGACGGAGGTGAAGCAGGCGTTAAGTTCTCCCCATATGCTGGACGATACCAAAGATATTGGAATACCCACCCGACCCGCGGCGGAGGTGAAACAGGCGTTCAGCTTTCCCCATAGGCTCGCTTATCCCGAAGATAGTGCAATACTGGCCCGACCTGCGGCGGAGGTGAAGCAGGCGATAAGTACTCCACATACGTGGGTCGATCCCGAATATAGTACAAACCCGGGCCGACCCGCGTCGGAGGTGCAGTTCGCCATTAAGGGGTCCACATGCACAGCTTCGCTTTTCTTCCTTCTTCACAGAGTGAAAGGGCACCAAGACTTTTTTTCATTGAAGCTTCTGCATGAAAGCGTTAATGTGTATGTCTGTGCACATGTAGTTTCGTTGCAGCAGCGGTTACATGTTGGTGGGTACTGGCAGTGACGAGTGACTTTCATGGCGAGGCGAGGCACGAGGATTGCAAGCAAGTTGCGGAGGCATGTCTCGTCTTGCTGACAGGCGTGGGGCGGGTTTTGTGGACACTTGCCGCCCAGAATGCTGCGTGGCCATTGTCGCTAGGGTGCCTGCATGCTGTTCATCTCATAGCAAGGAGGAGGTCATATTCAAGCACCCTAAACTCGGTATGTAGAATGGGCACGATGCATAAGTAGAGCATAAGGTAGGCAGTAATGTTTTCTTAGCGTGACGTTTTAGCGTGTTTACTTGCTACAGTTAAGAAATTTTGGTCGTCAATGCTTACGGAAGACTCCAGCTCAATGCAGTTTTGAAATGCGGGATGGTCTGTGGACTTTCGACAGTGCTGTATAATGAGTAAAAGGCGTTCGCCAAGGATTGTAGGTCGGCTGCCATGTTAGGCGGCATTGTAATGAACACTCGTCAATGTGTGACGTCTCTTGTTTAAATGTTGATAGAGTTCGGTATACATCGCTCTCTTCAATGTGGTCAGCCATTCATATTATCAGTTCATCTGCGTTGTGTTGATTTCGTGGGACTGTGTTTATTTATTTATTTATTTATTTATCTATTTATTTATTTATTTATTTATTTATTTATTTATTTATTTATTTATTTATTTATTTATTTATTTATTTATTTATTTATTTATTTATTATACCTCAAAGGTCCCTAAACGGGGCATTAGGTGAGGGTTCGGCACATATTGAAAAATCGGCTTGTCAGGTTATGTAGTGTGCCACTGAAGATCGTTTTTGATGGCAACTTGGAAACGAGAAATGTCAGTGATGAGGGCGATGTCAGCAGAAAGGATATTCCATTCGCGGGCCTTCTGTAGCAACAAAGAAGGTTGACACGTTGTCGAATGGACGCGCGGTAGTTACACAGGTGCGTTGGGCGGGAGAGGCGATGGGCTGGGATGATTTGGTTACCTGTGACCTGTGAACAAAAGAACCTCAAAAATAAAAAGAAGACGAGCACTTTTGCGGCGTCAGGTGAGCGAGGGAAGACACAACCGCGATTCTGAGGCTGAGCACTCCTGTTAGAGAAGTAGTCGTGAAGAATGAGCGTGGCAACTGGGTTCTGGCCCTATTGAATGGTGTTAAGCATGTTAAGCTGATTGTTGTCATAAATAGCACAAACATATTCTAGATAAGATTCGATTAAGGTTTTATATGCAG
The DNA here is from genome assembly GCF_050947875.1 of Dermacentor variabilis. Taxonomy (NCBI): domain Eukaryota; kingdom Metazoa; phylum Arthropoda; class Arachnida; order Ixodida; family Ixodidae; genus Dermacentor; species Dermacentor variabilis. The sequence goes on from NC_134569.1 coordinate 260,309,727, forward strand.
GTAGTTTGATTGAGGGTCAGTCTGAAGGCAAGTTGTGGAGTAGATAACGCAGCATTCGGTTGCAGGAATTAGTTAACTGATTGATATGACGAGTCGCAATGTCACTCGATATATGCATTCCTATGTATTTAAACAAATCACACTGCGTTAAAGTGCAGTTGTTAAATGAATAGCAAGGCACTACATAATTACGACGTCGATGAAAACACGCGTAAGAGCACCTACTGACATTAAGGAACAAGCACCATTTTCGGCACCATGCCTCAATTTCGAGGAGGTCTTCTTGAAAAGCGGAACAGTCTAAAGCATTGGTGATTTGTCCTTACAGAGCGCAATCGCCCGAGAAAAGGCGCATGTTGGATGATAACTCAAGTGGATGGTCATTAATGTATATGAGGAAGAGGAGAGGCCCCAGGACAGAGGCACACCAGATAGTACAGGAAAAAGGATTGAGGAGATAGAGTTAGCGGAAACAAATTGAAAGCGATCGGTTAGAAATTCACGGATCAAATTCAATATGTCGGGTTAAAGATTAAGGGGCGGGAGTTTATGCAGAAGGATATGTTAAACTTTAACGAAATCTTTTTCGAAATCCAGAAAGAGAGCATCAGTGGAATTTGCGATCGAGATGAGAATGCAAATCGTGAAGGAACAGAGCAAGTTGAGTGCCTCAGGAATAAGGTTTGCTAAACCCGTGCTGCTTAGGATGAATTAAATTGACAGATGAGAGGAAAGTGGGATTGTGGGAATGTATACCGTGTTCCTTCACTTTCGAACAAACACTGGTGATGGAAATTGGATGGCAGTTGGTAGGATTTGTACGGTCAGCTTCTTTTTAGGATGGCACTTATTTGATCAATTTTACACTCAGTGATACATTTGTGAGGGACTGCTGAAATATTAGCGATAAAAAAAGAGTCATTTATGATTACTGCTTTTTAAAGCCTTCGAGTTAATTCCGTCAATACTACACGACGACGAGTTTTACCAGGAATCGATGATTCTAATAATTTCATCCACATTAAAAATAGTGTTTGCCATAGAGGGATAAGTAGAAGGTGGTAATACGGGATGGGAGAAATTCAGGCTAGTCATGAGTAAAATCAGAACAGAATGCAGTGTTTAAAGCGTCGGCGACTTCGGTTACGGGGTTCCGGTGTCTCGTGAAAAAAACATGGTGTTGCACCACTGGGGATTATAACAATGCCGGAAACGCTATGGCTTATTTTACAAGCTAGAGGGCAACGTGGTTGAATAAAATCCACATCTGGCCTGTGCGACCTGCTTGTCATAACACGTGTTATTTTGGATTTCTGTCGTTGTTAATGAATGGTATATACTTTATACTATGATTACATGTTATCTTTACGAAGAAATGTCGATATTTTACGTATTTTTTCTCGAATGATGTGTTTTTCTCAGTGCTTTGTCTCCCGTGTGTTGTTTTAATGCCACAATCAGATGGTAAAATACACTTCACATTGCCATCCAAAAAATCGTCAGTTTAATTTGTTCGTTGCAGCTCAACGTATACTGAACACCAAGAAGCAATACGTAAGCGAGGATGTACTCTTGTACTGGTCTATATGCGCTAATGGTGTCAAAGAAAAGTTTGTCATACAAAAATTAGTCATATCAAGGTCATACGATCTCGCGAACATGAAAGTGCAAATGCGTACGGTATACTCGTTTATTTAATCCTTTATTTAATCCTCCTTTATTTAATCGGAGGGAAAAAAAGTATAAATAACGCAGAAGGGTATTGTCACGCTGTAGTGACGATGAAAGAACACGCTCCCAAAACTGTGAACGACGAAACTATTTATTGGGCGAACATGTGTCCACAAAAGCAAGTTGCGCTCAAAGCACAACGATGGCTGCGAACACAGTTGGCGATCGTCGAAACGTTATCTGCAGGGCAAGCTCGTCGGCTTTTTACATGAGTCGTTGAAAGCGCCAGAATAATCACGGGTACCCACCTGTCTGCCACAAAGCACTAGAAAATTTTCGTCGTGCATGCAATCACATTGCACAAGGTTCGGTTACATCAGACAACGTATAGAACCATCGATACCATACGATAAACTTCCGATACATGCAGGCGTGACCTGCGCTGAGCGATAACGTTTACCCTTTGTTAGCTGTGAAAAATGGTCACAACAGAAAGATAAGTTACCCGTGTCAATACCCCTCTATTAAATAGCATCATCGCGATGCTACAAATACCACAGAAAAAAGAAAAATTTTGCTAAGTAAAGAAAAAGTAACGAAGAAACAGACTCCGAAAGCTTGTCGTAGCTGCAGAACGGCTTAAGCCGCGTGACATGGACTATTTCGAGTCGTGAGCGGCGCCTCTGGGATAGCGAAATGGTGTCTGGCAAGATCTCATAGCCCAGCGCGCCAATACGTCGGATTATTTTGTAGGGTCCTTAGGAGCGTCGAAGAAGTTTCTCACTAAGAGCTCGTTGGCGTAGTGGGGTCCAAACCCAAGCACTGCCACCGGGCTGGTGCTCCACGCATCCTCGAAGGAGCACCGCCAGTCGGGCCTCTGCTGATTCTTGATGCGCAGAAAGGCTAGCTGTCGAACACCTACGGCGTGCAGGAGGTTGGCGGCGACGCCGAGATTATCTCCATCAGTGACGTGCGGCAGCACGGCGTCTAGAGTCATTTCTCTCCGTCAACCAGCTTGAATGGAACGATCTGCGTCGTTTCTTTGACGGCCTTGTTATAAAGGAAGGTTATAGATACCGAATGGCGGCATCCCACGTCTTGTGTTGGACGTCGAGATACATTGCCAACATCTCGACGAGGGTCTTGTTGAGCCTCTCCGTAAGACCATTGGTTTGCAGATGGTAGGCAGTAGTCCTCTTGTGGCTTGCCTTGCTGTATGACAGAATGGCATGGGTGAGCACAGCTGTAAAAGCCGTCCCTCAGTCGGTGATGAGCCCTTACGAGGCACCAGCTCGTAGCGGAATTTCACCAACTCGGCCGCACTGTCTTTAGGCAGGGCTATCGTTTCGGCGTTGTGGGTAAGGTAGTCGGTAGCCAGGACGATCCACTTATTTGCAGACGTTCCCGTCCTAAATTGCCCCAATAAGGCGTTCCCAATTTGATGGAACTCAATTGTCTGCAATTATCCCGCTCGCATCCATGACGTTGTTTTGTGTTCCTAACAGCATTGGCATGTGTTAACGCAACGGGTGACGTGGGCATTCACGCGCGGCCAGGAATATCTTTCACTCTTTTGTCAAGGAATTTATTATTTTGATTAAATGATATGCCGCAACTGTAGCAAAACGTCCATCGCAGCTACCAATAGCATGTTTATTCGATCTCATTGCGGGGAACCGCCGTTGCATCTTCGTTCAACGGAAACTTGAGGGCACTGCAAGAGCAGTGACGTGGCATTTTTAAAAGCTGGCGCCTTTAAACGCAGGCCGCAAGAAATTAAAAACACGGCTTCACTTTTGCACAAATAAAACAATGCTAAGTTTGTGAACACATGCTACAACTACAAGGTTTTTTGCAGGATATATCTGAAAAGTTAGTAATTTGCTGTTAATTAAGCAGTTGGCCTACTGAAAAAGTTATCTTCACCTGCTCCAATGAGGCTTGAACAATACGGCACCAACATGGGAAGAATAACTCCTGAGTTCTTTTCTTTTATTCTTGGCCCGAGATAGCTGGAACACCCTGTAGAATGTTGCGAACGAAGCTAGACAGTCCTTTCTACTACTACTGTTACAGGAAGAAATGATTCGTAAACATTGTTCTTTTTTGTGAAATTTCCCGAACTTCACATTTTCAGCCTGCAACACCGATATGTGAGCTTTCTCGAATTCCATCTGTAAGCGAATGTGGCGGCTGCTCATTGGAATGAAAATATCTGTATTTGTCTCTAGACAGTTTCGTTAGGTTTTTTGAACGCAGCTACCGGATGACCGTGTGCGTTTTTACAATTGCTAGTAGGTACAGCGAGGCATGGTGTTTCTCACGGCGCTTGGTGTTTCTGCGCAGGCGCGTATAAGAACGGGTGCGAGAGAGAAAATCTGAGGGCCTTTACTCCTTGAATATGTGAGTCTGCCTAGGCACTGCGCAGGAGGTTTCTTAGCGTGTGTCGCATACGTTCGTCCCCTAGGCATGCGCGGATTGCGGAGTACTGTCCAGTTTGTTTACGCTCCGCCGCTGGCTGCCGGCGCGCTGAGGCAGTAGGCAAAGGTGCCCCATTTGGTGATCGCCGTATCTGAAGGGGCAAGATTTTGACTTGTGTTGTATGAGCCACGGGCTGCTTTTTTCGTCGCTTTCATAGATTCAGTTTTTTACAAGCACTGCTCAAGGAAGGCACATGTAACCGGTAAATGGGTCCTCAGAAGAGCACCGGAGGCTATAATAAAACAGGCTGCGCGGGCGGTCTAAGAACGGCTGTCCGCGTTAGCGGACAGCCAATTTTTTATGCGAACACCCCCTGGCACGCTTCGGCCTCCGCGGCCTCAACCCACAGGCCACGCTGCTTCCACTTTTCATCCCCCCACTACCCCTTGGGTGTCCTGGAGGCGCCGCCAATAATGCGAAACAATGACACGTTCTTTCAATTAGTACAAAATACGATTGAATAAATATAGTTATGTCCAGCTGCCAACTTGCGACGCTAAGTTCACCACTACCGTGCCCAGTGATTTCTGCCGGCACGCCTAGCTACAAACGCATATAACAAGCCGCAAAAAATCTCCTCCGTAGTGCCTAGACTGAGTTGTATATTCAAAAAGCAAAGGTCCCCACATTTCCTCTCTCGCACCCGCTGTTACTCGCGCATCCGCGCAAACGTCCGTCGTGTGCGCAAGTGCAACGCCCCGCTGTGCCTGCTAGCAATTGTAAACACGCCGCCCGCTCCCCTAGCGGGTGCCAGCTTCGGCGTCCCTCGGCGTAACCGAGCAACAGAAGACAGCGAACGCGGAACGCAGCGGGGGACGGCATAGACAAGAGAGCTCACGCAGGATTTGCGGCGTTTGTGAAAAGCGCTAAACATCGCTCTTCTGCCTTTTATAGCAATACCGTCGACGTCGCTCCTAATCCTGATGGGATCTCGTGCCATGAGCTTCGTACTGCGGCTGTGATCAGCGCATCGTAAACTACGGTGCATCGACGCAGCTGTCTACTGTGATCGCTAGGGACGGCGCTTGCGTCAATTTCTGGCTGACGTGATACCTGATTCTCTACCCGCTGGCGGCTATAAGCTACAACGGGCCTGTGGATTGCGCATCGTTGGTATTTGCGGCGTTCGTGAAAAGCGCTAAAGATCGTTCTTCTGCCTTTTATAGGTGAGTGCAGGTTCATAGCGTTGTAAGCTCTACCTCAGTGCACGCCGGAACTGTCAAACCCAGTGCCTATGATTAGATGTGTACCGTACGGGTGTTGACATGGTCACATATCGAGCGCGCATACGTAGCCATAGCAAATGACTACAGTGTAGCAGTAGTGAAAGGCATCGTTTTCTTGCAGCTGCTGATTTCTTTGCCATATGGTGCCCGAGAGGGTGACTGATTGTTCTTATTTTTCCGGCAGCTCATCTACTGATCTGCTGCGGTGACATTGATGTCAAGCCCGGCCCTGACAAGATAGACAAGGTTCTCGATTAACTAAAGGATGCCGAATCTGCCTTTCGAATCTGCCTTTCGAACGCCTTTCGAAAGTGGAAGCTTTGCTAGATGATTTTTTGGGTAATGCTACAGCGCTATCCGAAGTGAAAAAAAGTTCTCGATTGCATTAATACCGATCTTTCATCCTTTTCTCATAGGCGGGATCTTCCGCACCTACAAAAGAGTTACCTGTTTTTCACCATGACCTGTGATGGCATGGATGTTGTTGATTGGTTTTATTCTAATGTAGTGTATTTAATGCGAAAAGCCCCTATATATGTCTACACCCTTTTTATATAGTTCTCCCATTTCTGGAATGCATTACTGTGACAAGTGCCGGTATTGTGAAAGCTATTGACCGTGTCCCATCGTTTTCTAGTTCGGGTCCTAAAGGTATTTGTGCTTAGCTACTAAAAATGACAAAGCACAATTGTGCTTTTATATTTACACTAGTGTTTCAACGGTCCCCCGGCACCGCCGAAATTCCAGACGACTGGAAATTGGCACATGTGATGCCAATATATAAAACTGGAGACAAAAACAAGCTAACAAACTGTGAGCATATATTACTTACGTCTGTTGTATTCAAACTTCTTGAACACATCTTATCTTCCCAAATCATGCAGTACATGGTGGCTGTCAATCAGATTGTATTTGCAAACAAGCATGGTTTTTAGCGAAGCCTGTCATGTGAATCCCGGCTATTCAACTAACTACAGACGTTCACCTCGACCTTCACGAATTTACACAAATTGACGCCATATTTATAGATTTTGCTAGCGCCTTTGACGTAGTGGCTCATCAACGCCTGATACATAAAATGAAGCTGATTAAAGTAGACGAAACAGTAAAAAAACAGGGTTAAAGAATAATTAGGTAACAGACGGCAAGCAGTCGTAATTAATAATGTCCATTCGTAATTTCAATCTGTTCAGTCTGGTGTGCCTCAAGGTTCCGTTTAGGGACCCCCACTCTATGTTTAATTTAGAGAAATGGTATTCTTCCAGTATCGACTCGGAAATCCAGTTATATGCCGACGAATGCGTTTGGTATCGGCCGTTAAAATGTAAGGTTGATGTGTTAAATTACAAAATGTCTTGAACAGGATTGAAGGATGGTGCTCAGACTGGCAAATGAGAGTAAATGCCATAAAAACTAAACTTATGAGATTTACTGCAATTTACTACGAAGCACACATACTTTCATAATGGTGAAGCTCTAGAAACTGCAGAATCATTTGAATATCTGGGTGTTGATCTTTCTCCGACTTTGTCTTGGCATAATCATGTGCGTTGCGTTGTCTCCCTTGCATTTAAATTTCTTGGCCTCATTCGTCGTACGCCTCGTCAGGCTAATAGTGATACCAAGCTTCTTGCATATACGTCCGTACTTTGTTCGAAGCTTCAGTATGCCTCATCTATATGAAACCCGCCCCAAACACATATTATTACCAAATTAGAATCTTTTCAGAAGAAGGCAGCGCGATTTATTACAGGTAAATATTCACAACATTCAACCATCACCAAAATAAAGCATGACCTAGGAATCATCCCATTGCAGACTACAAGAAAGATATTTGATGAAGAAATTGCGGTCACTGACCAAGTCAAGGTGAAAATAATACAGAGACGTTTCGGGACCCGTACGGGTTCCTTGATCACAATAAAAGCGGGCAAGAGCCGCAAGTCGTTTTTATGCCGAAATGTGAAAATACCAAAATGCCAAAATACTCTCGCTGGGTTGGGGGAGGCGCCAGTGTTGAAGTTAAAGCCCTTGCGCAGAACGCCGTGGAAAGCGCCGTCACTCAACTTCCTTCCGAAGTAAGAGAAGACGCTCGCACCCACGCCATTGGTGTTCTGTCAAAGTGGCGGACGCGGAGCCCTCAAGCCAGACTTTCACCTGCCGAGAAACAAGCCGTCGAGGGCCTCCGGAACACCATTGCCCTCCTCCCTGCAGATGAGGGAAACGCCATCGTGTTGCTCAGAAGAAGTGACTACAATGAGAAAATGAAGCATTTGCTATCAGACGAGGATACGGTCGTCGCAATCCAAAAAGACCCCACGGTAAACCTGCAAACAAAACTGCAAAAGCTCCTCTCCAAGGTTTTTAAATTTGTACCACTGCAGTAAAAGCATCTCTACCATCGCCTCTTGTGTACTAACGGGTCCGCACCTGCAATATACGGATTACCGAAAGTTCACAAGCCAGGTGTTTTACTGCGGCCTATTGTAGACTTCAGAAGATCGCCGCTGCACCGGTTATCAGGTTACCTACACCAAGTGCTGGGCCCGCTCGTGGGCAAGACAGCGACGCACATTTCGAATTCTTCACCCTTCGTCGAGAAAGTGCGCGACATTTCCCTGGATGAAGACGACACTATGGTGTCATTTGACGTGAAGTCGCTCTTCACTTCAGTGCCTGTGGACCTGGCCGTAGCTATGTGCTGAGATGTCCTGCTGGTGGATGACACACTCGCTGAGCGCACCCCTCTGGAAGTACAGGACATTTGCGAGCTTTGACTTGTTTGAGCAACATTTACTTCGCTAACGACAAACAGTTTTACAGACAGATAAACGGAAGTGCCATCGGTGCTTCCATTTCCCTTACTACCGCCAACTTGGTCATGGAGGTCATTGAACAGAAGGCCCTCGGTGACTTCGCTCCCGCGCCGAAGATTTTCGTCCGCTACGTAGACGACTGCTTCTGCATTGAGCGAAGACAGGACACTTGACGCCTCCTACGTCTTCTCAACTCAGCAGACGCAGCCATACAATTTACCACAGAATACGAGTGTGACAACAGCCTCCCGTTCCTTGACGTCCTCGTGCGGCGAAGTGGAACGAGTCTCTCATTGACCGTGCATAAGAAGGCGACTCATGCCGGCTGGTACTTGAACTTGGATTCATGTCACCCGGCTTGCCACAAGCAATCCGTTGTCTCATCCCTCGTGACGCAGGCCAAACGCATCTGCTCAAATGACCACGAAATGCATAACGAACTGAAGGCAATTCGTCACGAATTATCTAGAAACGGGCACCCCAAGAAGTTTATTAACAAAATGGAAGCCCGTGTGTCCTCCATCCAAAGCCGTCTCAAGGCAAGTCGTTCAGGAAACGCGCTGGCGTACCATATGTGCCTGGCGTCAGCGAAGCTCTTAGCCGCGTATTCGCAAGATACGATCTTAGAATAGCACACATGCCATCCAAAAAGATAAGAAATCAGCTTGTTAACGTAAAGGATCGGCTTGAAAGTAAGAATTACCCCGATTTTATTTACAAGGTACCATGCGCAGACTGCAGCTGCAGTTACACCGTTGAAAGCTGCAAATTTACGAAAAGATTAAAATAGCACCAAAGGGACGTTTCCAAAAAGAAAAAAAGTCTCGTACGCAGAACACGCCGATAATCGCAGTCATCGCATCGCTTGGGAAAACGCTGCTATAATAGTTAAGGAAAAGAATTCGATGACGCGACTCTTGTTAGAACATTTATTCAAACTGCTGAAAACTATCAACAGGACTGATGGAAATTTTCCTGCCAACTTCACCTGTTCCCTACGTCACATTTTGGCACAAAAACGTCTTGCGGCTTTTGCCCGCTTTTAGTATGATCAAGGAACCCGTACAGGTCCCGAAACGTCTCTGTGTTATTTTCACCTTGACTTGGTCAGTGACCGCAATTTCTTCATTATAATGTTACCTGACCAGACGAACTTTCGTCGAGCTCTTCACTACATTTCCTACAAAGAAAGATATTTCGGTTGACTTTCTTCCATCAGCTTTTTCATCACCCAAATATCTTCTCTCAGGCACGCATCTTACCAGCCAAAAGTAAATTTCCACGAATTCATCACGAATTTAGGGTCGAACCATTTGCATGTACTGAACTATTGCAGTTTTCTTGTCTGCATTTAGCCGTTTCAGAATAAAATCATCGGCAAATAATGTAGCTAAAATAACTGACCATATTGTATTGAAACAAACACTTAATGAAGCATTCGGAAATTAGAAACATCAACATTTCCTCTTACATTTCTTCAGATGTCGGAGGACGCAAAATTATTGTTTGTATAATTATTGTTTGCAAAATTATTCTTTGTAAGAATTATTGGCGTATGATGTCAAATGAAAAGAGTTGTAAAGGTTGCATAGCATGTAAAACTTTATATAACGATATTCGACTCGCATGGATGTTGCCTTATGCTTTTGTATATCAATTGTTTCCCCCTCCCCTATGTAATGCCCAGACTGGGCCTTTAGGGTGAATAAATGTAAATGGAAAAAGAATGGAAAAAAACACACGGGGAGGGTGCAACGGAACCGTGAGGGGGAAAGCAGAGGAGGAGGGTATGGCCAAAGCGTAAGGGGAAAACATAGTGCCGCCCACGACGGGATCTGCGGTGACCATGGCTACGAGATGGTGCTAGAGTAGCGCGTGTCTTCTGTCCACGGATGACGCCACCGATACCATATATGGAAGCAAAGCCCTGCATGAGCCGAGTTCTGTCTGCGGCTGCTGCTCCGAATCGTACCCTCGCATAATCAATGCGCTGCTTCTCGCGATCTCCCGAGTGGCGAGGCAGTCAGTCGACTTGTACTTCGCTCAGTTTGCAACTTGCCAAACGATACAGATTGTCCGCACAAGCCAAGATATGTCGAAAAAACACACTTGAAGAGCTCAGCTCCACATAATGGCACACGTAATATTTAAGGCCATAATAACGCACCTAGAAACAAATGAACGCCTATATAAACAACAACACGGGTTCAGATCAAGCCTGTCAACTATAACCCAACTAACTGAGTTAACTAATCATATAGCTAATGTATTTAATAATGATGGCCAATTAGATGCAGTTTCTTTAGACTTTTCTAAAGCGTTTAACGTAGTTCCGCATCAGGATTCACTGACAAAGTTATCGGCTTTTGGTATTAGTAATAAAATAATATCCAGGATCAACAGTTTTCTAATCAATCCTAAACAGAACGTTGCAATCGATAATCACCCTTCAGAACAACTGAATGTCTACTCCGGTGAACCTCAGGGATCGGTTCTGGCACCACTTTTGTTCTTAATGTACATTAACGACATGCAGTTTTCCATTAAAAACTCAATTCAGATGCGCCTGTTTGCTGATAACTGTGTCCTGTATACAGTCATACACAACACAGACGACCAGATATAACTTCCGAATTCACTGCAAACAATTTACTCTTGGTGCAACACTACGGGCATGAAACTGAACACATTAAAAACACATTACATTTCTTTCACAAATAAGAAACTTCCGCTTAACATTACATATTCAATCGGAAGCTCAGCAATCAACAAAAGGGACCAGGTAAAATACCTAGGTAATAAACTTACGCCTAACATTAACTAACAGCTTCAAATCTCGACCATGTGCCAAAACGCCGTAGGCAAGCTATCCTTCTTAAAAAGGATGCAGCGCGCACCAACACCACACCTCAAACTAAATGCGTACATAATACTAATAAGACGATGCCTAGAATACGCTGATTTAACATGGATCCCTCATCAAAAGTGTCTTATAAATAAAATAGAACGCATACAAAAATTAGCAGTTAGGCCTCTATGTTTGGACGACAAAAGACAGTCCAGTATCTCAGGTCTGCTCGCAAGGAAAAACCTAAAATCCCCCGCAGAGACGAGGAATTTCACGAGTAAAATTCATGTATCAATTATACCATGGCCATTTCTAAATAACAGATTCTCATTACTTGCAAGATCCTCGAAAACGCTCAACCAGGCTAAATCAATTCAAAGCAATCTATCTTCCCCCAAGTCGTGGTAGTGTTCACACACATTCGCTTTTTCCATCGGCCATTTCCCAGTGGAATAAGTTTACTAACGATATGGTGTGTGGCAATAACATCGACTCTTTTATAAACCGCATTAAGTGTATTGGCTTTTCCCTATGATTTTTTTTTCAATACATTTCTGTAGCACTCCTGAACGGGGTGTGAAAGGCCTGCAGTATATCCAAATAAAAAAAACATTTGCCTTCGGGAATATCGAAATCGTCGTTAAACTTTTTCTTTTCGCCATTGTTCTCTTTCCTGCAGCACCGAGTTTTCGGTCAGGCTGCGGATGCCTGTACAGTTGCGGCGGGAAAAGTATATAGCCAAATTCCCCGAAGTTGGAAGCTGTAAAAAGGGTGCTTGAGCCAACCTTGGGGGACAGTGAGATACCTGGCGCACAAAGCTGTATTCGCGGCCATCTTCAATGCCTTCATTTAGCACGGGTTGAGGGCCGGCAAAGGCGAAGGTCACCTTCATGCCGGACACTGAGACCGGGTCAGCGGTCAGTGTCAGACCGAACAGTGGGTCAAGGTCGAAAGCTGTCACCATGCGGCCGAGGGTTGTTGACAATGATACGGCGTCAGCATCCACATCGTGGTCATAAGGCCAGCCCGCCAAAGCCACCGACTGCAGCGCTTCGTGCGCCAGCTTCGGGAAGAAGTGCTCGGGTGGCGCCACGCACGCCTGCGCGCCGGACATGGAACACAACGGCGTTGCAGTGCATCAGTGATCAAGTGCAACAGCTTTGAACGTCTTAACAATATGCTATGACATTTAACTAAGCGCTGGCTCTGAAATACGTTATCAAACTATCGTTGTCGGAAAAATTTGAGGGCTAAGCTCGCTGAATAACTAATTTAATTTACAGACTAATGGCTCCTGGTCTTATCAAAGTTGCCCTCTTCTGTATCTAAGTACAGCGGCCACCAAATGTGAAATCGTGGACGCATGCTGAGAAAGATTCTTCCGGGTTGTTTTTGAAATATTAGCCTTACTTTTAGATTGCTCCCGTACTTTGATAAAGCTGTCATTTCAGCTGTGAAATTAGTTCGGAAAAGAAAAAAAAGAGGATCATTGCTTAGGTGAGGCTTTTTGATAGAACGGGAAGTTTGGAAAGCGCGTCGACGGAAACAGGCACAGCGGACGCTCGCTGAGTAAGTGAGCCCGTTTGTAGAATGGTACTGTTCCATTTATGAAAGCAGTGTACTTCTTGACACGTAGACGAACATTTAACCACAAATGCAGGAACGCTTATTTGTGTAATATGTGTGCTCCTCTCTCCGGTAGGTCAGCTCAGCAGCATAAAAATGTGCTCTTGTCTCCTCGCGGCTGCACACTGCTCTTTTAAAAAAAAGGTAACCACGACACGGCCGTGTCGCTAAATATTTATTGTCAAATATAGTTCAATTTGGAGACCGCCACTTTATCCAGAAACAAGGCATTTGTATAGTTCAGTCTTGAGCGCCTGGGTTATAAAGATATTTCCGTTTAACTTTGGCAAAACGTTAATGTAGGTCATGGCTAACGAATATAGAGTGCTTCGTGGTTTCCGATACCTAGACATTTTCTCGATAAAAGGTTGGTGCCCTATGACTGTTTGGAAGCTGTGGTAGAAGCACTGAAATTATATGAGAGGGCGTTCTAACAATTTAAATTTGAACTTTGAACTTTCTAAGGAAAAACGCGTTATAGTTTTAGATATAACACTAACTTTTCGAGACTACAGCTAGGGTTTCCAGATTTACCCACCTAGAACTAAGCAGGTTTTGCTTCTGTTTGAATCAAGTCATTCTGAGCTGGTAAAAAGAGGTGTATCCACCTTATGTTTCCGGTGTACGCTATAGAAAAGCTGTTGTGACGTCTATCAGGAAAGCATTGACCGTCAAGTTCAGAGGCTAACTGCAGCAGGTTTTTCTGCACAATACTTAAGGTGGTAACTGAGAGCCTACGTGTAAAGCTTAAATGACCAAAGTAAGGTGACTGAAAAATCCGAAGAAAATAAAGGAAAAGAAAAGTTCATGTGATGCCTTGTATTCATAAGGTGTCGCAGGATATAAATAGATTCGCTGGGTGGCATGGTGTACAATTAGTAATTATGGTGTAATTAGTATTTACGCTCCCTGTAAACTATAAGGACTGTGCAGGCGCATTGAAAATGCTGGAACGAAAAAAGAAGCTTGCAAAGCCAAGCATGTGAACAAATACGTTGAGTACAT